>NW_006159883.1:2323006-2324852 GCF_000334495.1 Tupaia belangeri chinensis
TCCCTACATTCTGAGGTCCTGGTTGGTTTGAGATTAAACTTCTTGAAGAGGCTCTTATTTCCCATGTCAAATGCCAGCAGAGTCAATCTCAAGGTGCTTAATATTTAACTATGGCCTGCGTAAGTGACAGTTCCTCCTTTGAGCAGAGGAACTTGCTGGTCTTTTAAGGCTATGTATTGATATATTTGGATAGCAATAGTGTTTGTGTTGGAATTGGTAATACACAATTTTGATAATGAAATGGAAAATATCTCTCAAGAAAAAGAAATCCGGAAAAGGAAGTGTAGATAGGTTTTCTACAAGATAACAAACAATAAACCAATAACAGCAACAATAACAAAAACAAAAACACATTTTTTTCAATGTGCACAAGAAAAGGCTCATTGTAGGCTGTAACAAAGACAAGTCCATTGATTTTAAGTATAGCGCAGTGGAATTTCTCATTATCTGTGCTCTGCCTACTTGTAACAAACCATCCAATATAGCAACGCTTACATGGTTAAATCTTTTCATCCAAACAAAGCACACTCATAGAAACAAGAACAATAAGTTGGGATTTCTCATGTTTAACCCTTTCTTGAAATTATGAACTAACATTAACTAAGAATATCACTGTCTTCTATTTTTTCTCTTATCCTTTTTACCTATCTCCTCATCTTCCTCTCAGAAACATATTCATAGTGAATACAGTAAAGTGGCAGGATACAAAATCAACATCCAAAAATCTATAGCATTTCTATATATGAACAAAAAGTTGAACGAAGTAGAGCTGAAGAAAGCAATCCCTTTTACTGTAGCCAAAAGATGTATAAGATACCCAGGGATAAACCTAACTAAGAAAGTCAAAGACCTTTATAACAAAAACTATGAAAATCTTAAAAAAAGATAATGAAAACGACATAAAAAAGTGGAAGGGCAGCTCATGTTCCTGGATTGGAAGAATTACATAATCAAAATGGCAATTCTACTCAAATTAGTCTACATGTTTAATGCAATTCCAATCAAAATACCAGAAGTATTTTTCACAGATCTAGAAAAGACAATCATAGAATTTGTCTGGAATCATAAAAGACCTCGTATTGAGAAAGCAATCCTGCACAAGAGGAGTGGAGTAAAAGGCATATCACTCCCTGATCCCAAGATATACTATAAAGCTGTGATCATCAAAACAGCATAATATTGGCACAGAAACAGACATGTGGACCAATGAAATAAAATAGAGACCCCAGAAATAACCCTCAAAGCTTACAGCCAACAGATTTTTAACAAAGGATATCAGTCAATCCATTGGGAAAAGGAAAACCTCTTTAGTAAATGGTTCTGGAAAAACTGGGTGTCCACCTGCAGAAAGAAGAAATTGAACCCTCACCTTTCACCATTAACAAAAATCAACTCAAAATGTATAAAAGATCTGAACCTAAGACCTCAAACAATAAAACTACTGGTGGAAAATGCTAGAGAAACTCTGGGAGACATTGGAGTAGGCAAAAACTTCTTAAATAAGACTCCCAAAGCACAGGCAATAATCCCCTAAATAGACAAGTGGGACTATATCAGACTAAGAAATTTCTGCACAGCAAAGGACACAGTAACAAGTGTGAGCAGACAACCCTCAGAATGGGAAAATATTTTTGTTAAATATGCCTCAGACAAGGGACTGATAATACACAGAGTACTCAAGTAACTTATGGGGAAAAAAAAAGGATTAACCCAATTAAAAGATGGGAAAATGAGCTGACAAAAATCTCTCTAAGGAAGACATACAAATAGCCAAAAAGCATATGAGTAAATGTTCAACATCCCTCATCATAAGGGAGATGCAGATAAAAACCACAATGAGATACCA
>NW_006159883.1:2324908-2345839 GCF_000334495.1 Tupaia belangeri chinensis
AATGGATTGGAAAAGTGTGGCATATATACTCTATGGAATACTACTCAGCCATAAAAAATAACAAGACCCTGGCATTTGATAGAAAGGGGTCAGATATGGAGGATCTATTGCTGAGTACTAGGAAAGAAAGATATTGTATGTATCCACTTAATATATACCTACTATCCGCACTCTATGGTAGAGAGCAAAATATTGGAGGACATAAAAGCAGTGAAAATACTTAAGGAGAATGAGAGAGTGTGGAATGGGGGGGTGAAGAAAAGAGGATAGAGAACGATAGCAACAGAACAAATAGAGAAGCATGACGTTAGTGGGACACAGATATGGCTTATTACTTGTTGATTATGACGTGTATAGTATTCTCAACTGGATTGATCTGAGAAGTATTTCATGCTGGGTAAAGTCTTTTTACAAGCAAAATGAGAAATAGTGATTGACTGGCTAAAAAAATAATTGGAATAATAATAATAATGAATGAGAAAAACAATGAAAAGTTATTGAATGAGGGGCCAACAGTTAGCATCATGTCTATGTCGCTGGACTCCCACATAGTTGACCGTGGTTCTAGTCCTGGACCCAGTGGTTTAAACTCACGCCGGGCGCGAGTGCGTGCATGCCCATGATCCTGAGAGGTAAATGGAGGAGAAAGGATTGCGGCGTGGCCATCCCCCCTGGGGGGGTGATTTCTCACTTTCTGTCTCTTTGTCTCTCTCTGTCTGTCTGGCGAGCTCATGCGCCCTATAGCAAAAACCTCTAAAAAAAAAAAGTTATTGAATGATGAAGTGGGGATTTTAATGTCTCTGTATTGACTGATATGTATGACATTCCCTTTTGAAAAAGCAAAGTAATACACTGTAAAGTTATGTGCAATTCAATGTAATATAAACAAGATTATGATATAATAATTTATATAATAAATAAATAATTTTTTTAAAAAAAGAAAGAAAGTATAACTTGTGCATGAGAAGCCTGGAATGATTATTACCATTTTGCTCTGAAGAAGAAAACCTGGCTGAGAATGAAGATGACCTGAAAAGAAAAGGGAAAAGCTACAATAGACAAACAAAACCAGAGTCTTGCTCAAATTGTGTCTCAAGTCAGTTATTCCTGAACTTTTCAGACTTGTGAACAAATAGGTTGCCTATTTTGTTTTCCAGTACTTGGTGGTCCCTATGTTCTAAGTTCAGTATGAATTAGGTTTTGTTATTTAGTATCTCTTGCATGCTAATTGTTAGAGAAGCTCCTTCACTTTCTACCAAATATAGAGCAGAAAACAAAAAAGTAAGAGCTAGATACTTTGCTAGTTCTTCTGAAAAAAGGTGGACCCACAGAGGGAAGCAGAGATATCATTTCCTCTGAAAAGTCCTTCCCATCTCATTTTGTAGGAAAGGTGGTCTTGAGCAAAATGTACGATTGTCATTATGCTCTGAAAGCTGATAAGTACCAGGAAGAGATTTGTTTAATCTTGTGTGTGGTTCATTCTAGAGGAGTTGGGAGGATAATCATGAAGAAAGGTACCTGCCATTTTCCACTCAGGATGAAGCCAGGAATAATAAAACCAAGACCTCAACCATGTGGAGAGCTGAAAAGACAAAATTGGGACCTGAGAAGACAACAGAAATGCAAGAGAAGAGGACAGGCATCCCGAAGCAGACACACCACAAATCCCTTTGACTGAATTCAGTGGGGAAAGTAAAGAAATCCAGACTTTTTGTGTGTGACCAGGTTATGCTCTTACCAGAAAGAGGCTGTGTGTGCAAGCCCGTCTACATGCAGAACAAATGGTGGGTTTGTGGCTATTCCTTGTCCATCTCCCTGTAACTCAGTTTCATGAGGGCATGGATCCCCATCATGCATGGGCCCTCATCACTTAGCACCTCTCCAGAGGCCAGCATAGTGCATGGGACATGGGAGATACTCTATAAATATTTGTGGAATGTATGTATGGTTGGTTGGTAATATTCCATTTTTACCTTTGGGCTGAATATTATGGCTTACAATGTAATTTCTCAGAGTGACTCCATTAAAGGTTGACCTTCTTTAAAAAAATGAAATGTATTTGTAGTTGCAATACAAATATTTATAAAAGTTTGACACTCTACTTTTTAAAAATGAAATAGTTCATATCTGTTTTTGATTTGTCATTTCTCTTCTTTTAACTTTTCTCTTTTGCTTGGTTTGTAGTTTCTCTATTTCTTCCTGGAAAAATGTTAGTCCAATTAGCCCACCAGTGCCTTCCTTCCATATCAATTTCTTTGTTCTCTCCCTGTTCAGTTTTCTTATACTCATTCCATTATGGTTGGTAACACGACATTCCAATCCGGTTCCATGGAGAAGCAAAAATTAAGGGAATAAACCATATTTCTATTGGTCTTTAGACATTCCTTACATTTTACCAGTCATTACTTCAAGAACAATATATGACAGAATAATGGACAAGGATATAGAAAGTGATATTTGCCAATGACCTCTAAGGAATTTCTTCCTAGTTCTTAAGAGGAAAATATTGAAGCTATGCTTATCTCCCTCTTGACTTGAATACCTGGAAATTGTCCTAAATCCTCAGTGAACCAGATGCAGGATGAAGACAACAATCTGGATGGTAGAGAGGAGAGAAAAACTCTTAGGCCTTTAACATGTTATTGTATGATGGAGCCAGCTGTATATTATACTGTTTCCTGACTGTTTAATCAGCTTGAGTTGGTCTTTCTACTATTTGCAGTCCAAAGGACACAAACAGACACAATTATCTCCACATACTACTAATTGAGACAGTAAAAACAGTCTAAGATAGGAAAACAGATGAAAAGATATTATTGGTCTCTGCGTCTAACTAATTTGAATATCCAAAATATTTATATGATCATGGCCATTGGTGAGCCTTTGTCTTCATTAGCAATAATAAGGCAGATAATGACCATGAGGTTAAAGATAAGTAATTCAGGGACTAGCATATTGTGTAATTGTTACATAGCTGGCCTCCCACATAGTCAACAGCGGTTAAAGACCCGAACCCAGTGACTCAAAACTCTCGCTGGGTTTGTGTGCATGCATGTCCAGGATCCTGAGAGAAGAAGAAAGGAAAGGGGATTGTGGCATGGCCATCCTCCCATGGGGGCTTATTTCTCACTTTCTGTCTCTGTCTCTCTGTGCTCTGTTTCTCCAGTGCGTCCAAATGTCCTATACCAAAAATCTCTCTTAAAAAGAAAAGAAAAGTAAGACATGGTTCTTTCTTACTTTATTTTTTTTTAGATTGGCTTTTGCTTTAGGGTGCAGGCACTCACTAGAAAGAAAGAGAGACAGAGAGAAAGGAAGCGAGAAATCTCCCCCCAGGGGGGATGGCCACATTGCAATCCCTTCTCTTCCATTCTCATTTTGGAATCTTGAAAATGAATGAAAATGTATCTGGTGTGAGTTTAAGCCACTAGGTCCAGGACTCGAACCACAGACAACTACATGGGAGTCCACCAACATAGTCATTACACCAACTGTTGGTCTTTCTTATTTCAACAAGCAACATTCAGGATGCTAATGAGCAACAGATACATCAAAAAGCATAATATTTATTTTGGTCATAACTAACATAACTATCTGTGAGGGAAATTTTTGCTTGCAAAATGAGAACAGAGTCAAGAGCCTAATATTATAATTGAAGACAAATTTATGACTATTTTTTTTTTCTATTTCAAAGTTCTTTCCAAGGGGTCTGGGAGAGGAAAGCACTCCTAATGCTGATTGGCAACTTTTCTGCCCTCCAAGCTACACAAAAGGAACCACTCTATCTCAGAACCCTGAGGAACATGCTTGTCTTTCTCCAGGTCAGGTCACTTAAATTTGTGCTTTGAAATAAACTGCTTTAATTTTTATTTCTACAGAGTTGGTTATTTCAGTCAACATATTACAAATCTCTCAGCATATCTAACATTGCTTTTTGGTAACTCTATATTTTTCTTGAAAATATTGTCCTTTTATTTAAAACCAAAAAAACTGGGTAATTTTTTTTTTATGTAAATAAGAAATTTCTCCTGGTCATTTGAGATTTAATGGAGCCTTTCAAAATATGACTTGCTGATTTGTTTCCTGTCACATTTGATGTTCTTTTTTTCCATCTTGTCAACAGTGTTTACATCAGAAATAAAAGGAAATATGCACCTTAACAAATATTTGATAAGCTTCTTTCATAATTTCTTTTTCTTTATTACTTGATATCAAATAGTTTAACAGTGAAATACTAATACTAGAAATTCAGAATCAGTGTTAGATACAGAGTCTGAAAGGGAATATGTTCTACACCTTAGGGAGATAAAACACACACACAGACACACACACACACACACACGCATGCACACACTTTAGACATTTAAGATAGCTAAACACCTTAATTTAAAAGATCAATATTAAATCTCAAATACAAGCACTTCAACCATCTAAGATAATTGAGGCATTTTATAACTATAATGTCAAATTGAAGTCTCAACAAATATTAAACTGTGTTGTAGGCTAAATATGACAGATGGATATACATTATAAAATAGCTTTTAATGCCTCCCATGGGGCAAAAATTACTTCCTGAATCCCAATTTACTTAGTGACTCCCTATCCTATTAGTTATCCATTTATATTTGCTTAATTTTATAATGGATTAAAAGCCAGAGTTGTTAATTTATCTTTTTTTTGTTCTCAGGTACCAGGTAATCATAATATTAACAATTTATATATTTTGTTACACCTTATTTAATTTACATGGACAGTTAGACATATCAGCATGTTGGAATGCCTTCTTTTCATAATTTTGTCTATGGGAACACTGTTGCATAAATCGTCTGCACTAGAGGTAGCCATGGGTGAAATGGCCTTTCTTATTAAATGTCAGAAGATTTAATGTCACAGTATAATTGGGATGGAAGGATAATTGCACTAAGCTCAACATGTCTTTTTCTGCTAACACATTATTAATCCACAGGAGTGTTAAAATATGTTTAATAAAGGCCCCATTCACATGGAAATTGTTGGCACTTGCTAAAAATTATACTATTTCATTGCTCAGCCCTAAGACTTTCTAGTGGAATTCACAGCAAGTTTGATTTTCAAGTGAAATTACAATAGAAGTCTAACTAAAAAAATTCAACATTTGTTCTCAAAGTACACATTTGTAAAAGATTTAAATATCTTGTGCTTGAAGTACTGATGCATTTTATAATTACACTGGGTGGACCATAGCGTATGCTGAATGAATACTTTTAAAGGAAGTCTATTTGGATTTGTTCTCATCTTTATAATCCTTTTTGCACGTGCACACACACCCACACACTCACACACTTAAATACTACTCATGGGTAACAAGATTAAGTTGTACTTACTAGCAATAAGGCAGGATCATGACTAAGTTCTGACCACTGGATAGCAGACAAAAGTTATGACCCAGAAAAACCTGCTCTGTAATTCTACATGCACTCTTTTATCGTCTCTGTATGAAACAGAAGACCCAAAAGAGGACTCCAAAACCTGGTACTGAATATCTACACTGAACTAGTAGCAAAAAACATAATGCTAACTAAATTTCTGAGAATATAAGACTCATTGCATTGCAGTTAGATTATTTTAATTTTCTTTCCTTTTTATTTTTTGTTTTCCTTTCCTTTTCTTTTATCACTTTAGGTAGAATCTTCCTGTTGAAGAAAGACAAAAATAACCTAATTCTCTGTTTTGTTATTGTAATTCAGTAAGTGACCTTGATTAAACTAATTAACTTTGTTAGGCTTCATATTTCCAGTCATTAACCTAAGGATATGTACTGGAGCATTTCATAACATTGGAACCCAGATGACCTTTTGTAGGTTGACTCCTCCTGTTTTTATGTGTACTCTGTCTCTGAATGCTGTGAATGAAAAAATTTCATTGTTTTTTAAAGTGCTTATGTTAAAAGATTCTACATCTTTATCTCAGAGATTAATCCAGCATTTACAATATTGTTCTTGACGAAATTTACCTGTAATGATATCTCTGACCCCATAACCATCATTTCAACACATTTCCGATGTCTCGCTTTCAACAGAGCACAGTAGTTCTTTCTGCTAGTAAGAACACTTTATGTTTCCCTCAGTCTTTTCTTCTCTAGGCTAAACTAAGTCACACCAGTCTTTTAATCTTTTCTAACAAATAAGTTTTATAACTTCAAACAGTTCTAACTTTTCTATATCTTTCTTTCATAAGCCATAGTCACATAATTGATGTATTTAGTGGAAAAGTAGACTGAAGCAGAAATGTATCTAAACCAGTTGTTCAGATGGACAAAACTGGTTCGAATTACATGCTCTTTCTTTAGGTAGTTTTTAAAACCTTAAAAGAAAAGAACCTGGAAGCAAGTGCTCAAGGAAAATTGTAAGGAATGAGTTTACGGAATTATTTTTAATGGGCTAAAAGTGTTAGATGTTTGTACATATTTTACAGTACAATCTATATAGATTTAATTTATTTGTAATAATAGTTATTTTTAATTCAGCTAGGCACATCTCTGTGGATTTCTTTCAATTAAGTATGCTTGTTCAGGTCAGAACTGGATATGGTTGAGAAACTTAGAGACATCCAATTTGCCCTAATCTCTTTTAGTAATTTTATCAATTACTAGAGAATTGTAAGAATTCAACATACCCATCTGGGAAGAACTAGAAGAAGTAAAGCATGCTAGGACAGAAATAAATAACATTGCATTTTTTTTTTTCAATTTGCTAGTGTTTTCTCACCAGAGAAAGAAGGAGAAAGTGCCCCCAATGGAGTGTTGTCAAACCTTTTTACTCCATTCCTCCATCCTGTTTGGATTTTGAGCATATACTCATGTTCCCAGTGTGCTTTTTAAGTTGCCAGGGCTTGGATTTGAACGACAGTTGACCATAAATTTCAGCTCCCTTAATGACCAGGCCAAAGAACCAGTCCATAACAAAAATTCTGAGGCAATGTAACCAACTTAGACTCACAGACTTAGGAAAAAGCATCTCGATAATGGATGAGGGGACCCAATCAACAGTTCCAGATCCACTAATACAGCCATACAATTTCTTAATGAGCACAACAACCACCAGATGGTGTAATGGCTATGTTGCTGGACTCCATATAGTTGACCTGTTCAAGTCCCAGACCTGGTGCCTTAAACTCACGCTGGACGTGTGCGCATGCATACCCAAGATCCTGAGAGGAGAATGGAGGAGAAGGGATTGCGGTGTGGCCATCTCCCCATCTCCCTGGGAGATGATTTCTCACTTTCTGTCTCTCTGTCTCTCTCTGTCTTTCTGGCCATTGCATGTGCCCCATGGCAAAAACCTCTCCAGAAAAAAAAAAAAAAGGAGTAAAGAAAAAAGAAACAACAGCAACAAAAATTACCCAAGATCCTGAGAGGAGAATGGAGGAGAAGGGATTGCGGTGTGGCCATCTCCCCATCTCCCTGGGAGATGATTTCTCACTTTCTGTCTCTCTGTCTCTCTCTGTCTTTCTGGCCATTGCATGTGCCCCATGGCAAAAACCTCTCCAGAAAAAAAAAAAAAAGGAGTAAAGAAAAAAGAAACAACAGCAACAAAAATTAGCACATAAAAAAAAAAAAAAAAAAAGGAGAAAAGAAAAAAGAAACAACAGCAACAAAAATGAGCACATAAGATGTTGTCATGCCTATACCATTTCTCTAAGGATTAATTAGTCCATGGAGGAAGATAGAAGTAGATCCAAATCCCCTCTAATTAGTTTATTAGCTGTAATATAATAATATCTTTGAGCTTCAAAATTTTTAATTGACAAATTGAGGATATGATATTTAACTTGTTCTGTAATTTGAAGTTTATATAAGGTACAATGGATAAAGCACCTAACAGAGTACCTTGAAAAATAAAAAAAATGGTTGCAAATGATTTTCTACTTCACCCATCTAATGATGGAGCTTATTTCTATGTACTATGAATCTGGGCCTCTCCTGACACTTGCCTTGATTAAAACAGTACCACAGAAATGCCACTGTGTTACTCTCAAAACTGGCTAAGTGATCTGCAGCTTTAACTCTCATATTGGAAATTTTTTTTTTTTGAACCCAGCCATTAAGCCATCAAAAACTCATGCCACATACAAAGGTCGTACAGAGGAGACAGAGGGACCATATGAGCTCTCAGGTAGTAAACAGTCTATACCAAGCACCAACCCTGTGAGTGAACTACATTAGGCACTAGGCCAGTCAAACCTCCAGAGAATTGCTGCCCTAGTCAACAACACATGGAAGAGAACCACCCAGATGGACTTATGAGAGATAAAGGCAATTTCATTTTCTGAAACCACTGTTTTGAGTGGTTAGTATATAGAAATAGATAGCCAAAACACTGCACAATAAATGGAGCAGTCTGTTTTCCCTAGTGGTAATGCAAAATGTTGTATATTGATGGTTCTTTCTTTGTTTGAAAGAGACTTTAGGGTCACATGTCTCATTTTAAGCATCGGGGATGGAAGCGGGGTTGGTGCTTTGCCAAAAAAAGAAGAAAAGCTCGATTTGAATACAAGCCATCTAGAAGGCCTGGAATTTTTCTTTCCAACGTAGTCTTCACTGTAGTGAGCATATAGTGTCACACACACTTGTGAGTTCTTATATGACTACAAACAGCAGGACAGAGAATAAGTTTGTCCTAAAATCATATATTACAACCTTATTAAGGAGTTTAATTCATCAAAACTCATTCACTCTTCTTCCTCATGACCCTCCCTGATTTATATTATTTATCTCCTGCTCCTCCTCCCATCTATCTTTGTGGACCAAGCATGCATATCTGTCTCCATTTCCTACTTCTCTACACCTTCCTTTTGGTATTTTTTTTTTTTTTTGAAGCTTCTGCTGAAAGTCAATGACTATCTCCCCCCTCTCTTGGACTTAACTAGTTATCTCCCTAAATCTGTGACACCTTAAAACACTCCTTCTAAATTTCGGTCTTGGTCTTTCTTTTCACTAGAGAGATTTTTTCTAAAGTTTACATGCGCTCGTCAGAGACTGAGAGAAAGAAAGTGGGAAATCAACCCCCAGGGGAGATGGTCATGCCATGATCCCTCCTCCTCCATTCTTTTCATAGGCCTTTGGTCATGGACACTTACAAGCCCAGCGTGAGTTTTAGGCTGTCAGGTCTGAGACTTGAACCATGGTCGACTACATGGGAGTCCAGTGATGTAACCACGTCACCATCTGCTGGTCCTGTCTTGGTCTTTCTTTACCTTAATTAATTATTGCTATGTCGTATGTAACAGTAGATATAGTCTTAATTATAGGTGTATAAATGTACAAAGTTTCCCCACATGACACAAACAAATGAAAATTACAGCAGTCTACAAAAAAATAAAAGCGTATGTGAGTCTATGTAAATTTCATAGTAGAGGTGATAGTATCAAAATGCACAATTGCATATTCAGTGATCAATGTAACCTTTTTTTAAAAGATATTAAGCCAAATTCCTGAATCCTCTGAAAGTTTCTACTTCTAGGGTAGCCAATTCTTCCATCTTTGGTAGGGTGGGTAATCAGCTATAATAACATGGTAGCAGCTGAACAATTCCCACGGCATGCTTGACATCAGTACATTGAAGTTTCCCTGTCTTTGGGAGCTACTTTTCCTTTATCTAAAGAGACCACATTTAATTTAGAAACAGAGGACTTATTGTATATTCACCATGTGAAGAAAATGATCACTGTTGATTATAATAATTTCATATTTTTAGCATAAAAATACATTCAGTTCAGAAAATTTCTATTTAGACATAGTAATTATTTTAATGATTTTTTTCCTCTGGCAATTGTTCTATAGAAAATTTCTCATTGTTTTATTTTAATTGAGATAACTCAATTAAGCCATAGAAATTTTAAATTATTCAAAATTATAGTAGTTTTTTTACTGCAAGAATTTGAAATTATTTTCTTTTTCCTTTTTTTGGAGGAGAGAGAGAGTGCACAGGAGAGGGTAAAGAATTAAAGATTGAGGGCACTTCTAAAATGTTGTGATCCTCTGCACTACAATGCCTGTTTAGGTTGGCCCAGGACCTAAACTCAGGCTTCCATATAGCCCCAGCCTTCTGCAACAGCTGCCTGCCACTGCTGGGACAGAATCGAGTTCTTCAAAAAAGTTTTGTTCAAGAAATGCTGTATATGTTTACTCCTTAGCTATGTTTTTTGTTTGTTTGTTTGTTTCCTGCATGTATATGATGTCTGTGAAGAAGGAAAGGGGATTTTGATTTGAGAGCTAGAAAGTCAGAGGGAAAGATCACATTGAGAAGCAACTGACTACAAATATGGACTTGAATGGGGATGCAAAGAAAGCAGTTCCACCAACTTTTTGTCATTAGGAGCAGAAACAGAACAACAGTTTGTAACAATAAGAGGTGCAAAGAAAGAGGCTGCCTAACAAGGCTCTCCTTATTTTCATATTTCTACAGTAATGTTCAACTTAAAACTGTCACATCCTTCATTTCATTCAATTCTCAAAACAACCCTGACTGAGGCTAGGATAGTAATGCTTCCTCTTTTTTGCCTGTGAATTAACTAAGGCTTCAAAGTGACTGCCAACTTCTCTGATATTATTGCTTTCATTAAGAAACTACCTAAGACATAGCTAATAGAACAGACTAACATTTTGTGTGGGTCTTCTGATTCTTGGGCTCAGATAATTTTATTACATCATTTTTTCAGGTCCAATTTTGAGATATATGAAGTGGTAAGTGAAGGTAGGGAAAGTTTAGAAATCACATGAAAGATCCTATCTGTCCAATACTAATGAAAAACTAGAACTGGTTGTCTTAAAAGGAGGTATCTTTTCTCAATAACTCTTTATTAACATCCTGACGACAAATGCACTGAAACTACACTTGTGTTTAATCTCTATTGCCTTGTCAGCAAGAAAGCCAATGAACATCCCAAATAGATCTGGCAATGGTGCCATTTTTTTGAGTGTGTCAATTATTGAGTGATGTGGTAGCCCTACTCATGTGGATGTAGTACGCAACCAAACAAGCATATTTCTTGTTAGAGGAGTACTACTTATCTGATCTGCCTAACTTGGTGGCAACTGTCATTTGGAACCACCCCATCTAAAAAGCAATCTCTGACAGTACACTGATTATTATTATTTGCTAGAGAGCATGTGCACTTGCCAAAGGGGGGGGGGAGAAAGAGAGAGAAAAGAGTGAGAGAGAGAGAGAGATAGAGAGAGAGAGAAAGAAGCCTCAAATAAGTATGGTCATGCCACTATTCCTTCTCCTCTATACCTCCTTCTGGTAGGATTTTGGCCATTCATGCACATGTACCTAGATCATTTTTCAAGATACTAGGATTGGGATTCAAACTGTGTTGGCCAGTGGGATCTGTTCCCATATGCACAGTGGTTTCAAATCCAGCATTTTGTAAAGGCAATAGAAAAACTTACACTCAGCTGTTTCATTCTTCTATGCCAGTAGAAAGCCTTTTTCACAGTTCCTGGCTATTTTCAGTAGGAACTATCATATTTATCTGGTATTAAAAAATACTTTATGGGGGCCAGCAGTTAGCATAATGGCTATGTCGCTGGACTCCCACGTAGTCGACCGCGGTTCAAGTCCCAGAACCGGTGGCTTAAACTCATGCCGGGTGTGTGTGCGTGTGTGCCCAAGATCCTGAGAGGAGAATGGAGGAGAAGGGATTGTGGTATGGCCATCCTCCCTGGGTGTGATTTCTCACTTTCTGTCTCTGTCTCTCTCTGTCTGTCTGGTGAGTGCATGTGAACCTCTCCAAAAGTAAATAAATAAATAAATAAATAAATAATGCCTATGGAAGAATCTCTATTCCAGTGTTTTTAAAATTGTGGTCAGATACTTAGGGGCCCTGAAGTCTGCATGAATACATATTTGATTAAAACTTGTTTATAAATGGTGCTCTCAGTTTTTCTTTCACATTTTTTCTTTCTTTTAAAATTTACTTTTGGCAGTTAAATTGACGATATTACCATGTACATTATTTTCAGTGGAGAATTTTACATTCTTGGGTCTAAAAATTGTTTCTGCCCTTTGTCCCTCCCACCCACCTCAAGGCTCCCTCTTACAGACTCAGGTATCTACGTTTATCCTTCCTACTGCATATATCTGAATCATTCAATTCCTGCCATACATTGTGGACATTCAGTATATATTGAGTGGGAATATAGAGTGCTTGTCTTTCAAAGTCTAGCTTTCTTCACTTATCAGTAAGTCTTCCATATTCAACCATTTGAGACAAATAACATGACAGTGTCTCATTGTTCCTTTTGGCTAAATAATTCTCCATAGTGTATATATGCCACAATTTTTCAACCCAGTCATTGGTTCTTGGACACTTAGGTTAATTCCATCATCTTTGTGATTATGAATAATGTTACAGTGAACAGGGAAGTGCAAGCATCCATCCAGTAAGTGCTTGCCTATTCCTTAGGTAAATACCAAGGAGTGGGATGACTGGATCATATAGTGAATCTATTTGTAGATTTTTGAGAACCCTCTATGTTGTTTCCACAGTGGTTGTACCAATTTGCATTCCCATAAAAGTGTAGGAAGAGTTCCTTTCCACCACAGCCTTACCATCACTGCTCTTCTTTTGATCATACCTATTCTGACAGGGGTTAAGTGATATCATAATTTTGATCCGCATTTTCTTTATCATAAGAGAAGAACATTTTTTCATGTGCATTTTGGCCATTCTTTGTCTTCCTTAGAGAGTTGTCTGTTCAGCTTATATGTCTATTTTTAAATTGGATTATTCATTTTCTTATGGGTGAACTGCTTGAGTTCCCTATATATTCTGGTTATCAGTCCTTTCTCTGATGCATAGCTTGCAAATATTTTCTCCCATTCTGTGGGTTGTCTCCTCACTCTATTTTCTATTTCATTTACTTTGCAGAAGCTTTTTGATTTGATGCATTTCCACTTGCCTAGTTTGAGGATTATTACCTCTGTTTTAATTTTTACTTAAGAAATCACTGCCCACTCCAATGTCTTCAACAGTGTCCCCTATGTTCTCCACCAATAGTTTTATAGTTTGAGGTTTTATATTTAAATCATTGACTCATTTTGAGTTGATTTTTTTTTTCATTATGAAAGACAGGAACCCAGTTTAAGTTTTCTGCAGATGGATATCCAGTTATTTCAGCACGATTTGGTGAAAAAGCTTTCCTTTCTCCACTGCATTTTCTTATTCTTTTTGTCAAAGATCAGTTGGTCATATATTTTGGAATTTATTTCTGGATTCTCTCTCCTGTTCCACTGGTCTGTTTTTGTGTCAAGACCATGATGTTGTGATTAACACAGACTTGTATTATATTTGGAGACTAGGTAGTGAGATGCCTAGTACTTTAGTCTTTTTGTATAGTATGTTTTCAATAATACTAGGTATGGTTCCATATAAAATTTATGATTGCTGTTGCTACTTCTGTAAAGGATGTCCCTGGTAATATGACTGGAATCTCATGGGATTTGTACATTAATTTTGGTAGAATTGACATTTCTATTATATTGAGTCTTTCAATCCAAGACCATGAATGTTCTTTTCATATTTTTGTATCATACTCAATTTCTTTTTTAAGTTTTTCAGCTTTTCTTGTAAAGGTCTTTCATCTCTTCGGTTAGGTTTATTTCTAGATATTTCATTTTGTTATCTTGTGATTACTGTAAATTAGGAGTACTTTATTAAATTATGCCTCAGTCTGTTCATTATTGGCATATAAAACTGCTATAGATGTTTGTATATTGATTTTGGATCCTACTCCTTTAATAAATTAATTGATCACTTTTATAATATTCTTTTTCATGTTCTTCTCTTGGGTTTCTATATGTATAATCATAGGGACAGTTTACCTTCTTCTTTCCTTTCTGAATTCCTTTTTTTAATAGAGATTTTTATTATGGGGCATGTACACTCATCAGAGAGACAGAGAGAAAGTGAGAAATCACTCCCTGGGGGAAATGGTCATGCCACAGTCCCTTCTCCTCCATTCTCCTCTTTGGGATCTTGGGCATGCACACACATGTACCATGAGATTTAAGTCACCAAGTCTGGGACTCGAACCAGGGTCAACTATGAGGGAGACAAATAACATAACCATTATGCCATCTGCAGGTCCCCTGAATGTCTTTTATTTTACTCTCTTATCTGATTACATTGTCTCTGATTTCTAGCATTATGTTGAAAAGGAGTGGTGAAAGTGAGAAGCCTTTTCTTTTTCCACTTTTTAATGAGAAAGCTTTCAGTTTTTCCCCATCCACTATGATATTAGCAATGAATTTACCATATATGGCTTTTATATTATTAGGAAATGTCCCTTATAGATCTATTTTGCTAAGACTCTTAATCATGAAAGGATATTTTATATATATACATACACATACACATACATGCATATTATATATACACATATATACATATATGTATATACACATATTTTACATGTGTACATATATACACATATCATATATACATATATGTATATATATATACATATTTTACATATGTACATATATACACATACATGTATATATACATGCATGTTTTTATATGTACATATATACATATATGTATATATACACCCATGCATACATATACATATATATTTACATGTATACACACACACACATATAGAGAGAGAGAGAGAGAGAGAGAGTGAGTGAAAGAGCATTTTTTTTAAAGGTTTTTGCCACAGGACACATTTGGTTGCTGGGGAGACAGAGAGAGACACAGTGAGAAGGAAAGAGAAATCACCCTGCTAGGGATATGGCCATGCTGTAATCTCTTCTCCTCCATTCTCTTCCTGGGATTGAGGCTATATATGCATATGCTCATACAGTGATTTTTTTTTAGCCACCAGGTCTGGGATTCAAACTGTTGTAGGCCATGTGGGAGTCTAGCTCCTTAACAACTACACATACTGCTGGCTCTGCAAAGATATTATATTTTATCAAAATTTTTCAGCATAAATTGATATTACCATATGGTTTTTATTTTTCCTTCTGTTAATATAATCAATCACACTTATTGTTTTGTATATGTTGAACCATCCTTGGATCCCTGAGAATAATGTCTACCCGGTCATCATGCATATCATGCATATTGTGTATAATCTTTCTAATGTGCTGTTGTATTTGATTAGCTAGTATCTTGAAAATTTTTGCACCTGTATTCATCAGGGATATAGGTCTGTAGTTTTCTTTTCTTTCTTTTCTTTTCTTTTCTCTTTCTTGTTTTGTTTTGTTTGTTATGTCCTTGTCTGCTTTTAGAATATAGTAGGTCTGTAGTTTTCTTTTGTTCTTTTTCTTTTCTCTTTCTTTCTTTTTTGTTTGTTTGTTTGTTATGTCCTTGTCTGCTTTTGGTATTAGGATGGTGGAGGTTTCATAGAATGAATTTGAAATTATTCCTTCCTTGTGGATCTTTAGAAATAGTTTGTGTAGAATTTAGGGTTAACTCTTCATTATACATTTTTTAAAATTCAGTAGTGAAATCAAGACCTGGGTATCTCCTTGTCAGGAGACTACTTATCGCTGATTCATTCTCACTGCTTGTGATTGATCTTTTCAAACTTTCTATTTCTCACTAGTTCAAACTTGGTAGCTTGTATGTGTCCAGAAATTTGTCCACCTTACTCAGGATTAGAATAAGTCTGAATTTACTCAGTTTCTTGACAGTTAGTTGCTCATAATATTCTGTCATAATTATTTTTATTTCTGATATGTCTGTTGTAACATTACCAGCTTAATTCCTGATCTTATTTATCTGATTCTTTTCTCTGCTCTCCTTGATTAGTCTAGCTAATAGTTGGTCAATTTTGTTTATCCTTTCAAAAAATCAACTTTTTGTTTTGTTGATTTTTTTATAGTTCTTTTATTTTCTATTTCATTTATTTCAGCTGTAATCTTTATTATTTCTTTTCTTCTGGTACATTTGTTGTTGCTCTTCCAGTTCTTTGAGATGCATCATTAAGTTATTTATTTGCCACTTTTCAACTTTTTTCCTGTGAACACTTATTGTTATGCTAATGACTCCTTTTGTTGTGTCTCAAAGATGCTAGAGTCATGTGTTTATTATTGTTAGTTAAAAAAAAGGGCTTTGATGTTAGTCTTAATTCTGTAGTTTTGAAGTCATTTAGGAGTAAGTTGTTTAGTTTCCATATTTTTGTGTATTTTTCAGGATCTTTCTGTTGTTGAATGAATTTTTATATAAAACATTTATTTTTATTGTGATTTAAGAAAGAATGGTGAAATTCTGTTTTATGTTATTTAATGTACAATATTAAATATTTAATTGTTTTTAGATGTTTGAGATAATGCTTACTATTAAGCATGTCTGTGTTATAGTGAAGAGCTGAAACAATTATACAGATTTGTGAGAAAAATTATTTTATTTGGTATCACTGGTTAAGCACTTCTCAATATGAACCAGCCTAGTGTGTGAGAACATGGACCTTTGAGCCTAATGGCCTTTGGCTTTTAACCTGTTTCTAACTTTAATTTGCTGATGAGCTTGGGTAAGTCATTTAATTTTTCTGAGCCTCAGTATCCTCACCTGTGATATTAGCACAATAATATTTAGGCCACACAGTTTTAGGTATTAAAATATTAGCACAATAATATTTAGGCCACACAGTTGTTTTAGGTATTAAAGAAAAGCATGCATAACACCCACACACAGAAATCCATCTTAAGTGATCATTATCATTCTAACCTTAAAAGATTGGCTTAGGACCAGCAGATGGTATAGTAGTTATGTTACTGGACTTCCACATGGCCAACTATGGTTCAAGTCCCTCATCTGGTAGTTTGAAAATCATGCCAGGTACACAAAATTCTGGGAAGAAAATAGAGGAGAAGGGATTGTGGCATGTTCACCCCCTCCCCCTGGGGTCAGTGGTTTCTCAGTATCCCTCTCACTGTCTCTGTCGCTCTCTCTCTCCAGCAAGCACACATAAGGCAAAAACTTCTTAAAAAAAAAAAAAAGAAAGAAAGATTGGTTTTCAGGCTATGGTAAATGTGACCAGAGGAATACATTTGAACTATCTTAAGTATCAAGAGAATTTAAATTTAAACTGAAATCTGGAATTGAAGCAAAGATATAATGTAATCATCTCTATGAGTTAAGAGTCTCTATAGAGGCCTAGTATCTTCTGTGAAATTTAAAACAATAAAATCTAGTTAGATATAGAATAAATTTAATTCTAAAATTTAAAAGTAAGCAATTCTACTCAGAGGAAGGAAAACATGTTTACATAAAAATTGGTAAACAGGTATTTATGGTTATATTACTTATTATAATCAAAAGGTAAAAACAACTTTATTACTTATTATAATCAAAAGGTAAAAACAAATGTCATTCAACTAATGAATGAATAAACAAAATAGGGAAATTCATATAAATTCAGCCCCCCAAAAGAATGAAGTATGGGGCCAGCAGGTGGCATAGTGGTTAAGGTGCTGGACTCTCACATGGCTGACTGAGGTTTCAGTGTCGGAACCAGCAGCTTAAAAATCACACCAGGTACATGTGCATGCATGCCCAAAATCTCAAGCAGAGAATGGAAGAGAAAGGATTGTGGTGTGGCCATCCCCGCACCCCAGGAGTTGATTTCTCATTATCCTTCTTTCTCTCTCTTTCTATTTCTCCTTCCCCCCACCCCACCCATCACTCTCTCCCCAGTGAGTACATGGATCCTATGAAAAAAAAAAAAAAAAAGAAAACAAAAAAGAATGAAGTACTGACACATGCAACAACTTAGATGAACTTTGAAAACATTATTTTAAGTGAAAGAAGCAAGTCATAAAAGATCACACCTTATATGATTATATTATATGAAATGTCCAATATTTGTAAATCTACAGACAGAAAATAGATAAGTTGTTGCTAATGCCTGGAAATAAAAAAAGCAGGGAGAGGTTTTTGGAGATGTTATAAAAAAAAAATACGGGTTTCTTCTTTTTTTTCTTCTTCTCATTCTCATTCTTTTTTTTTTTTTTTGGACAAGGTATTAACTTGCTACAAATCTCCTTCCTCTGTCTTCTGAGTAGCTGGGACCATAGGCACGAATTACTTTTTCAGCCTTTAGAATGGGCTGTCAATTGAACCATGGCCCTGCATGTAGCTTCAGTCTGCTGAATAGCAATGTCAGTCAGGTTGTGCTACCATGGCTGGGCTACAAGGTTCCTTTTGAGGTGATGAAAATTGTCTAAATTTGATTGTGGTGCATTAATGGGACAAAGAAATGGGGTATTATCTGTTGAAGATAATTTTATAGTTTTATCAATTGGACTAGGGAGAAATGTTCACATGTTGAAATAGTCACTTTGTAAGCTAAATAATGTGATTGAATGTATAAAAGAAAATAAAATTTAAATAATAAATAAACTATATTTTATAATAAAAAATTGATTGCGGTGAAGGTTGCATGACTCCTACAATAGATTAAATTTAATGCATTCAATTTTATCCTTTAATTTGGTGAATTCTATGGTATTTAATATATCCTAATGAAATTGTTGCAAAAATAGTGAATAAACATGGGAAAAAAACTACAGAAGCTATGCAACCTTCCTAATTTGCTGGCTATTGGCCTCTCTCAATAACATGATGTTCTTGGAGTTGTAGTTGTAGAAGCAGGCTGACAACCTGGTGAGTCTATTCCTTAGTTTTAGTATTTTTTTGGGGGTGGTGGTGCTGAATTTTGTTCTACTTTGGGTTTGGAAATTATGGAACTCTTGAACATACTTGTAGAGTTTTCCTCCTTTTAGAGATCTTTCTTACCCTCAATTGGCTCTCTATTCGGAACTGAAATAAATTATGCATTCAAGTAGCACAAGTGATTAGTAATGTATAGTACAGGTAAGAGAGTAGATAAGTGATTCATTTTTATTTTACTTATTTACTTTTTATTTATTACTTATCTCTGTCCATATGTACAATTAATGATCAAAAAACAAACATTTTATATCCTGGATACAAGTAACTCCCACTGAAATAAATTGTCAGAGATGGGAAACTTACATGTCTAGTTACGAGTACATTAGAATTGTTAAATTCTGTAGCAATAACAATTTTGGCAGTAAAGCACGGTGATAGGGAATCTGATTTTAGTTTATCTAAAGTTAGGAATATTTGAGATATAAAATGAAATGTTCTACCACAAACTTACACTTAGTTTGGTGATACACAATAAAAATGTTTACTTTGGGGATATTCTTATGACATGTGGGGAAAAAAAAAACACCCACATAAATCACAGCTTTCTCCCACACTTCCATCATGAAAAATTGCCAGCCCTTGGCCACCTATGCAATGTGAAGTCTAATCTATAACAAAGCCTGTAATGGGCTCTTCAATGCGATGCACAGATGGAGATTTTGATAATATCATAGAAACCAAAAACAGAAGTATCATCTGTCCAGATTTGAAGTTTTTAAATTCATGAAGTGGAATCTCATTATTTTTCACTTCTTTGATTATTTTTATCTTCTATTACAATGAATTATATACTCCATACTCTAAAAGTCACACAGAATATAATGAAAAAGAATAAAATTCTGTTCATCATAAAATATTATTAGTTACAGTAATTTATGAATCAGGGAGAATTGGATATTTTGCAGCTAATAGTCAGTAATACCTGCAAACTCAAAGAGGCAGCTTTGAGAATCATGGACTAGCGATCTTTAATACTTACTGCTGTTTCCTCCTGTGTAAGTCACCACTTTCAGAGCCTCATTCTTTTCACTTACAGAGAAAAACATTTGGGCCAGATGATTTATTTCTATATAACTTTTTGTTTGTTTGTGTATTTTGTTCTGGCACTCTGTGATTTCTTTATTATAACAATGGATGGTCTAAAAGATGAATAAAGGAAAATAGAATTTACACCTATTTCTATCACATTTTAATTAAGTCATCTTTATAATAGAGTCTCTCTGCTAATGCTTAAGCAATTATGATTTCAAGCCAATAAAGATGGCTAATTGAAGTCATTTCAGGTATTGTTGCAAAGAAACCCATTATATATGTAATAAACACCTATATCTAATAAAAGAGGCCCTATTTCACAAGACGCTAATATTGAACACATCACCTGAGAAAACCAGTTTACTCTAGCTCTTCAGGGTAGCCTAAGTTAATTAGAATTTATTCTATATTTGATTAATATTATTTTTGAAGATGTTTTTTGTGAGATTTTTTTTTTTGAGAGATTTTCGCTATAGGGCGCGTGCACTCACCAGACAGACAGAGAGAGACAGAGAGACAGAAAGCAAGAAATCACCCCCCAGGGGGGATGGTCACGCCACAATCCCTTCTCCTCCATTCTCCTCTCGGGATCTTGGGCATGCACGCACATGCGCCTGGCGTGAGTTTTAAGCCACCGGGTCTGGGACGCGAACCATGGCCGACTACGTGGGAGTCCAGTGACATAGCCGTTATGCTAACTGCTGGTCCCCTTTTTTGTAAGATTTTCTTTCTACTTCATGAATTCTTCTCTACAATAATAAAAATGAAATTCAGCTTTAATACCTGATACTTGATAATTCACAGTAAATATTTTTGCCACTCAGATTGGCTGAACTAATAATAAAATTATTATGAATTAATATTAATGAACTAAAAATTTATTGAAAAAATTCCTTGAGATAGTAAAACAAATATATTCTATAACATTTAGTGTGTATATATGCAAATGGCTATACACATATATATATAGAGTATATATCTTTGACATAAAATATAAAGACTACAAAAAGTTTGGGGAAAATTGGATTAAAGTAGAAGTTAAGGGCCAGCCAGTGGTGTGGTGTTTAATGGAGCTGCATTCCACATAGATGACTGCATAGTACGAATGTTGGCCCCAGTATCTTTTTTTTTTTTTTGAGAGGTTTTCGCTATAGGGGGCCTGCACTTGCCCAA
>NW_006159883.1:2346101-2391301 GCF_000334495.1 Tupaia belangeri chinensis
GCCGCAATCCCTTCTCCTCCATTCTCCTCTTGGGATCTTGGGCACGCATGCACATGCGCCCGGCGTGAGTTTTAAGCCACCGGGTCCAGGACACGAACCGCGGTCGACTACGTGGGAGTCCAGCGACATAGCCATTACGCTAACTGCTGGTTCCCAAGTCCCAGTATCTTGAGAAGGATACTGGGCATGTGTGCATGAGTGTCTGAAATCCTTAGAGGATAATTGAGGAGAAGGAATTACGGCATGGCCATCCCCCTGGAGATGCTCTCTCGCTTTACTTCTCTCTCTCTCCCTACATAGTGAACACATACACCTTATGATAAATTAAAAAAGAAGTAGGGGGACCAGCAGTTAGTATAATGGTATGTCGCTGGACTCCCATGTAGTCGGCCACCATTCTTACATAGTGAACACATACACCTTATGATAAATTAAAAAAGAAGTAGGGGGACCAGCAGTTAGTATAATGGTATGTCGCTGGACTCCCATGTAGTCGGCCGCCATTCGGGGTGATTTCTCGCTTTCTGTCTCTCTGTTTCTGTCCGGCAAGCACATGCACCCTATAGCAAAAACCTCTCAAAAAAAAAAAAAAGAAGTAGGAGTTTATTTTTGTGCAAAAAAATTTAAAATCCATGCATGGTCCTTTCATAATATGCCTTTCTATGAACTTTTTGAAGATAGCTTCCAGTATCTAGCGCATATGCAAAATCAGAACTAAGGGTTTGGACATAAAGGTGACTTATATATTCTGACCAATCTGGCTATCTATTTTAGACTTCGACTTCAAATAACAGAACAAATGTCATCGTTCCTGTCAGTCTAATCTAAATAATGTCTGTTAGAATTCTTTAGTTCAATAAATGTGTGAGTTCTGAACTAGGTATCAGGAATATAAAGATTAACTAAATACCAAGGCTGTCCTCAAATTGTGAGAATCTGATAGAGTGGGTCCTATGTCTATAGTTTGTCAACGTAGCTCTCAGTAAGCAGGTCTGTGGATTAGCTATGACCACTACTTATTTCTTCATGTAAATATCAAGAAATCCAATGAGATTTGAGCTACTGAAAGTGGCAGGGGGATGCTAAGTATTTAGGGAGAAGCAAAATTATACTCAAAGATGGCATTAATAGAGTGTCATTTTTACAGTTTTTTCCCCAGTAACAGAAAATTTACCTCAAACACCTATCTACAGTACAGCTACCTAGATTTGGAATCAAATAGATCTCCTGAATAAAACTAATGAGCCCTAGAGGTTTAACTTCAATAAAATTTCATTTTAACACAGGTATCAGGCAACATGTAGCAATGGCTTTGCAAACTGTAGCTCGTTCAGGAAGACAAGTGATATGGCAAGATACGGAAATGCCCGCTCTGCTCTCATATCTCTAAGTCAGAACCAGCCCTTGAATGGCATTTGGCAGCACCAGATCATTTTGATCTTATACAGTCTGTGTCTGAATGATAGCCACGGCAATTAGTGTAGAGAACTAGAATGATAGGAAATGGCTCAATAAAACATGACAATGGGTGCATATTAGCAAGCACAGTGAATGATACTCTGGAATTGGAATCACTGAATTTAGGTTTTGCTCAGCCACTCACTAATTTTGTGCCCTTGGATTAAGTCACAAGTTCTCTAATTTTCACTTTTCTTATCCTCAATTATAAAAGGGATTTTGATGAACTATTAAGTGTTTTGTAGGTCCAATTTGACATTTGTATAATCTTTTGTAACTTGCAAAATATTCCTACTTATGCCATTTAATTTATATAACTTTTACAAATAATTACACTGAGACTTCCTTGTAATAAATGTGCCATCTAAGTCTCCTTTAAAATCACTCAACTGCTGTGAAGAAAAATGTGGTCATCTTAATGTATGTTTTATTGTTTAATTGTATTGGGATTTTCTACCATATTTTCTGTATTTTTATATGATAAGGGAGAAAAGTACAGGGCAGAGAAATTAGGTAGACCTCAATAATACTAAAAAATGTGTCATTTATTGAAAATTTACTATGTAGAGTGTACTATACTAAGTGCTATAAACACATTCTCTCTAATGATTTTTCAAATGTGTAGTGAAGTTCTCTGTGTTTTGCAGATGAGAACAATGAGACTTGGAGTTTAAGAAAATCTTCAAAGGTTATGCAACTAATAGGTAGTAAAACTGGGAACAGAGCTAAAAGTGACAGTGATACTGGAGTTCTTTCAAATATAGTACGCTTTCTCTCTCTTTTTTTTTTCATTCAAATGAACAAGTATGTAAAAATGCAAGTATATCTAGAGTTTAATATTGATATCTGCAGGTACGGTTAAATAAGGTATGTAAAAGCTTAGGAATTCCCAGTTATAACTGGTATGCTCAGCAAATGACCTATTGTTCTCTGAGCTTAGGTTATTCTCATTTCATTTCTCTTAATAGATGCTCAAGGCATTGCCCTAAAGTCTAAATAAGATGAAAACATTCAGAAAATATCTATGGTCTTCCAGGCTAAAAGGAGGAAATTTAATTTCTCTCCTCAGGAGACTAAACTGCAAGTGCACAAGCTAATTAACCATTACCAGCTGAAGAAGGAGACCAGGGAGTCCTGCACAATTATCTCTTCTCAGAAGGCTCCTAAGAGCTTTCTCCTTCTCTCACTAAATAGCAGTATTAGAAGGTAAGAAAATAAAGGCAAAAAGAACTAAAATGTTTAAATCCCTCTTGAATGAACAAGAGAGATACACATACACATACAAACACAGAAAGAGACAAAACAGTCTTCTTAATCTCTTGAGCCAATCTTTGATATTTTAAAACAGAACAAACATTTTAAAGTTTATTTATTTCTTCCATGATCAACAGACACAGAGAGAGAGAGACAGACAGACAGCACCATCCCCAATATCGTGATCCACCCCCAGCCTCAGTAAGGCCTTGGATCATGGGCATTTGTGTCTGCATGCAAGCCGAGAATGTTCCCATGTTGGTCAGCTGTGTAGAGCACTGTCTTCTACTGCTACACCGCTGTACAGTTCCCAACAACTTTCATTTTCAACCTACTGAAGGACAGAACCTTATATTTTTAATTCACACAAGAATGGAAGAGTGTGCCAGTCAAATTTTGGTGGGACAAATGTTTATATTTTCAAAGTGAATAATACAACTTTTTTTCTTTTCTTTTTGATGAAGTCATCAGTGAAAGACATTGACCATTGCTAGGGGCTTCCATGGCATTTTGAGCTGGGCATTCAGTCATTCTCTAGTTTATTTTTAAAATGTAAAACATAATGAAAAGGAAAATATTTTTATAAATCCTCCTACATATTGATGAAGGCACAATATTTCAAAATATTCTTGAACCCTTTTCTTAGTTATAACTTAACAGGACTATGTTTGCTCTAATTATATTTCATTTAAAAAATTATAGTGGAGGGCTATCCCCATAGCCTAGTGATTAAGCAGGCCAGATCCCACATGACAACCACAGCTCCAATCCCAGCCCAGTGGCTTGCGAAACATGATGCTGTGTGCCTGTGTGTGCATGCCCAAACCCTGATGGGATGCAGAAATGGAAAAGAGATTGTGGCATGACCACAAATCATTTGGAAGCACTTTCTTCCTTTCCCTCTCTTTCTCTCCCCCTCTCTGGTGAGTGCACGTAACCTCTGGCAATTGAAAAATAAAAGAATTACAATACACAAATAGATAAGACAATACAAGCAAAAACCTCTCAAAAAAAAAAAAAAGAAGTAGGAGTTTATTTTTGTGCAAAAAAATTTAAAATCCATGCATGGTCCTTTCATAATATGCCTTTCTATGAACTTTTTGAAGATAGCTTCCAGTATCTAGCGCATATGCAAAATCAGAACTAAGGGTTTGGACATAAAGGTGACTTATATATTCTGACCAATCTGGCTATCTATTTTAGACTTCGACTTCAAATAACAGAACAAATGTCATCGTTCCTGTCAGTCTAATCTAAATAATGTCTGTTAGAATTCTTTAGTTCAATAAATGTGTGAGTTCTGAACTAGGTATCAGGAATATAAAGATTAACTAAATACCAAGGCTGTCCTCAAATTGTGAGAATCTGATAGAGTGGTTCCTATGTCTATAGTTTGTCAACGTAGCTCTCAGTAAGCAGGTCTGTGGATTAGCTATGACCACTACTTATTTCTTCATGTAAATATCAAGAAATCCAATGAGATTTGAGCTACTGAAAGTGGCAGGGGGATGCTAAGTATTTAGGGAGAAGCAAAATTATACTCAAAGATGGCATTAATAGAGTGTCATTTTTACAGTTTTTTCCCCAGTAACAGAAAATTTACCTCAAACACCTATCTACAGTACAGCTACCTAGATTTGGAATCAAATAGATCTCCTGAATAAAACTAATGAGCCCTAGAGGTTTAACTTCAATAAAATTTCATTTTAACACAGGTATCAGGCAACATGTAGCAATGGCTTTGCAAACTGTAGCTCGTTCAGGAAGACAAGTGATATGGCAAGATACGGAAATGCCCGCTCTGCTCTCATATCTCTAAGTCAGAACCAGCCCTTGAATGGCATTTGGCAGCACCAGATCATTTTGATCTTATACAGTCTGTGTCTGAATGATAGCCACGGCAATTAGTGTAGAGAACTAGAATGATAGGAAATGGCTCAATAAAACATGACAATGGGTGCATATTAGCAAGCACAGTGAATGATACTCTGGAATTGGAATCACTGAATTTAGGTTTTGCTCAGCCACTCACTAATTTTGTGCCCTTGGATTAAGTCACAAGTTCTCTAATTTTCACTTTTCTTATCCTCAATTATAAAAGGGATTTTGATGAACTATTAAGTGTTTTGTAGGTCCAATTTGACATTTGTATAATCTTTTGTAACTTGCAAAATATTCCTACTTATGCCATTTAATTTATATAACTTTTACAAATAATTACACTGAGACTTCCTTGTAATAAATGTGCCATCTAAGTCTCCTTTAAAATCACTCAACTGCTGTGAAGAAAAATGTGGTCATCTTAATGTATGTTTTATTGTTTAATTGTATTGGGATTTTCTACCATATTTTCTGTATTTTTATATGATAAGGGAGAAAAGTACAGGGCAGAGAAATTAGGTAGACCTCAATAATACTAAAAAATGTGTCATTTATTGAAAATTTACTATGTAGAGTGTACTATACTAAGTGCTATAAACACATTCTCTCTAATGATTTTTCAAATGTGTAGTGAAGTTCTCTGTGTTTTGCAGATGAGAACAATGAGACTTGGAGTTTAAGAAAATCTTCAAAGGTTATGCAACTAATAGGTAGTAAAACTGGGAACAGAGCTAAAAGTGACAGTGATACTGGAGTTCTTTCAAATATAGTACGCTTTCTCTCTCTTTTTTTTTTCATTCAAATGAACAAGTATGTAAAAATGCAAGTATATCTAGAGTTTAATATTGATATCTGCAGGTACGGTTAAATAAGGTATGTAAAAGCTTAGGAATTCCCAGTTATAACTGGTATGCTCAGCAAATGACCTATTGTTCTCTGAGCTTAGGTTATTCTCATTTCATTTCTCTTAATAGATGCTCAAGGCATTGCCCTAAAGTCTAAATAAGATGAAAACATTCAGAAAATATCTATGGTCTTCCAGGCTAAAAGGAGGAAATTTAATTTCTCTCCTCAGGAGACTAAACTGCAAGTGCACAAGCTAATTAACCATTACCAGCTGAAGAAGGAGACCAGGGAGTCCTGCACAATTATCTCTTCTCAGAAGGCTCCTAAGAGCTTTCTCCTTCTCTCACT
Organism: Tupaia belangeri chinensis; assembly: GCF_000334495.1. Lineage (NCBI taxonomy): Eukaryota > Metazoa > Chordata > Mammalia > Scandentia > Tupaiidae > Tupaia > Tupaia belangeri. Next base: position 2,351,889 of record NW_006159883.1, read on the forward strand.
AAATAGCAGTATTAGAAGGTAAGAAAATAAAGGCAAAAAGAACTAAAATGTTTAAATCCCTCTTGAATGAACAAGAGAGATACACATACACATACAAACACAGAAAGAGACAAAACAGTCTTCTTAATCTCTTGAGCCAATCTTTGATATTTTAAAACAGAACAAACATTTTAAAGTTTATTTATTTCTTCCATGATCAACAGACACAGAGAGAGAGAGACAGACAGACAGCACCATCCCCAATATCGTGATCCAACCCCAGCCTCAGTAAGGCCTTGGATCATGGGCCTTTGTGTCTGGATGCAAGCCGAGAATGTTCCCATGTTGGTCAGCTGTGTAGAGCACTGTCTTCTACTGCTACACCACTGTACAGTTCCCAACAACTTTCATTTTCAACCTACTGAAGGACAGAACCTTATATTTTTAATTCACACAAGAATGGAAGAGTGTGCCAGTCAAATTTTGGTGGGACAAATGTTTATATTTTCAAAGTGAATAATACAACTTTTTTTCTTTTCTTTTTGATGAAGTCATCAGTGAAAGACATTGACCATTGCTAGGGGCTTCCATGGCATTTTGAGCTGGGCATTCAGTCATTCTCTAGTTTATTTTTAAAATGTAAAACATAATGAAAAGGAAAATATTTTTATAAATCCTCCTACATATTGATGAAGGCACAATATTTCAAAATATTCTTGAACCCTTTTCTTAGTTATAACTTAACAGGACTATGTTTGCTCTAATTATATTTCATTTAAAAAATTATAGTGGAGGGCTATCCCCATAGCCTAGTGATTAAGCAGGCCAGATCCCACATGACAACCACAGCTCCAATCCCAGCCCAGTGGCTTGCGAAACATGATGCTGTGTGCCTGTGTGTGCATGCCCAAACCCTGATGGGATGCAGAAATGGAAAAGAGATTGTGGCATGACCACAAATCATTTGGAAGCACTTTCTTCCTTTCCCTCTCTTTCTCTCCCCCTCTCTGGTGAGTGCACGTAACCTCTGGCAATTGAAAAATAAAAGAATTACAATACACAAATAGATAAGACAATACATGATTAGAGCAGAGAGCTAAAATAATTTTTTAAAATATATATTTTTGCACTATAACCCCAGAGAGCTTTCCAACCATTTTGAGCTTCCCCTCCCCTTGTCAACCTTCTTTTATTGTTATCTTCTTCATTATTCTTCCTTCGGTTTCCATAGCATGGGTCCCTGTCTTGTTCATCTCTGCTTTATCTCTCAACCTCCAACTCCTGCACCCCAGCAGCGCATCTGTTTCCCTGCCAAATGTTCAGTGGAAAAACCTCCCACCTTAGAACTTTACTCACTTGGGACGAGCAGTTGGCGTAATGGCTACGTTGCTGGACTCCCATGTAGTCGACCGCAGTTCTATTCCTGGATCTGGTGGCTTAAACTCACACTGGGCACATGTGTGTGCATGCCCAAGATCCCGAGCGAAGACTGGAGGAGAAAGGACTGCAGCATAGCCATCCCCTCTGGGGTACGATTTATTGCTTTCTGTCTCTCAGTCTCTCTCTGTCTTTCTGGCAAGCGTACATGCCCTATAGAAAAATCCTCTCCAAAATTGAAAAAAAAAAGAATTTTACTCACTTACAAGCAGGTTCTCAGCTCTTTGATAGAAAATAATATAAGGATGCCAAAGTAATAAAGAGAAAGGTTTCAACTGCTTGTTTAATAATGAGTTCAGAACAATAACTGCCTATGACTTTGTCTATTATCGAAGTTAATTCATTAATTAATTAATTTTTATATGTGCTCGAGCTCTGTCTTGGAGACAGAGAGAGAAAGGTAAGTGAAAAAGCACACTTCATAGGGAATGGTTATATTACAATCTTCTCTTTCTTTTTTTGTGTGTGTGGGAGATTTTGGTTATGCACACCCACTCACCTGGTATGTTTCTCAAGCCACCAGGTTCAGGACTTGAATGATGCAGTCATCCATGTAAGATCCAGTCACCTTACCCACTACACCAGAGGCTGGCCCTGTTCTTCAAGTTTTATACACATTTGAAAGACAAGGTTGCAATGCCATAGTGACTCAAACAAAGTTTAAAATCATTCCAGAAGAAAAATCATCTTGATATGACAGACAAATTTGGCTATATAATATGCATCAAAACACAGTTGAGGGAACCAGCAGTTAGTGTAATGGCTATGTCGCTGGACTCCCACGTAGTTGACTGCAGTTCATGTCCCGGACCCGGTGGCTTAAAACTCATGCCGGGCGCGTGTGCGTGCGTGCCCAAGATCCCGAGAGGAGAATGGAGGAGAAGGGATTGCGGTGTGACCATCCCCCCTGGGGGGTGATTTCTCACTTTCTGTCTCTATGTCTCTCTCTGTCTGTCTGGCGAGCGCACGCGCCCTACAGTGAAAATCTCTCAAAAAAAATAAAAATAAAAATAAAAAACACAGTTGAGTCATATCATGTCATGGATGTTTACTCTATGGAGATAGTATTTTAGTCACTCAATTGATACAAAATACTAGAATACTTTTTACTTTATTTATTAAAATAATATTGAGTATCATATGGGAAGGACAAGGTGTGCCAATTTGTCTAATGTCATCCAAGAAAGAAGTAGCAAATTCTGTGACCTTGACACCTATATTATGTAGTTTCCCTCAGCAAAACTTAATCCACCTGAGATAGCTACTGTTAACCTATTACATTCTATTCTTCTAGTCTTTTTTTTTTTTGGAGAGATTTTCGCTATAGGGCGTGCGCGCTCGCCAGACAGACATAGAAACAGAAAGCGAGAAATCACCCCCCAGGGGGGATGGTCACGCCGCAATCCCTTCTCCTCCATTCTCCTCTTGAGATCTTGGGCACGCACGCACATGTGCCTGGCGTGAATTTTAAGCCACCGGGTCCAGGACGTGAACCGCGGTCGACTACATGGGAGTCCAGCGACATAGTCATTACACTAACTGCTGGTTCCCTATTCTTCTAGTGTTATTGTTGTTGTCTTGTACACCTATTTTTTTTTTAACCAGGTGAACAATAAAAGTTCATTTTAGATATAATCAAAACAAAGTATGAAGAGAATTTGTAAATACTAATTGTATTTGTAAACACAATTCTATAACTTAGGTGGTTCCTCCATTCTCATGATTTCAGACTTCTTCTGACAGCTTTCTTTCTCTCTCTTATCTTCCTCTCTCACCTTAAGTCTACTTCGATTTTTCTCTATTACTTTAAATTCATCACTTCTGAAAGCTCTCTTGCTAAACTGGCTCCTTCTAAACTCACACACTCATCATCCTGGCTGAGATGGTGGTGTTGATTTAGCCCCCTTTGCATTGTTCCACATCACCTCGTGCCATTTCATTTTCATTTTAAAAATGCCTCTTTCTATCTATTCTTCATCTCTACTATATCAATTTATCTCAACAACTTTATTTTTGATTAATTACATGCTCTAATTTTAAATCTTATAATACCCATTAATCAATTCAACTTTGAAATCTTTTTTCCCTTTATTCATGATTGAGTGCATGTGCCCACAAACTAGAGAGAAGGAGAGAGGGAGAAACAGAGAGAGAGAGAGAGAGGGAAATACCCTTCACAGGGTCTGGTCATGCCCCAATCTTCTTCCTCCAGTCCTCCAGCCCATTAGATCCTTGGGATCTGCATATGTGTCTGGAATGTTTTCAGGCCTATGGGAGCCGGGATTTGCACTGTAGTCACCACAAAGGATCCAGTTTCCTGTGAATGATATTTTTCCACTGCACCAAAGAGCTGGCCTTTCATTCTTTATTATATTTATTAAATTTTAAATATATCAATAAAGTTGAAATGATTTGACTACTTTCCAAATCCTAGCTTTCTTTTCCACTCCATATAACACTTACAAATTCTGTGGATATATTTTCACACTTTTAAATATTATTTTTAATATTACTTTGTCCCCAATAACATCAATGGAATTATTGTATGTCAGTGAAAACATACATGTAATAGTATTTATGTATTTTGCCAATTTGCCTTTTTCATTCAATATCTTTCAGTCTATATCGGTACATGTAGAAATAGTTTATTACTTTTAACTGTTGTATGATATATTATATAAACAGTATATTTTTCCTAACCCTTCCTTTATGTACATTTATTTAAATTTTTTGTTATTATTTCTATTATAAATAATGCTAGAAATACTATACTTTTACAACCATCTTTGTACATAAATGTTTAGATATCAAAGACAGGAAATGCTAGATTATATGAACATTTTCATTTTTAACATTTCCTCTGAAGAGGTTATGCTAATTATACACTAATTGTATCTTTCTATACCGTACTCTGCCCTTCCCTCATATTTTTGCCAGCTTGATAGGTGAAGTGGTATCTCACTCCAGGTCCCTTGCATTTATTTTTAAAAGCATGCTATTAATTGATCATTTTTTCTTTTTCTGTTTCTTTTGCTGTGTTCTCTGTTCTGAAGTACTTTGTATATAAGTTAAGGAAGTTAGCCTTTGTCTATTATATGTATCGCCTAGTCTTTTACAGGGAAAGGTTAATCATGCTTCCCATTCAAGGTTAGTGTTTTCAATTTTCTAGTCAAAGTGACCAAGATGGAGAGCAGTAAACTGAGGGCTAGGGGATCAGTTGAATAAAGAGTCTCTTTCTGTAAGACAGAAATTTACAGAAAGGGTTCTACCCTTCAAAGCCATGACTCTGCAACATCTCTGGCTTTGATAACAAGCCCATGGAATTCAGTGAATGGAAATAGATTGAAAGACTATTAAACAATTGAGAGAGTTGTAATTGCAGAAAATCACTAAGTCTGTCAAACAAGATGGGCCTGCTATTACATACTCAATGAAATTTCCATGTCCCCAAACCAGCACGAATACAAAGTGGGCTGACAAAGATAGGCAGCTCCTCCCTACTATTCCCAGGATTATCTTTCACTGTGTCCATGTCATGGAGGACAATAGATGAAGAAGATCCCCTTAGATTACAGGCAGCAATGACTGACCATGGAACTCACTCCATTCTCAAAGCAGGGATTCTTTGGTGACTTTAAATACTATCCGTACACTAAAAACTCTATGGTCGACATCTCCAGCTTAGAGTTCAACACCGAATACTAGGTGTATATTTTCAAGTTCATAGTTAACTTCTCCATTTAATGTTCCTGCTCTTTTTCCTTTAGAAATGTGGGTTCCCATAGAATTCCCCCTTTCAGTTAATTAGCATTATCTTTGACTAAGGCCAGAACCTTTTCTATTATTAATTCCTCTTTCCTTCAAATCCTGTAACATACCCTTGGTCAAATCTATTGGTCCTACCTTTTTCATATATTCAGAATCTAACCAACTTCATTACCTTCTCTGCTCTTACTCTAGTAAAAACTAAATAATTTCTTCTTTGGGTCATGGAAATAGTTTTCCTGCTGGGGAATCTGCCTCTTGACATATCTGACCTTGTCATGATGTATTTACACTCAACACAACAGCTAATATCTGGTGTACTTACATATAACTAACCTATTTAACTTTTCATTGTTTGTGCCCTCCCATAAGAATGGCATCTCCAAGAAGGCAAGGAATCTTCTCTGTTTTGTTCATTTCCTTAAATCTTGTTCTTATCACAGGTACCTGGCACATAAGGAACTAAATATGTTTTAGGAATGCATAAAAATGAATAAATCAATCAATATATTATGAAAATCCTAATTATGGCATGTGGCATGGACCTGATACTGTTCTTTGTTGTTTTATATTGTCTCTTTTCTAAATGGGCATTTTTATTGCAGCTATCTTGAAACATAGGCAGTATGCTGTAGACTTTGTGGGTGGCACTTTATTTTGATATCAGCTTTCTATACATAATATTTTAATTTTGTACATTTTTTTCAAATATATCAGAGTCATTTGAGTCATATGAATTTTTAATATAGCTTAGTGTCAGAAACTTTGTGAAACTGCATTCAATTTTGACCACTGATGAATCACTTTAAATGGTCTAGAATGCTGGTTCTTAATTTTTATTATCATCAATTCCTTGGAGAATTTGTTGAAAGCTTTTATGTATACATTTATGTCATTTCAAAACAGGATGTAAGGTGGTTAGCTGGTATAAACACGGTGCAAATGATTTTTTAAAATAACTGAATTAAGTGATGGAAACTGTGAGGAAATGAAGATGGAAGAAAATGATAAGGTTAAGGTTAGGTTTAATATATAAAATGTAAGTCTGAAAGCCCTGCCGAGTCATTGAAAAGGAACACAAGTTTTGTTGCTAAGCTTCTTACTACTCAGAGCACTATGACTTTCAATACCAGTGAAATGAAAATAATAAAAATTATTTATTTTTGACTATTAGAAAACTGCAAGTGTTTTATTATATGTGTAATAAAAATGTGAAGCATGTCATTTTTTTTCTAAAATATCTTATAATTTTTATGTTCCTTAATCAAATCATCAACATGCAATACTAGTTTCAGGATAAGAAGACAGGAAAATTCAGAAGACAATCTAATTTTTAAAAAGGTAAGTGATAAAACTGAGATATTAACTTTGTGGAAAAAACCATAGATTATTTAACAAATGGTATCAGAACAAAAAAAAAAGTTTTGCAATCCCTACCTTACATCTTACCTTATAACAAAATACATTTTTAGCTAGGTTAAAATTTGAAAGTAAAAATGAAATCATAAAACAGTTGAGTAACGTGCACATATTAAAATGTAGAGTAGGGAAGGCTCTCTTAAATGTAACACCAAAGATGAAAACCATAAAAGAAAAGAATACTAGATCCAACCACTTAAAATTTAAATTCTCTTTACAAGCTAAATGATATATAGCGATTGAATGTATATTTAGAAAAAAAAATAAATTTCAAACATTTTGGCCCAGCCTGGTGGCTCAGTAGTAGCAGACATGTGGCCAAATGTAGTTCAGATCCTACAGTCAGCTTGGAAGCAGGCCAGGCACACATGCGTAAGTCCAAGATCCTGGAGGCTGGAAAAGGGGCATCACAGAATGACAAGACCTTGTCCGGTCAAGGGTGACCACATGTTTTCTATGACAAATAAAATAAGCTTAAAAATAGTCCAAATGTCTATATGTCAAAACCATTTCAAAAAGAAAAAGAAAAATGCCTAGAGAAGAGAATGCAACATGATCACACCTCTTTAAAGGGGGCTTTCTCCCCTCTCTTTTTCTCTCTCTGTCTCTGGTGAATGCATGTGGCCTCTGACAATTAAACAATTATAATTATTTGACAATTATGTAAACATTTGTGGAACCCATAATTACATCTTTTTGGCTCTAACTAACAAAAAAAAATTATTTAGGAAAAGGATGCAAGAAATATACACCACATTGCAAATGGTAATTGTGGATTTTTGAGATCACAAGTGCTTTAAATTAGTTTTCCATTTATGTGGACATATGCTTTGTCTAGAAGTCCTGGTTAGAAACAAGAGTCATATATCTTTGGCCACAGTCTCGAGATGGCTATTTTCAGAAGCACAGTGGTTTTCTGGGCATACTTAACACACGGCAACAAAGAAGAGTAAAGCATATTGAGGAGGTGCAATGACTTTATCAGAATCAGTGAGTAAATTCTCATCAGTGCCAGTCAATTTCCACCACTCAGATTTTTAACAGTGCACTCAACTTCCACCTAATGAGCCTTTGTGATACAATATGGCAGCTATTTCTCTGATTTCACAAGCTATGATAATTGAATTCTGTTTCCTTTTTTTTTTTTAGAGGTTTTGCTATAAGTGTGTATGCTTGCCAGAAAGACAGAGAGAGAGAGAGACAGAAAGTGAAAAATCCCCCCCGACAGGGGGGATAGCCACGCCACAGTCCTTTCTCCTCCATTCTCCTCTTGGGATCTTGGGCACGCATGCACACACACACGGCATGAGTTTAAGCTGCCAGGTCTGGGACTCAAACCATGGTCAACTACATGGGAGTCCAACAACATAGCCATTATGCCAACTGCTTGTCCTCTGAATTCTGTTTCCAAAGGACAAAAACAATTGAAGATTCCCTCTTTAGTAATATGCACAGGTTAGAGAATTATTTTCCAAGTTAACATAAACATATTAAAACCCTAAGTCAGGTAATTTGCAATTAGAAAAATTAGTAGTAAACTATTTAATACTAATTGAAGAAATTTAGGCCCAAATTTTGATACTATAATTCAAATAGGCCTGTGAATAAATCATAGATTTAGTAATCACTGCAAACAGACTTTACATCCCATTGTTTCTAAAAAAATTATGCTATTAGTAAAGACATAATAAACTTCTCTAGATTCTTGGAAGCATCTTGGAAGGTTCCTTTTCATACTGTGCTATGCTGGGCCTAAGATAGAGAATTTTTTTTTTTAAGAGGTTTTGCTATAGGGCATGTGCGTTCACCAGACAGACAGAGAGAGACAGAGAGACAGAAAGTGAGAAATCACCCCCCAGGGGGGATGGCCACACCGCAATCTCTTCTCCTCCATTCTCCTCTCGGGATCTTGGGCACACACACACATGCGCCCGGTGTGAGTTTTAAGCCACCAGGTCCAGGATGCGAACCGTGGTCGACTACGTGGGAGTCCAGCAACATAGCCATTAAACTAACTGCTGATCCCAAGATAGAGAATTTAGATCTGGAGCTACTAAACCTACTATGTAAATTCCTCTAATTTACTCTTTGTGCCTCAGTTATTAGATTCATCAAATGATAATAACAAGCTCATGTGAGTTTTGCAAGGACAAAATAATTAATATATAAATATATTTACTTTATTAAACATTTTAAAAATAACTTCTTTTTGACAATTTTTATACATTTTCGTGAGTACAACATGAATTTTCAAAGCATGCATGCAATGTGAGATACTCAAAGGATATTATCAAATAATGACAATAGTTAAAATGGTGCAGATAAAAAGATGAGCTGTCTTCAAAAAAGGTACTCACAAATAAGTGTTTAATAAATAATCAGTAAAGCAATATTTGAAAAACAAATGATAAATAAAACATATTGAATAATATTTTCCAAATATGACAAGGTTCCTAGACATGTAGTAAAAGATTTTAAAGAAAAATAACAAAAATAAAAGCATGGACCAGGAGTTGCTGTGGAAGATAAGGTAGTTGATCCCACATGGCCAACTTTGTGGTTTTAGTTCTGGACCTGGAAGCCTGAAAATCACACCAGGTGTGTGTGCGTGCATGCCAAAAATTCCAAAGAGGAGAATGGAGGGGAAGGGATCACAGCATGGCCATCCCCACTGAGGGTGACTTCTCACTTTCTCTTTCACTGTTTTCTGTCTCTTTCTCTCTCTCGCTCTCTCTCGGCAAGCACACACACCCTAAGGCAAAAGCTTCTAAAAAAATCCAGGAAGATACACAGGTAAAAGCACACAGCCAGATAGTGGTGCAGCAGTAAAATGTAATGCTCTGAGATATGATCCAGCATTGGAAGGTTGTTGGTAGGTGCTCCCTGAGCATGCTGGGAAGGCATGTGTGTGCTAGTGATCAGAGCTGACTGAAGCTGGGGGTGGATCATGGAGGTGAGACTCTGTTGGGGTTGCTGTATCTTTGCCTCTTACTCTTTCTCTCTATCACATTCATGGAAGAAATAAATCAATCAACTTTGAAAGGGGGCACAGTTGGGATCAGCAGATGACGTAATGGTTACATGGCTTGACTCCCACATACCTCACCATGATTTGAGTCCCAGACTCAGTGGCTTAAATCTCATACCAGGTGCTTGTGTGTACATGTCCAAGATCTCAAGAGGAGAATGGAGGAGAAGGGATCACAGCATGGCCATCCCCACTGGAGGTTGATTTCTCACTTTCTGTCTCTCTCTTTCTCTCTGTCTCTCTGGCAACTGCCATGTGTCCTGTAGGGAAAAACAAACAAACAAAAATCTCTTAAAAAAAGGGTGGGGGGACATAGCTACACCTACAAACTACTTCAAGAAATAGTAAATTACCTAAATACTTCCCTTGTGCCATTTTTCAAAAAGTTTTTTTTTTTTTTTTCCCCCAATAGGGTGCATGCACTCTCTGGAGAGAGACAAGTAGACACAGAGAGAGGGAAAGTGAGAAATCACCTTGTAGGGGGATGGACATGCCACAATCCCTTCTTTGTTCTCTTCTTGGGATTTTAGGCATGTACACACACATGCCTGGTGTGATTTTCAAACTGCTGAGTTTGCAACTTGAACCATGGTTGGCTATGCGGGAATCCAATGCCTTGACCAACACACTACCTGTTGGTCTCCCTTTTTGCCATTTTTATTGTTGCATATTCTTCCACAGTATTCAGAAATTTTCAAGTGCTAAATTATTATTCCAAAAATTTATTTATTTATGCTATTATGGGATATTTAAATTGTTTCTAATTTTAAAATTTGAGTAGTGCTGTTGTGAAATGATCATATCTATCTTTTGGAGCACATATATTCAATTCTATTGACTATCAATCTAGGCAAAATATTGGATCATATACAATGGATGTTCGGTTTGGATAAACTTGATAATACAGTATTACAAAATAGATGCAAATCTACAAATAAACTTGATAATATAATATTACAAAGTAAATGCAATGCAACTCTTATGTATACTACTGCTGGCAACGATACACATGGTCCACGATAATTCAAATCCCAGCCCTAGCAGCTTAAAAAACATGCTGTGTGTGTGTGTGTGTGTGTGTGTGTGTGCATGCAAAATCCTGACAGGATGGAGAAATGGGGAAGGGATTACAGTGTGATCATGCCTTATTGGGGAATGTTTTATTCCTCTCCCTCTCTTTGTCTCTCTGTGGTGAAAGTATTTTCACCCTGGCCACTAATATATATATATATATTTCTATATATTAGGGCCAGTTTCTGGTCTGGTACTTAAGACAGCCAAATTTCACATGACTGATACTGCAGTAGGAGTCTCAGACATTGCAGCTTGAGAAATGCACATGACTGATACTGCAGTAGGAGTCTCAGAAAAATACTAGATGTGTGTGGCCAAAATCTTGAGAGGAAGAAGATATAGCAAAAAGAGATTGCAACAATACCATTCCCCATGAGACGTGCTCTCTCCTGTCCCTCTCTATCTGTCTCTGGTAGGTACATATGCCCTCTAGGGAATGAAAAAGCCATTCTGGTTGTTGTGTATCTAGTTTGGATTTCATTTGCAATTCCTAATGACCAATGAAGTAATTAGGTTGAGCATCTTCCCCTATGTTTATTGACAATTTTGATAGTCTCTTTTGTGAAGTGCTTGGTCAAATTAGTTGTTGAATCATTTAAGGGGATTTCAATTGTTTTTGTTTAATTGATTTGTAGGACCTGATTATGCAAGGGTCTTCAAAAAATTCACAGGAAGTGCATATTATGAATAAATTATGCATATGCTAAATTTTTGTTTAGGTATCAAATGAAACTTACACTTTATTTTTTTCTAAAAATGTTTGGAGTTCCTTTGTATATTTGGTATATGAATTCTCTGTCAATCTTAAATATGGGCCCTGAACTCACATTTCAGTTTGCTTAGAATTATGACACTCCCTTTTAGACTTTTAGCTTCAATATTAATAAATGCCTCAAGGGGTAAAAGGCTCATGTCTCTGTGCCTCCATTTCCCTAGAAATCTCAACTCTTTAATACTGGTTTCACTGTCATTCTTATTTCTAAGTTTTTTCTCCCTAGCTTTAAGAGAATCCTGAAAGCTGTAGATCTCCATATTCTGCTCAATCTCTCAGCCCCATGCCACTTAAGGAACGGCAGAGTAAAGAAAAAACACCAAGTTCCCTTGAGTGTGATTCCCTTCACTGTGAGATTTTAGTTCCCTTACCCCTGGTCATATTAGCTGCTCTGCATGCCTTCAGACAGCTGGGTACTTGCACATATAAATGTACAAGTATACACACACTCACACACACACACACACACACACACATATAGCTTTGGTATTATAGTTTTTTATAGAAGAATGGCTGGAGGGTTGGCCAGTGGCATGATGGCTGTGGCACTGGACTCCCATATGGCCAACTGCAGTTTGAGTCTTAAACTTGAAGTCTTGAAAAAAAAATCATGCTGGGCACCTGTGGATGTGTGCCCAGAATCCCAAGAGGAGAATAAAGGGGAAGGGATTGCAGTGTAGCCATCTCCCCTGGGGGTGATTTCTCATGTTCCCTCTCATGGTCTCTCTGTCTTTCTCTGGTGAGCACACATGCCCTATGGCAAAAAAAAAAAAAAAAAGAAAAAGAATAATTGGTTTAAGATAAGATATTTTGTTATAACTGGAAGCTCAGTCTAGATATGGAACTCCAATCTGTTTTATTTCTGAAATTTGAAGAGAACTTTGTGTGTGAAAAAATATTTGGAGAGCAGAGGACTTATATATATGTCTGGAACTTGAACAGCAGTCGACTACATGGGATTCCAGCAACAGTCATTACGCCAACTGCTGGTCCCGAGGATTCATAATTTTTATCAAACTCTAAAAAACACCATAATTTTTTTTTAATTTAAGGATTATCACTGGATATTTAAAGTAACTCATTGTGATCTTACAATTTGAGTACATATGATCAATATCAAATATGATTTATCAAGTATGTTGATAACAAGTTTTAAAACTTGTTATCATCCTATACTGAGTAATAGTCATCCTATACACAGTAATTCGAGGTACTAATATATGAAGATGGTAATATTCATCCTATACACAGTAACTTGAGGTACTGATAGAGTAAAATGAATATTGAAACTAAAGTTAGGTAATAGATATAATATTTGTAAATAAAATTGAGTGCATTGTAAGAGTAATTCATTGTCTTTTAAAAGACATTCCCTCAGCTTTCTAACATCCTAGAGAAGAGGCAAATACTTAGTGCTTTTAGACCAAAAATTTTTAAAAAATGTAAGAAGGAAGGAAAGGAAGAAGGAAAGGAGAGAATATGACTTTTTAAAATTTCTCTAACATACAAAGAACCTCTAATCATGAAAATTTCTCTAACGCATGAAGAACCTCTAGTCATGAAACGTAGAAAAGATGCTCATTTGGTAACTATATTATGAAGCTCGAGTCATTAGGTACAAAGAGAAAACGACACAGGGCAGTCACAGTAAAACCTGTCCTTTGTCATCTAAGAGATAGTGAAGGAAAAAAAAAAAAAAGAAGGAAAAAACAGTTGTAAGAGCTCATGATCCCTAATCTTGTTTCTTTGGATTGAAATTGCAGATTTTTTTGTTTGTTTTTTTAAAAACATTCATTATTATTATTATTATTATTATTATACATTTAATTACTATACATCATTTAGACTATAAAGAGACTTTACCCAGCATGATACACAGATTTTTAACAGAAGTTTAATGCAACACAGAGAGCAAAAGAGTTCTTGTCTCTCTCCTTTACAAGGTCCTGAGAAAGGTTACAGTGTGTAGTAGGCTCTTACATGAAGTTGCCCCAACCAAGTCATTAGGGTGGGCCAGAGTAAATAAGCATGGAGTTCAGCCTATAGCCCCATGGCTGTGTCAGTGCCCACATGGCAGAAGTGTTGAGTTCAGAGCAAGTGGGCTCTCTTGGAGAACATAGCAAAAGCTCAACATGGATGTGAGACAGAACTGGTCAGGCATCATCCCTGGGACTTTACGTAGACATGAGAGGTTAAATCATGGAGTACACCAACCTTTAAATTCAGCGGCACCTCGGTGTAGTATGCACAAAGATTGGCCTAGTGACTGTGTATAGACTTTGGCCAGCACAGACTCAAGGATCAGCAGGGTGCTTGGAAGAGCCTTCTTTGCTAATCTAGTAGTTCACTTAAGCCCCTTCCCTCCACCCAAACACCATCATAGAGGAAAGATGAAAATAAGGGGAGAAAATGGTAAAAGCAAATAAATTTGCAAATGAAACAGTTAAATCTGGAGAAACTAAATTGTCTTCAGGCTATCTTTGGGCTAACATTAGCAGGTTTCTACTTTCTATTACTTGGTGTATGCAGGCTTTGAAAGAGATAACAGCAGTTTTAGAGAACAAAGAAGCTGTATTTTCTTGGCATATTTGAATGTAGTGTGAGTAAATTTATGATGCCACCGCAGTGTAACCACAAAGCCAGTTGCATAATGCTTATTACTATTGCTAAAACAACAGCATACCAAGTCTGGAAACCCATGGCAGGCAATGATTCTCTGTTGAAAACCATTTGCAATTTTTTGCTTTGGGGTGAGTTTAGAGAGAATGAAATCCCCATGCTGGCTACAAGAAGAGGAATTTAGCCAGATTCCAAGATAATTAAACTGGTCAACCAGTTCCAAAACAGTAACAGCTGGTATTTTAATCACTAATGAGATAGTCAGTTCCTATAATCTGGGAGATAGACCAAAAAACATGGGCTTGGTTTTTCTTTCATTTTAAATCAGTTCATTGGAAAAGAGCTATCCTTCTATCTTAGCACTGTCACTCTGCAAGCTGCTGATAACCTATGGCAGTGAAAGAGCGTTGCAGTATCACCATGACACAAATGCACAGAAGAGCCCATTGCATTAGACCATTATTAACAAAACACAAACAGAATGCAAAACCAAGAAATTATTTCTGAGCACTCTAATTTTCAGGGCTCATGTGAGTCCCAACAGATAAATACATAAATAGGAGGGATAGTTACCTTCTGGAAATATTTGGAGTATAGCTTCTCAAATAATTTGCAAGCCCCTTTATGGTTTTTCGAAAGCCTCTGTGTTTCTGAAATTAATGTTCTGATTTAATGGACATTATGTTGGTCTTGCAATGAAGTTCCCTGTCATTACTTTGTTATTCATGATTTGCACTTGATATGCTTGCATGAATGGCACAGGAGGCTTGCCAGGGCTGGCATCAGAAAATACTCAGTTCACAAGAACCAGGAGATCTAATGATGGCCAGACTTATTTGTTTATAAATGTTTTAAAGTCATAGGCAATCCAGCTGAGATACTTATTCATTTCAATTGTATCCAAGCAAAGCAATTTTATTTTCCAGTGAATTAGAAGTCTCATAGGAAATATAAGAAAATTATTATTAATTGTTTACTAAATTAACAATAGACAAATCAGCTGCAGAAATATGATTCTAATGTGTAAGCAATTTATTTTCACATTTCTTTCTTTTTTCAACAAAAAAAGAATAATTTCTTTTATTTGATTTGATTTTTTTTTTTATTTTTCAGTTTGACTGGAGAAATAGAGAGAGAAAGGAAAAGTGAGAAAATAAGCCTCCAGGTTCGGGACTTGAACTGTGGTTGGCCATGTGGGAGCCAGTTCTTTAAACGCCATGTTATCTGCTGGCCCCAATTTATCTTCACATTTCTAATATATAGTTCCCTTTAACGTTTTGTTTGTATCTCTACCACAGCACATATTGTAATTGCTTATATACATAGTGATCGCCATAGGTAAATGTGGCCATGTTTGGGATAGGGATAGTTTTCCAAATCTTACTGTGAGGCCAGCACTGAATTAATACAGATTTAATTGTAATACTGTCAGTAATAATTTTAGGATAGTATTATGAAGAAATGTTTTGAGAAATAGAAGATAATATTTCTTATTTTGAGCCTTGGATGGAGGAGGAGAGTCCAGTTTATAAGAGACTTAAGAGGTTATTCTGGTTTCTGCATAAATTTTTTATTGGGCATATAATAACAAAAATTGTGTTGAACATATTTATCATTGTCTCTATAGACTGACCTCTTTATGCCCTCCTCTCACATCCTGTTTTAAGATGAGGACATTTCAGAAAGACCCCTTTATCTTCACCTGGGATCATTAGTGTATTCTCCAAATAGACTATAAAAATTTGATGAACACAATCTAATCTCTTCTTACTCCTCTCTAGATGTGAGGAAGTAATTTTTTTATAAGTTGAAATAAAACTAACATAATTGAAAAGCAGTGAAATTTGCGAAAGCTTATTGATATACTGTATTAGACATTGCATTTATGTTTTGAAAAATCTATAATAAATTCCACAAAGATGTATGAAAATTAAGTGTAAATAAGAAATTACAAAATAAAATAAATATTAGGAAATTTACTACATTAGAAACAGGCCAGATTGCTTTAAATTTTTTTCTTTAAAAAATAATGATTTATTTAATTTTATTTATTCATTCATTTATTTTTAATTTGACAGAGAGAGACACACACAGAGTGAGGGGGGAGAGAGAGACAATGGAAATCAGAACAACTTATTGTGTGAAGGCTAGGAACTTGAAAGACAAAATATTAATAAAATGTGACCCCTGCCCTCTCAGAGTCAGAGAGAGAGAAAAATAAAAACCCATAAAACAAAAAAACAATTACAGGGATCAGCAGTTAGTGTAATGGCTATGTCGCTGGGCTCCCATGTAGTCGACTGTGGTTCAAGGCCTGGACCCAGTGGTTTAAACTCACACCGGGTGTGTGTGCGTGCATGTCCAAGATCCCAAGAGGAGAGTGGAGGGGAAGGGATTGTGGTGTGGCCATCCCCCCTTGGGGGTGATTTCTCGCTTTCTGTCTCTATATTTTTCTGACTTTCTGGCGAGTGCACGTGCCCTACAGCAAAAATCTCTCAAAAAACAAAAACAAACAAACAAAAAAATCAAAAACAAAAGCAAAAAAATCCCCCCAAAAATAAAACAAAAACAATTACAATGAAATACAAGCCTATGTTAATAAGCCCAAGTTAGTATAGTAGCAAAAAGAAAATCTTAAAAATCCCTTTTTTTTCAGCAGTGTGTCAAATGGCCAATTATAGTAGCCTGTGTAAAATGTGACTTATTTCAAGGTCTTTAACCCAGCAGTTATCAACCTTCATTGAGCATTGCTTCCTTTAGGCCATTTTGAAAACACACCTATGTCCACAATACTTAAGCTGGAGAACTATTAGGTAGAGGTTTCTAGAGATTCAACTATTCTTGTGTGGAGAAAGGAGATCAGAATTAAAAATAAAAGAAAGAAAGAAAGAAAGAAAGAAAGAAAGAAAGAAAGAAAGAAAGAAAGAAAGAAAGAAAGAGAAGGAAGGGAGGGAGGGAGGAAGGAAGGAAGGAAGGAAGGATGGAAGGAAGGAAGGAAGGAAGGAAGGAAGGAAGGAAGGAAAGAAAAGAAAGAAAGAAAAGAAAAGAAAACCAAGAAACTCAAAACATTCCCCAATGGATTCTGTTGAGCAAAGAGAATCACTGCCCGCTCCAGGTTTTCCTAGTTATTATACAAAATTTTAAAAGAAAATGGAAATAGTTGAAGGCAATAGTTGCTGTCTATAAAACTAAATTTAAGAAGAAGGGATTGGAAAGAATACTGAAACCAAAATTGGGGTCATAAGGTTAAACAAATTTAGCATAGGGTATGTGCCATTAACAGAGAAAGGCAAAGTCAAGCTATAAACTAAATTCAGTCTCTGAAGACTTATTAGTAGGAAAGAAAAAAGACTTATTAGTAGGCAAAGAAAGTCAATGAGCAATGTAAAAAATGATTTAAGCCCTGCCACTGCCATTCTATCTGGGGGCAAGCTCTGTCAAAGACTATTTAGTGCTTCGCCCTATTACCACAAACTTATCACCATCTGTTCTCTTTGTATCTTCCTCTTTGCTGCTGAAAGGAAATGCTTGCACTATATTATTAGGTTTCCTATTATACACACTCCCTTCTGTGGGTTGAATATCGGAATTTTGCAAGAATATTTGCCCTCCAAATGTCCCCACAATTCTCTGTATTTGGTAACTTCTAGAATACTACTACTGGCTTTCAACATCTGGGATTTGCCTGAAATATGTTTAAATGAGAAAAAAAAATATGTTAAGTTCATGAACAGAACTGCTTTCTCATGCAGGCTACTTTTGTTTCTGTACCTTTGTGATTAACAGGGCAATGTTGTGCTTTTAAGAGAACTCTTAGGACAACATCTGATTTCAGTTGCTTTTTGTTCTTTGGAGAAAATACATTTATTACAGATGCTGGAGATCTATGCTGGATTTTTGAAGGTAACTTCTTTCTTCCTTAGAGGAGCTCAAGGAATATTTAGTGTGAATATATCCATGCAAGTAGAGAAAATCCTGGACTAGCACTAATTAGTTGTTCTTCTAGTGGCACTTTACGATTCAATTTCTCATTAAAGAAGAAACCCTAATAGTGAATTGGGGGGGGCCCACAAATCCATAGCCTTAACACAACCTGCCACCAGTACCTTTCAGTTTGTCTGAAGTAGACTTAGAACTTTTCACTAGCAAAACTTCACATCTGTTATTGAGAAAGGCTTTCTCTTATTCCTTTGAGATGATTTGGGTTTGCTCTTATTGCAGGGAGCTAGGTTCGGTGACATTGGCATAGCCCCTTCCAGAACTCAATTCTGTGTGTTACAAGCATTTATGCATGATGACACATGCCAATATAATGCTGACCATTCATAAAAAGAAAAACTAATAAAATTTATTCACTAACATTTCTGTTGCTTAAGGTTTAGAGTAGATAATAATAAATCTTTGGATATTATATAAGGTAGGGAAAATGTGATTGCTTTACTTATGCAGGATTTTTTAATACTCTTTTTTCAAGAATGACTTGACAAGATAAGTGTCTAAAAGGATTATATGGCAGATTTTGTGTGCGAGTATTTACCAGGAGACATCTTGCTTGATTTCTCTTAGCATTTTTTCAGTAAATTACTATGGGGAAGCTAAGTTAATTTTACTAATTAAGAATGCTCTTTAATGAAGTAATCTTAATATGCTGCTTGATATTTCTTTCAAAACATTGCATGACCTGTAGAATATTCATTTCAATGTTTGTAATCCCTGAAGCCATATGCCATACAAAATAAATGGCACTACGCTATTGCAAATCAGAAATATGACTGAACTTAGTGTTGTGTTGAGTCAGAAAATGAAACATATTCATTATAAAAGGCAGCACGCAGCACAGATTAAGTGATCAATTGATATATTGGGATTGATTAATTGAAAGCAACCACTTATTGCTCTGCCATTATTAAAATTATTGTTTTGCCACTTTATCCAGAGGATCATTATCAAATCAAAATAAATTTATTCATTTTTAATGGATCTATATGCCATTATTAATCTAGACACATCTTTCCACTTTATAAATGAGTATCTTAAGGCACAAAGAAGGAACTCTTTCTCACATAACTCTTAGCATTGGTATTAGAATCCCAGTTACTTGATTTCATTTTGATCATCTTCTCATCAAACAAGTCTTTCTTTGTAACAGGCACTTGTTAAATATTGTGATGCAGCCAGTAGTAGAAGATTCATATTTGCCCCTTGGGTTATTAAGATTTCATATTCAGTTATAAAGAGTTATCCGTTTCACCATCTACTTCTATAACCAAGTGGTTACCTGTTCAAGAAGAGAGAACACAGCACATGATGAGCGGAGGGAGAAAAGAGAAAGGAGATGTTGACTGATGAGAGCACTTGATTACATTACGCTTCCTGCTCCTAGGGACTTGGAATAATGGGAGATCTCAGAACACAAGGGAGAAAAAAAGTTGGAATTTAACTATTTCTTCGATGAGTGACAGAGACAGAAAGCCCCCCTCACAGGGTCAACACGGCTTCAGGATCCATCTCCTGTTTCAGTCAGCCGGGGATCATGGGCATGGATATGCTGGGTGTACTCAAGGAGGTCTCCAGACATGCACCCAGAACCTTCCTTTGTACATCATCTTTACATAGTATCACATTTTACTGCTGCACTACAGTCTGAGGCTTTGAGAATTTTGTTACTGTTGCTGTTCTCTCCAGCACTTTCTCTTTAAAAACTGTGTGACTCATGTAGGAGTGGTCAAGGGAAAAGGCCCTGTGAATGTGATGATAGTGACATGAATTTCCTTCATTCCTCTCTCTCTAATAGGCAATGAAGAGGCTGAGTTGGAGCAAATGGGGACTATATACCTTTAGGAGAGAGAAGAGATATAAAACCAGGACAAAAAATGAATTACTAATCATTATCCTCAACAAATGATGCCTTGTCTCCAATTATTCATTCATCCCACAGATATTTAGTGATTACCCATCTTTTGTATGTCTCTCTGACTGAATCTGAAATCCTTTGCTAGGGTTTCTGCCCTAAATTTTATCAAATATTACTCGAAGAACTAGAAAAAGCAAAGATTGTAACACTAAACCTATCCTCTTAAAAAATTCTCCTTGGGGCCAGCAGATGGCACAATGATTACATCATTGGACTCCCACACTGCAGGCCATGGTTCCAGTTTGGGACCTGGTGGCTTCAAACTCAAGTAGGGCATGTGTGTGTGGGTGCCTAAAATCTTGAAAGAAGGCTGGAGGAGAATGGATTGTGGCATGGCCTTCCCCTTGTGGGGTGATTTATTGCTTTCTGACTATTTGTCTCTCCTGCAAGCACATGTGCCCTATAGCAAAAATCTCTGTAAAAACATAAAAAATTCTCCTCAATCCGGTTTTTCAGTTTATAAATGAGATTAGAAATTATCTAGTTAAGTCAATTGGAGTAGTACAATTAAAGTTTCAAAGTAGACTATTTTAATTGTAGAGACATTTCTTTTGATACAATATTTATGTGATCAAGGAATTGTTTATAGGATAAATTCTGACATTTATTTTTAAAGTAATAGACAAATATGTTAGTTGCATAGATCTACAATGAATCATTTGGTAAAGGAAAGGACTTAACTGAAATGTAAATGAAATCTTTAATTCAGTGTTTAAGTAAATAGGTCTATGTTCCAATTGCAAAATCATTTAGGATAGAAACCACATTTCTGGGCCACATCATAACTTATGAAATTGAAAGTTTTAGGATCATTATCCTAACTTATTTTCTTATGCATTCCATATTTTATTATCATTTGTGAGGTTTATTAAAGGTATAGAATTCTTTAGAGATAATTACAGATGATTGAAAAGGCAACTGAAAAATAAAGAGATATGTCAAAAGAGGTACATGTGCATCCTGGAAATTAAAAATGTTAACTCCTTTTAAAAAGATATTTAGGGAAGCCATGAACATCAGGTTATAACAATAATGGTTTATTCCATTGGTTCATGCTCCTTTGTTCTTTGTACGTGGAAGATACAGAGATAGATATTCTGCAATGAATGAGATATTTGAGTGAGCCTACAGACTGCTGATGTAAAACTTCAATTAAGAGGTGATTTGGAGATGGGTACTGTTAGTTTTATAAAACTGTATTTTGGAAAGTCATTTTATAGTATCTGTCATAATCTCCTCATGCACAAGATAGAGATGTGTGAGCTGAATGATCATCTGATTTAAACAGATGCAAAGCTGGTCAAGCTACTGTATAAAGAGTGAGATTAGTGTATCTGTTTCACCCTGGCAAGAAGACCCCTGATGGCATGCCAGAGAGCTCTGTTCTCAGCCCTGTCTTGATGAACATTATTATGAATGACTTGTATGAAGATACAGGATGCAATCCTGTCAAATCTGTAGATCTTACAGATCTGAAAAATGTAAAACGGCACTAGGGTCCTGAAGCAAACTGCAGGCTGGAATAGCGGGCTAAATTTAACAGGAAGGGATCTGTGGCCTGAGAAAGTCCAAATATCAAAGTAAGTAATTGACAATTCAATACCTTAATAAAAAATAAAAAAGGCAACAATAATAGCAGATTTTATTTAGGTTAATACTGTGCTCAGGTACTCTTTGTGTTTACATGTATTACTTGTTTAATCTTTAACACAGGGGTATGACATGGTCCCTATCATTACCATTTTACAGAAGAGAAACTCAAGGCAAAGAGAAGTAGAGATACTTTCTATACGCCATGGAATCAGCAACTAGAAAGGCTGTGTGAACAGAATAGAGGCCATCTAATACAAGAGAACTATGCAGTAAATTCTGCATTTAGCTTTAAAAACAAACATATAACCACAGGTTGTTTGGGGCAATGTAGATCAACAGCCCTAGCTTGAGGTTTTCCTTAACAGTACAGTATGAGATAGAAGCTTTGTGGTAATGGCTAATGCTATCTCAAGCAGCATTTGTGATAGAAATTTATCTAAAGTAAAAGAGAGAGAGAGCATTACTTTTCTTTGTGCTGCTATCCTGCTTCAAATCCATACACACTCTGATTGTATGCTTTCCACAATTCTGCATTTATACTGACACTGATAAAGTTTCTTAATTCCTTAATGACAAACAATAACAAAAAGAAAATATAGCATAATTTGAGCTCAATGTACAAAATTATGAGAAAATTTGAGCCATTCAATAAATCCAGTTGATGAGAGCAACAGTCGAGAGAAAGTGAAATTGAAGCCTGTGACTTAGTCCATTCATTTCTTTTTCAAAATGCTAACGTACAATTACTACATCATCAATTAGATCAACTGGGCGGTCTTCATGTTTTCAACTAACCAGACATACTTTCAACATGCACTAAATTTGATCAAGTATTAATAGTCCCAATTTTTTCTTCTATGTAGTTAAATAATATGCTACAAGTTTGCTAAGAAAAAAGGTTGGATTTAGAGCAAATGGTTTCAGTTTACTCTAAATATTTAAGATTAATAATTATTTCAGGCTTCAGTCTTGACCTTTGAATTCTGATTGGATTGCTAAATTCTCTGATACATTTTGGAGATCATTTGAATGCCACATGCCCTTGTAAGATGTTTTCTTTATATAGTATTACTGAATAAGTGCAAGGCTTGCATTTTATGGCATTGAATTTGAAATTTACAGGCATGCTTATATTCTGAGGATAGATGGAAAGAAGAATTGTATAAACAAAATAATTTTGTAAGCAAATTCATGTAAATTCGGAGAGCCAACTGAAGTTCAAATTTCAATCTTCTCAACTAGGAAGTTGTACTGGATTCCAGTTTGCTATTTTATATATCCATATATTTGTAATTTCATATGGTAAATTATATACACACTAGAAGAAGAAAACTTGAATTCAGACCAAGCACAGGATACACAGAAGCTTCAACTTCTGTACTGCACTTTGTCATGTTGTTTACCTTTAATCTCCAAACAATTCCCTTCCCTCAATACATCAATAACCATGCACTGTATACTTCTCCTGAATTATTGGAACAGGTTATTTTGTAGCCTGTCCTCTTATCTAATGAACTTCAGAAACTATACATTAAGTGAATCATTAAATACAATATTCCTATTTTTAAATATGAAGATAATACTAATTACAATTCTCCAGATAAACATACATAATTATAGTAATTACAATTCAAGAATAACTCACTGGTACTTACTATTATAAACTCATAAACTATTATTCAGTACCCTATAAAATTCAAAATCTAATTGGAAGTGCTAGTTTAGCATAATTCCCACAAGCCATCATTCTTTAATATTCTGGAATGAATGAGGTTTTTGTTGAGCTATTAATTGATACTGACAAGCAATAACCACTGGAATGAAACTGCAATTATGAGTAGCAATTAATCACATTTGCTGTCATCTTGGGTGTCAAACAAAATTCAATAATCTTCTAAATAGTTTAAAAGTTTATACCTTTTATGTTTCAATTCACTTCATTGAAACTAACACCAGTTTCCTAGGATAATTACACTCAAAGTATATTTTTGAAAAATCTGAGCCTCATGTTTTCTTAGTGAAAAGGGCTTTTGTGTTTCTTCTGAAATTATTTTCAGGATAAATCTGAATCCTTGAAGATGAGGGAAATCTCCTCACTTCACACCTGGTTTATCTCAGCACATCTTTTTTGACTCATAGATCACCTTTGGAAACAGCAAAAATTGTCCATGCAGAAGAAACTCTTGGGAGCAGGAACTTGAATAAGCATCATTAGAAACTTTGGATAATTTGAGAGGGAACTGTTAGAAGCTTCAATTGATCAATGTGTTTTGATTTGGGGAAGGGAGGCAGTATGATTCAGTTTGTTTTCCCTGCCCAGGGCAACTAGCAATATTTTTTCTCTGTCTCCTAAAGCATCTCTATACCAAGATTCTTCACCAACCCACTGAATCCCTTCAAAGGTCATCGAAGGACTTTTTTTTTTTTTTTTAAGAGGTTTTTGCTATAGGGCACGTGCACTTTCCAGAAAGACAGAGAGACAGAAAGTGAGAAATCATCTCCCAGGGTGGATGGCCATGCCACAATCTCTTTTTCTCTATTCTCTTCTTGGGATCTTGGGCACGCATGCACATGCACCCAATGTGAGTTTAAGCCACCAGGTCTGGGATTCAAACCGTGGTCAACTACATGGGAGTCCAGTGACATAGCCATTATGCCAGCCACTGGTCCCCATCAAAGGGCTTTGTATGGCACCTGGGCTGTGATCTGGAGTCTAAAACGTGGATATAGTTGTTGTACCCTGAGCGAGGCCACCTACCAAATAATCACATCAAGAGCAGTATTCACAACGAAAGATCCAATCCCAGGCAAAAGAAGCGCCCTATGTAAAGTGAAGGTTCTGATCTCAATGGGCAAGATATATCGGCAGACTACATAAGTATTCATGAATTCCAATCTTTGGTTGATGAGATATGGTTAAAAAGAGAAAGTCTTGTTTCATTTTATATGCTTAGAGTTTGTAGAAAATATAATGTAGTGGAATAGTTCATCTTCAGTAAACTAAGACAGGAATTAAAGCATCTGTTCACTCTGAATCCCAAATATGAAAAACAATTTTTCTGAAGAATCTCGCATAAAGCTGAAAATGTCAATAACTCTACAAAGTGGAGGTTTATATCCCATAATTACAGACCTGAATAGACACAGCAGAGTTACTTATTTACAAATATTTCTGAACACAAAGCACTTAAATATTTCTATGCAATGTTATTAAAGTGAAGGGACTCTCTAGCAAGCAGACATTTAGAGTAGGAAAGAACTTTATGCTAGTTGCCAATCCATAGTAATAATATAAATAGGATGACTTTGTTTTAATTATTTTGTTTTTACTTTTACTTCTGTTTCTACTAAGTGTATTTATGCTTATTATTGATTTCTAATAATATAATGAGATGATGGTCAAGATTTAGATTCCGGGGCCAGCAGGTGGCATGGTGGTTAAAGTTCAAGTCCCAGGCCTGGCAGCTTGAAGAACATGCTTGGTATGTGTGCATGTAGCCTAATATCCCAGGAGGAGAAGGGATTGTGGCATAGCCACTTCTTACCTATCCCCCAGGAATGATTTTTCACTTTCCCTTTTAATGTCTCTCTCTGGTGAGCACATACATTCTATGGCAAAAAGCTAAGAAAAAAAAAGCAAGAAAGAAATACTTAGATTCCATGCTATTTATAAATGGCATCAATACATTTTTTCTTGCTATTTATAGTTCCAATACACCTAGTATCTTTTTGTTTATTTTCTTATAAGTTGTACAATTTCTACTCCTATTTTGTATTCTTCTTTCACTCTTCTTCCTTTTTGTCTTTTGTTCCCATTGTTATTTCTGTAAAATTTCAAGCGTCTAAATTACATAATGCAGCAGAGCAATTACTTTCTCTGAAGTTGCAGTTTCAATTAATTGATGCTAGTGTGGGTACTGCAAAGAAGCTTGAATAAGTTCAAACATACCACAGTAATCATACTATAATCCTGTGGTTGATTAAAATTTTTAGTAACTCTGGACCTTTCGAAAATCCAGGTTAAAAAGTCTGTTCCACAGTTTTGAACTTTGGTTCACAATTTGCACCATAATCCAGGTACCTGATCAGGGCCAAGGAAATCTCTGGAGGAAACTTTGCAGCATGCCTTATATGAGGTACTATGGGGGAAATCGAAGTGAGAATTTTCTTTATTTAAAACAATTTGCAAGAGGGACTGTACATTCACTGAAGAGAGACAGAGAGAGAAAGAGAAAGTGAGGAAACATCCCTAATGGGGAATGATTACACTGTAACCCCTTCTCCTCCATTTCTCCCACCTTTCAGTATTTTGGGAATGCATCCATCCATACCAGGTATGTTTTTCAAGCCTCCAGTTCTGGGACTCAAACCTCATATTGTCTGCCATGTGGGATCCAGCCATCTTAACCACCATGCCACAGGCTGGACTTACTCTTTTTAGATTAAATTTCAGTCTTGCTTTTGTCGGAAAGTCGATCAGAAACATAGACATTCAGAGTATAGTCTTCCATCGGCTCTCTCTAAGCTTATCAAATATCTAACTGCCATAAGTGATATTTCATAAAGAAAGTTAAGAAACGCTTACCTCATTTGATCTGAGTTATAGAATTGTGTCAAGTTACATGCATGAAGAGATACACATTTGAACTGCATGAGATTCCTCCACTGAAGAATCACCTATATGGAATCATGTTGCTTCTTTTCCCCTAAAGTTAATTTGTTTCTTCTTTATTCCATGAGCAAGAGACAGAGAGACAGAGATAGCACTCCGAATGGGGTTTCAGGCCACAATCTATACCAATCCCTAGCCAGTTGTGGGCCATAGGCATACTTGTGCCCAGTGTGTTCAGCGAGGTCTCTGGGTGTGAACCTGGAATACCCTCCTTCTAATAATATAATGAGATGATGGTCAAGATTTAGATTCCGGGGCCAGCAGGTGGCATGGTGGTTAAAGTTCAAGTCCCAGGCCTGGCAGCTTGATGAACATGCTTGGTATGTGTGCATGTAGCCTAATATCCCAGGAGGAGAAGGGATTGTGGCATTGCCACTTCTTACCTATCCCCCAGGAATGATTTTTCACTTTCCCTTTTAATGTCTCTCTCTGGTGAGCACATACATTCTATGGCAAAAAGCTAAGAAAAAAAAAGCAAGAAAGAAATACTTAGATTCCATGCTATTTATAAATGGCATCAATACATTTTTTCTTGCTATTTATAGTTCCAATACACCTAGTATCTTTTTGTTTATTTTCTTATAAGTTGTACAATTTCTACTCCTATTTTGTATTCTTCTTTCACTCTTCTTCCTTTTTGTCTTTTGTTCCCATTGTTATTTCTGTAAAATTTCAAGCGTCTAAATTACATAATGCAGCAGAGCAATTACTTTCTCTGAAGTTGCAGTTTCAATTAATTGATGCTAGTGTGGGTACTGCAAAGAAGCTTGAATAAGTTCAAACATACCACAGTAATCATACTATAATCCTGAGGTTGATTAAAATTTTTAGTAACTCTGGACCTTTCGAAAATCCAGGTTAAAAAGTCTGTTCCACAGTTTTGAACTTTGGTTCACAATTTGCACCATAATCCAGGTACCTGATCAGGGCCAAGGAAATCTCTGGAGGAAACTTTGCAGCATGCCTTATATGAGGTACTATGGGGGAAATCGAAGTGAGAATTTTCTTTATTTAAAACAATTTGCAAGAGGGACTGTACATTCACTGAAGAGAGACAGAGAGAGAAAGAGAAAGTGAGGAAACATCCCTAATGGGGAATGATTACACTGTAACCCCTTCTCCTCCATTTCTCCCACCTTTCAGTATTTTGGGAATGCATCCATCCATACCAGGTATGTTTTTCAAGCCTCCAGTTCTGGGACTCAAACCTCATATTGTCTGCCATGTGGGATCCAGCCATCTTAACCACCATGCCACAGGCTGGACTTACTCTTTTTAGATTAAATTTCAGTCTTGCTTTTGTCGGAAAGTCGATCAGAAACATAGACATTCAGAGTATAGTCTTCCATCGGCTCTCTCTAAGCTTATCAAATATCTAACTGCCATAAGTGATATTTCATAAAGAAAGTTAAGAAACGCTTACCTCATTTGATCTGAGTTATAGAATTGTGTCAAGTTACATGCATGAAGAGATACACATTTGAACTGCATGAGATTCCTCCACTGAAGAATCACCTATATGGAATCATGTTGCTTCTTTTCCCCTAAAGTTAATTTGTTTCTTCTTTATTCCATGAGCAAGAGACAGAGAGACAGAGATAGCACTCCCAATGGGGTTTCAGGCCACAATCTATACCAATCCCTAGCCAGTTGTGGGCCATAGGCATACATGTGCCCAGTGTGTTCAGCGAGGTCTCTGGGTGTGAACCTGGAATACCCTCCCCTCACCATGGGTCATCCTTGCAGAATGTTGTGCTATCACTCCAATACTGTTGCATGTCCACCCCCACCAAAACTATGTCTTACTGTGAATCCAGAGACACCGATTGAGAGAAGATTCAAGAAATGACTACGCAAAGAATTTTTCTGTGTTTTCTATTGAAGTTCTTATCTGCTCTGTTGTTCAATGTCTCCTGTAAAAGTCTCCTTTTACTTCAGGATGAATTTCTTTTAGAACGTAATGGCTGGAAGAAATATATCTCTTGAAGACTATATCTTTTTCTCATGAGCATAAGAATTATGTAACTTAATTTTTTCCAAAATAGTTTTAAAAGAAATGATTGTGGAGGATATTATTATGTGTATAATGCAAAAACACCTATGCTTGTGAAACTAAATTTGATTAACAATTGAACTGAGACTCAAAAACTGAATACATTTCTTTTTAGCTGTAGATGTTCTCAAGATTCTGAAATGTTAAGGTGTACTGAGAATCCCCAAGGAGGGATTTTTCCACATTTTCTAAGCTTGCTATGTGATAGAATTCTTTGTTTTCAGAAAATCGATTAAAATCTTTCTAAAGAACTAAAGGCTAAAGAACATGGTTTTGAACAATAATATGTACTTTTT
Source organism: Tupaia belangeri chinensis (assembly GCF_000334495.1). Lineage (NCBI taxonomy): Eukaryota > Metazoa > Chordata > Mammalia > Scandentia > Tupaiidae > Tupaia > Tupaia belangeri. The sequence goes on from NW_006159883.1 coordinate 2,380,510, forward strand.
TGCATTCTTTTTTTACTTAACTTCTAAGAAGCACAAAGTTAAGTATACTATTCAAAATACCTCTAGAAAATATAACCTTTATTACATATAAAAATTATAATACTTATTATCCACTATAATATTTTTGAGGCAAATAATGTATTAACACACAAAACTGAAAAACATTTATAGTATTATTAAAAACACTACAACCGGGACCAGCAGTTAGCATAATGGCTATGTCGCTGGACTCCCACAAAGTCGACCGCGGTTCGAGTCCCGGACCTGGTGGCTTAAACCCACACTGGGTACGTGTGCGTGCATGCCCAAGATCCCAAGAGGAGAATGGAGAAGAGATTGCGGCATGGCCATCCCGTCTGGGGGGGTAATTTCTTGCTTTCTGTCTCTCTGTCTCTCTCTGTCTGTCTGGCGAGTGCACACACCCTATAGCAAAAAACCTCTCCAAAAAACAAAACCAAAACCAAAAAAAAAAACAAAAACAAAAACAAAAAAACACTACAACCAACCTTATTCCCACAACATTTTTTATCTTGACAGAGGGCATGTGACATGTTGGAGAGAGACAGTGAGAAAGAAAGAGCAGGAAAGCACCCCTCTGCAGAATGATCATGCTGCAATTCCTTTTCTATATAGCCCTGCTCTAAGAATTTGGGGATGCACATACACATATCTGGCATGTTTTCAAATGGCCAGGTCCAGGGTAAGAATTATGCTGTAGGCCATGTGGGATCCAGCTCACATAACCATGAAGCCAATTTGTCCACAAATTTGATAACCTAAATGAAACGAATCCATTTCGAGTTAGATAGAGTTTGCCAAACTCACACAAGAAGAAATGGATTTGTATCTATTAAAGAAATTGAATTAATAATTGATAATCTTTCCAAACAAAAATCACCAGGCAAAGATGGATTTACTGATGAATTCCACCAGACATTTAAGGAAGAAAGTACATCCGTCCACTATAATATTTTTCAGAATATCTCAACCAAAATTTCAGCAAGTTATTTTGTGCAGATGAACAAACTTAATATAAAGTTTATATGGAGAGGCAAAAGACTCCCAATAGCCAACACAAAATTGAAGGGGAATAAATTTGGAGGACTTCGGGTACTTGACCTTTGAACTTAATAAAGCTATAGTAATGAAAAATTGTGTGGTATTGATGGAAAAAATAGAATAGAATGCCTAGAAATGTACCCACATATACATAGCCAACTCATTTTTAACAAAGTTGCAATCTAGCTTAAGAAGTATTATATATCTAAATGTAAAATAGAAAACTATGAATAGATGATAACATAGGTGATGCTGGATTTGGCAGGGACTTTTCAGATGCAATAAAGATCTATGAAAGCCATAAATGTTAAGCTGGACTACATGGAAAATAAAAACTTCTCTGTGAAAGAAAATATCAAGAGAAGAAGAGAAGGCACAGACTGGGAGAATGTACATGCAAATGATGTATCTGATAAAGAACTAAAATAAAAAATATACAAAAAAACCCCTCTGAAAACCATGAAATAAAAAGAAAACAACCCAATTAAAAATGGGTCAAAGATCTTGACACATCAGCAAAGAATATATACAAGGCAAATAAAAAAAAATAAAAAGATGTTCCATATTGTGTCATTAGGAAAATGGAAATTAAAATGAGATAGCATTATATCCCTATTAAAGTAGCAAAAAATGTAAATAGTGGTGAGGATATAAAACAACAGGAACTCTTGCATTCTGCTATTGGGAATGTAAAATAGGACTGGAACTTTGGAAGACAATTTGACAGTTTCTTACAAAACTAAACATACTATTAAGCGTATAAACAATGTGCTCCTTGATAATTACTGAAAGAAATGGATGACTTATTTTGATACTAAAACCTGCACATCGGGACCAGCAGTTGGTGTAATGGCTACATTGCTGGACTCCCATGTAGTCAACTGTGGTTTGAGTCCTGGACCTGGTGTCTTAAACTCATTCCGGGTACGTGTGTACATGCCCAAGATGCCGAGAGGAGAACGGAGGAGAAGGGATTGCTTTCTGTCTCTCTATCTTTCTGGCGAGTGTACATGCCCTATAGCAAAACCTTTCAAACAAACAAACCCCTGCACATGCTTACAGAAGCTTTGCTCATAATTGCCAAACTTTGAAGCAAACAAAATGCCTTTCAGGAGAGGAACAGTTAAAAAATACGATATAGCTAGGCAATGAAATGTTATTCAGTACTGAAAATATGAGCTATCAGGCCATGCAAGTATATGGAGAAAATTCAAATGCATATTACTAAGTAAAAAACACCATTCTGCAAAGGCTACATACTGTACAATTCCAACTATATGACATTCTAGAAAAGACAAAACTATGGAGACAGTACAAGGGTCAGTTGTTCCCAGGGACTGGTGATGATTAACAAGAAGAGTCCAAAAGATTTTCAAGGTAGTGAAACTGGTCTATATGACATTATCATTGTGGATACATGTTCTACAATACCTGTACAACACTGAGAGTGAACCCTAATATAAATCCTAATGTAATCACTCAAACTAAACTTGGGGTGTTTATGATGTGTTAATGAAGGTTCATCAATTGTAACAAATTACTGCTCTTGTGGGAGATGCTGATAACGGGAAAGGTTATGCATGATGGAAGCAGGGAATATAAGGCAAGTCTCTGTACCTTTCTCTCAGCTTTGCTATAAGTCTAAAGCTACTCTTAAAAAAGTAAAGTTGTGGTACCAGCAGTAGGCATAATGACTATGTCGCTGGACTCTCATGTAGTCAACCGCAGTTTGAGTCTCAGACCCGGTGGCTTAAACTCATGCTGAGCACATGTGAGTGCATGCCCAAGATCCCGAGAGGAGAATGGAGGAGAGGGGATTGTGGCATGGCCATCCACCCTGGGGGGCTGATTTCTCACTTTCTGTCTCTCTGTCTCTCTCTGTCTTTCTGGCAAGCACATGTGCCTATAGCAACCTCTCAAAAAAAAAAAGATAAAGTTGTTCATTTAAAAAACAAACAATACTACAATAAAACACTAACAAAACATGCACAGTGACAATAAATTTTTTTTCAGAGATCAATTTACTCATCATTGCCACTGTTATTTCACTTTATTTAAAATACAAAATTTTAAGATTGATTTCTTTGTTTAAATGGTACAGAGAGCTGAATACATCCTTGAGTTGGCCTTGGATTATCAAAACCAAATAAAAATTCCATGCATAATAAAATACAACTCCTATATTTAAATCAAAGTGTAACATTCACTTGAACACTATTTGAAAAATAATCAGGTATTATTACTCTCGGTCTTGCAGATTAATTCTATTTCTTATTTTTTTTAAAAGTTTTAACATACTGTTTCTAATCACCAAAGTCACTGTCATAATTTCAATTTAATGTAGCTATACTTTATTCAGCTTCCTAAAATACATGATATAGTCATATCTTACACAGGGATGGGGATCATCATTTCCTTTAAAATTTAACTTGGCAAGTGCTTTGTCAAGCTTGTGTCCATATGAATCACCAAAGAATTTGCTTAAAAACAGATTCTTTGTGCCATTTCCCAGAGACTGTAATTCAGCGAGACTGAACTAGGTAGGGAAATCTCTACCTTTAATTAATATCCAAATGATTCCGGCAGAAGTTCATGATCAAATATTCAAAAACTGCTCTTGAACAGCATGTTGTAGAGAGAGCCCGATTTTAGCTATTTTTATAGTCAATTTCCCTCCCACTCCAAGAGGACAAAGCCACTGGTTAAGAAAGAATTTATGGCACAGCATGGAAATGCCCCACCTTCCTACATCATGGGCTTTTGTACTCCCTTCCATCCATGCTTGATGGATGGAAGTTGCAGCGCTGAGGTTAACTGGCTATATGATTTAATTAGTAAACTTCATAACTTCACTAAACCTCATGTTATTCTAATAAGGAGGTTGGACTATATTATTCTTAAAATCACAACCAGCTTCAAAATCTGTGAATCTAGTGTTAACTTGATTTATATTTTCTCTGTCCATGTTATTTTACTTAAGCCGTATGTTTCAAAGTGAGTTTTAACATCAGTTTTTGTAGAACCAGCAGATGGTGTAATGATTATGTCACTGGATTCCCATGTAGTTGACCACGGTTCAAGTTCCAGACCCTGTGGCTTCAAACTCATGTGGGGCACATGTGTGCATGTTCCCAAAATCTCAAGAGGAAAATAGAGGAGAAGGGATTGCAGCATGGCCATCCCCCTTTGGGGGGGTGTGATTTCTTGGTTTCTGTCTCTCTCTGGTGAGTGCACACACCCTACAGCAAAAATATCTTTTTAAAAAGTTTTTTTTTTTTTGATAATTTAAGTTTTGTCTTTTTCACAGTGCCACAGATTAAGATATAGTATAAAAAAATTAGAGTGCCTCAGAACTGTAAACAGAACTCAGTATTACTCCTCATAATCCTACTTGTATTAATGGAAATCCACCAATCCAGAATGAAAACAAACAGAAAAAAAGCAAATGAATGCATTGTGAATTTCCCTACCCCCCTTTGGCTTGAATGGGCAAAGTATTTGTAATATAGGTGCAATGTCATAGTTTGCAAAGGTTGGAACTGACTATAAAACAGCTGTGAAAGTGATGCCAATGAATAGATTGGATGCTTCTTTTTCCAAGCATGATATTTCAATAAACACTCTTTTCTGTCTCTGATGGTGGAGCTAATGATGTCGATGTATGGGGAACAGATAAATACATAATGTTCATTTGTATTGAGAGAGTTAAGGAAGTCAATATATGCCCTTTGTCTTCTATAGACCAGTAACCATAAAGAACAGTAGATGTTTGAGGACTGTGGGATGGGGTAAGGCCCATGATCACTTTAATGATCACAGGCAGAACTGAGGCTGGAACACTGGGCTCTCTTACATTCTGCCCTCTGAACAGAAGAAATGAACAGGGTTTGTCCTGTGTTCCACCAAATATTGATGTCTCTCTCCTCTACTGAGACTTTTAAAGTCAAACAATTTAGATATTAAATAATACATAAAAAAAAACCCCATAAAATTTATATCAGGCAGAGTAACTTCCACTTTGTGGCCAAATATCTTATTACTCTTCATTAAGATGATATGGTTTTGGTTGAGAAGATAAAAATATTCACAACTTTTTGTTAGGAAAGGTGCCACTCTTGGCAACAAAGCATTCTTTTTTGGTTGGTATCTATAATTCACCAAAATACCCAAACAAGTTGTTTAAAGGAAAATATTTTGATCATCTATCAGTCTCCAAAGTAACTTTACGACTTACTTTGTGGTATATAACAATTTTTTTTTGAAAAAAGAGCACTGTGTTCATAAAGATACCTAGCTTAGATAATCAGTCATTTCAGCAGTCAGTATATATCATCATTCAATGATGCTGTATAATCTGCAATATGCACTCAAATTGTTTAACTTAAAGGATAGACTTTAGAATCACAAAAATTCACAACTGACTCCTGGCGGGACACAAGGGGGCATTTCCTTATTTCTCCAAACCTTTCTACCATGTCAAGTTTTAACTGCAAAAAAGACACATTGTCTTACTCCTAGCATTATTGTGAGAATTAAAATATTTCATTGCAGGAAACTAGCATACAGTAGAGAGTAAATCAATTCTTCTACAAGAATACAGTAATTCCTAAATGGCATCCTGAACAGAGAAGCATGCCTAGAATGATCATTCCTCTATGAAGTTGTAGTGAAAGAGCCTTTACTGGCTCAGGGTATCAATGACAAGTGCAGATGAAGGATGAATAGTCTACTTTCTATGCTGGTTTGTGTAACTCTTTGGTAAATTTTTCTTTATTGTCTTAGCTTCATACATTAAAGAAACACCGAGATTCTTGATTGTTCAATATCTCAATCAAACTCTATCTTCTACTGAAATAAGCCAAATTTGAAAAAGAGTGAAATTTATTAAAAATTTTGAACAGACTTTGTTTCTTTAATCTTACCATGGTATCATTACATTTGTAATACTCCAGCTTTTATGCTTAACAATTATTATTTTAAAAGATTGTAAAATCTGTATATTTGGAGCCAGATGGTGTAGTTGTTGTGTCACTGAACTCACATGGTCAACCGCAGTTTGAGTCCTAAACTCAGTGGCTTGAAACTCATGTTCGGCACTTGTGCGTGTAGGCCCAAAATCCTGGGTAAAGAATGGAGGAGAAGGGATTGTAGTGTGGCCATACGCCCTGGGGATTTCTCACTTTCCCTCTCACTCTCTCTGTCTGTCTTGTTCTCTCCAGTGAGCACACATGCTAAAAGGCAAAAACCCTGTATGTTCCCATTGTTGTGCACTATACATAGACAAATAGATATGTTGACCTTTTCCACACTAAAATATTTCAGTGTGGTTTGCCTAACTCTTTAACTAGAGTGTTTAGCTCCTTTCCAATAGTTCATTTCTGTTAAGTTTTAGGTATCCTGACTAAATGAATGTTCTTTTTATCTAATCTCTGAGTTGATAATTGTTCAATAATTATGGTTTTGATACATTCTAGTTAATATTTCTGAATCCTTCCATATATAGATTTTTTTCTTCTATTTCATTACTTGTCCCTCCCATTATCAATGGCAACATGCAGGTTTATTTTGCTAGAATTGTAAAAATAGCAATTCACCAAGCATTTGGCACTGGTTCCTTCCAAGTTATCCTGAAATCTCTAGAATAATCCCATCCATCCTGTTGAAATAATTTATATTTGACTAAAGCCAATAGCTAGAGAATAGTGAAACATGCAATCAGAGTCCAGTATTTCAATATCCTTGAGAGTCATTGTGCGTGTTGGTATAATCAAAATCCATTCAGACTCAGATGATTATTCAATATACTTTTGAAGGATTCCATTCTCCTTTTATCCTTAGTGCATTCCCCAAGGAAATAGGGTATATTAACAAACCATATGGCAAATGGAATCCATCACAGCATCACATTGTACCTTCTATCATATGCTATTTCACAATATGACATGTTCAAGTTCTTTTCTAATAGAGGGTGTAACTCCTAATATAGATTTGGCAGTATCACTTGCTTTTCCTCCCCTTTCACAGTCATCCCTGTCATTGCCATTAGCCTATTTTTATGTTTGAATAAAAGCCTGTGTTTCTTCCTGGAATGCAGCTTTTATAACAGTGTATAAAAGTAAAATGTAAGCAAAAAGATGAAATAGCTCCAGATGTGGTAATTCAGTGACGAGGAATTGAGCTGTACACTGGTAAGAAGAAAACATTGCTAAAAGATGGAATGTTACTATATCCTAGAAATATGGTATAGTGGAAAGATCAGGGATTTTGGAGTTCTGTCTTAGTCTATGACTAGTTGTGTGACCTGGAGGGAAGTTACTTCTAAACTCAGAGAGACAAGGACACTCCCTTTGTGAGACTGTGGTGAGATGTGTAAAACTCCCAGACTATGAAATTAGAGCTCAGTATGTTCAATAATTGTTTATTCCCATGTGTCTCCAACCCCTAATGCTTCCTTATGATTTCTCCAATAGACAGAATGTAAACTGTGACTTTAAAAACGGAAGCAGTCAGGGTCAGCAGTGGTGTGGAGATGAGGGTGGCTGGATCCCACGTGTCTGACTATGTGGTTTGAGTTCCAGATCAGCAGCTTGAAAATTATGCAGGAAGCAAGTGTGCCCATGCTCGAAATCCTGAGAGTAGACTGAAGAAGAAGGGACCGTGGTATGGCTCTTTAGGGGGTGATTTCTCACTTTATCTCTCTCTGTCTCTCTCTGACAAGTGCAAGTATCCTATTGCTAAAAAGCTAAAAAAGAAGAAGAAAAAGAAAAGAAAGCATCCACATAAGACTTTTATGCATTGTGTTGACATAGCTCCTTAGTTGAAATACATTCCTATCATGTGAATTTGGAATTGTATGTCATTCAGCAGCACGTCACGTTGTTTCTGTGTCATATGTTTTATGGTAGGAGACTCAGGTGTACAGCCACTTTTCATTGTCTGGTCTCACAATGGGAATTAGTTTATTTAAGTCATATGATGAGATGAATGATTTTTTTATGGTTATCAAGTGGAAACACATGTAAAGAAATACTGGGAATGAACACAAAGAAATAACTTTGTCTATTAAAGATAGTAAGTGCCTCGCAGTAATTCAAAAGATAATTTTTGCTTAATTTGACTAGCATTATAATCTTAAATTTTGGTAAGGAGAAAATAAAGGATAGATTTAAAGTAATCTTCAGGAAATAAGCAAAAAAATCTTTTGTGAAAGATTTGCTATGAATTTCATGAATAAGCAATGAAAATCAGGTGTGAGATCTAAATCACTAAAATAGTTATTCTCATTGCATGTACTTAGTGTTCTTCCTGTCATGCAAGGGGAGAGAAAAGAAGAAAACTAAGAATATGTATATTAGGGAAGGAGGCAACAGGCAACTTATCTACATAATACTTTTTTTTTTTTGAGAGGTTTTTGCTATAGGGCGCATGCGCTCGCCAGACAGACAGACAGAGACAGAGAGACAGAAAGCAAGAAATCACCCCCCAGGGGGATGGCCACGATGCAATCCCTTCTCCTCCAGTCTCCTCTCAGGATCTTGGGGATGCATGCACACGCACCTGGTGTGAGTTTTAAGCCACCGGGTCCAGGATGCGAACTGCGGTCGACTACATGGGAGTCCAGCGACATAGCCATTACGCTAACTGCTGGTCCCTACATAATACTGGTTCTTAAAAGAGTATTGCTTTTGAAATACTTTTTAGTGCTCTTTTGTCTTTTATCTGGCCATTCAATCATTGGTTCATATAGCCACTACTTGCAGAGCATCCTCACAGTAAGTTGTCACCTGGCAACATGCTCCTAGGCTTGGTGATATGATGATATTCCTTACCAATGATGCTTCATTATAGTTAGCAGGAGATCTTTAAATTATTGGGTCATCGGAAAATTCATGATGCATTTTTGCATAGAAAAGTAAGTCATGACTTTTCCAACAACCCAATATTTAACAACTTTTAGAGCATGAGAACTAACTATGCAGAAAGGACATTTCTTAAGTGTTTACTATATGTTAGGTACGATAATAAATATCTGCTAATAAGTGACTTTCATTATTGTTTATTTTATTAACCACCATAAGTACTGTTCTCATTCACATTTCACATGAGCAATCACTTGCTCAAAGTCATACAGTTTGCAGGTAGAAGAGCCAGAATTAGAATGTAGGCCAGTGACCACAGGTCATGCTCTAACTAGGTTATGCTGTTACTCTTCTAATAAACATTACATCCCCTGAAGGAAAATTCATAACATGGTGAGTCATGGTACAGCTCAGATGCCTGATGGGTGCCCTTATTTTTTGACATTTTGCCCATACAGTTGTTAACTAAATGTACCATGTAATTATACCTCTCATATCTGTCCTTTTACCTTCTTTTCAATCACTAGGAAAAGTGATTGCAAAATTTGTTTTCTGAATTCCTGAAATTGCATCAACTTAAGTGTTTTTTAAAAAAAATGCCTTCATGATTAAGAACCTCACATTCACAGCTATAGTTCCAAAATTATAAGTTTAAATTGTGCCTGAGAAAAATATCTTGTTTCCATTGCTAAGAAAAATGAACTATGGTAGGGAATCAGAGCAATTTAGGTCTAAAAATATCTAAGCTCCTCTCTGGCCCAGGCTTATCTCTTCAGAGGTGGGTGGAAAACCTAAAGGAGTTCCTTGATTGTGACCAGGGGATACCTGTACGTAGAACTTGGATAAGAATGCAACCATGGAATTCTGCAGGTTTTCTTGGAGGTACATAAGATAGACAGAAATCCATACGAGCAGACAGGGTTCCCACATATCCAACTCCACACTGAACAGATGTATTCTCTTTAGTTACTCATTTGGACTTTCTGAGTCTCAATTTCCTTGTGTGAAAAGAAGGATTTCTTATTATTAATATTTGCTCTTTTAGTTTGCCTCTAAAATTTTATTAACCTGATTTTCATTACACTGCAGTCAACTTGGTTATGTCAGATATACACTTTTTATTATTTACTGATGTTTAAACCTAGCACCAATCTAATTCAGAATACCACCCCCCCATTTGCTTTTTTGATATGTATAGCTTTTACACTATGATATAAGTATTGTTTTGGATTTGGTTATCTTTGAAGCCTTTTTTAAAAATCCAGCATTCTTATCTAAAATTAAGATAGTAAAAATTATCTGCATAAGGATTAAATATCTTCTTCATGATGAAATAAATAGTGGATATGTTTTGATCATATAACCAAGGATAAACTAGCACCCTCCTGAAGATGTTTAGCAATACATTCAAGTACTAAAGACTTGATTAAGTCTTAAGTCTGCTATTGAGGAAATGAAAAGATGAAGGTGACCAATGGAGAAATTTGAGGACTAGAAATAAGTTTAAGAAAAAACAAACTGTGATACATGGTATTATTAAAAACACAAGGGAATATCTCACTTGGAAATCCATACCATTTAAAATTATAAGTCCAAAGTACTTAAAATGTTAGTCTCAAAAAGGAAAAATAGTAGGTTATTGGAAAGATCATGATGCATTTTTGCATGGAAAAACACAGAAAAATACATCATGATTTTTCCAACAACCTAATATTTCAGTAAAGGCTAACTAGCATCCTTGTGGAAGGTTAAACCCACACCAGAATAACAGGATCTAGAAACTAATTCCAAACTCCATTAAAATACAAATTAAGTTTTAAATATTTTTTTTATTATAACTCATTTACTTTATTATATCAGTTTCAATGAGGAAA
>NW_006159883.1:2391316-2415597 GCF_000334495.1 Tupaia belangeri chinensis
TAATAATGATAATAATAATAATTTACATCTATATTGTGTTTGCTATGTAACAAGCACTGTCCTAAAACATATTATATATTAGGTTGTCAGAAAAGTCATGATGTTTTTTTTCTGTTTTTTTTTTTTTTTTTTATGCAACAATGTGTCATGCCTTTTCTGAAAACCCAATATAAACACATACGAATTTCATGTTGTGACTTTGTCCTATTGTTTTCTGCTTTATAATAGTACTAATAAGTAGTTTAATGAAATTAAAGAAGATATTTCATTTCTTTTATTTGTTTTTGAGAGAGATTTTTGCTATATATTGCATATGCTCACTGGAAATACAGAGAGAAATAAAGAAACAGAGAGTAAGGAATCACCCACAGAATGGGGGGCGGAGGGTGTGATCATACTGCAATCCCTTCTCCTCTATTATCCTCTCGAGATTTTCAGCACACATGGACATGTGCTTGGCATGAGTTTCAAGCTGCCAAGTCTGGGGTCTGAAACATAGTTGGCCACTGTGCCACCTATTGACCCTGATATTTCATTTTTGTATTCTAATTAAATAACTTTATTTTCACAAAAACTGATAAATAAAAAATGGTGTATTTCTGGGTCTGCTAAATTTTTACATGAAAATATCTTTGTCTAATGTGCTGTGCTTGATATGTACCCTAGAATCTAGAAATGTTAGAACCAAAGGGGAAATTGATAATTATATATTCAAGGGATCAGCAGTATGAACAAAATGAGGGCATTCCATAGCTGAGACAAAGCAGAGTCAAAGCTATGAAAAGATCCCCCAGGTCATTCAGTTAGTTAGGGACAAAGTTAGATCCACTTATCGTTGCTTCCAATATTGAAAATTTTCCACTGCAAAGCAAAATCAATGCAGTGGCAGCTCTTAGAAGTAATTAGCAACAAATGTAAGAAGGCCCCAAGCACAAACATTCTCCTTATAAGAAGTCTTCAAAATCCTAGAATATGACAGAAATGTTCTCTAATCTGTCTAATGTACTAGAAAGGATTATTTCAAATAAAATAGTGAAGTTATAATGTAAGCTCATTTCTGAGGACTCTAGAACCCTACTCCAATGTACTTCTCAGTGTGCTCACAAATCCCCCCCCGGCCACCCCGAGGTGCAGAACCACTTCTCATATACCTAATGTAGCCTTGTACAAATCACCCCTACTTCTGAGCAAGGCTGCTACTGCTAGCCTTTGTGTGAATTTAGAAAAAACCCTCTGGGTGGCTGAAACAGAAAAAGGCACCTTTCCTAGGCAATTTGCAGCCCCTCCATCCAGGAAGAGTCAATACCTCCCAGCAGGCATTGCCTAGAGAGCAGAATATTCCCCGAGTCTCATCACTTCCTGCTTTCTTGGTAGGGCACTTTTGTGCAATTCACGAATTGCACCAATTCTGCAAGGTGATCTTGCTTTTGAATATGTTCTTATTCCATGAGTTTCCTTGGAGATAAGTATGAAATGTTGTGGTTGAAAAGCCCTTTATTGGATGCCTATTGACACTTACACTGACTTTCTACTAATCTCAGAAAACAAATTTTTCTATGCTTTGCCTGAAGACATCTCCACTAATGCCTTCTATCTCATCTCTGCAAACTTAACCAAGCAAGATAATTTTTTCTATTATCTTCACCTTTTCCTATATACTGATCCTTTTCTTGCTTATAATTATTCTACGACAGAGGTTGTCTAACTGTTCACCAAAACTTATCTCTTTTTCTTCTGGCCACACGGGTAGACTATAATATCCTGGCTCCCATAAAATTGCGTTTGCTGTATTAGAAAGATCTAGCAAATAGGTAATTGGATGAAAACAGATTAATAGCTGCCTGGGGACCTAATTATAAATCTTCCTTCATGGTCTCCATATTTTCTCATGTGCAAAAGATGCAGTAGAGGTGTATTGGCCCTGGGGGGTAGCAGGATCACTAGACTGAAGGCACCCGGGTCCCTGAACAGCAGCAGAGTTGATCACTCATTCCCACCCTCACTGGACTGTAACATAAGTGAGAAAGTTTTTGTATTAAGTCACTGAGATTTGGCAGATCCTGCAGATTCCACTTCCAATCTTTCATCCCTTTTATGACTGAACCTTCTTTAAAAGACATCACTGAAGTCCTCGGTAATATGTATCACTTTCCACAATTTGCTGGGTTCTAGTGAGGAGTCAACCACCAGAAGACACTACTCTTTATGTGGTACAGGGAATTCAATGGTATAATGCCTCTTTTCTCTAAATCCAAAGACATCAAGACTTCAGAAAATTAGCTCCAGAATACCAAATTTTGAAGATCATCATGCAATTTCTGTCTTCCATATTGATATCAAAGAACTGGCTCTGGTTTCTTAATAAAGATACTTTCCATATTACTGATAAAGAATATGTGGAGTTTTTGTTCTCAGACATGCTGCTGCAGGTTATTTTTAAATAAAAACTGTTCTTGGAAAATTACTGCATTTTAGATCACAAATCCAGTTGTATGCTTTAAATCCTTCCACTCGTTCCCCAAGTACTCACACTTCTCTATAACGGATAATACATGTAGTTAAATTATTTTGAAATGTATGCACTAGGCGAAGTTATCTCATCATACTAAATTAAATAGAACATTCCGTCTGCATCTTCATTCCTTAGTAGATAGCAATAGAAATAAATGAAAAGGAAGTTTACTTTTACAACTAAAACCACCTGGGGTTGGCAGGTAGTATGGTGGTTAAGGTGCTGGGCTCCCATGTGGTAGAATGTGATTTGAATCCTGGACCTGGCGACCACTTTCCCTCTCTCTCCCTGGTCAAATAAATAATAATAATAAATAACTAAGTAGATAAAATTAAATAAATAATCCTAAAACTGTCATGATTAATTTAGTGTTTGTGGTAAGTCAAGTGGGTTCAAAACTAAGTAGAAAAAAAGAAAGAAATGCTGGTATAGATAGATAATCAAAGACTAGAGTAGAAAATTGAGAACTGAAAAGAAAACACCCTTAAAAATATCATGGAGAATATAAAATTGTAAGGTTGGCCTGGTACGACTGCTTGTCTAATTAACAGTGTAAAATATTGTTTTGAACATAGTTTTTTCTTGGAACTATTTCTGTTCTGCTAAAACCTATTACAGACATTTAAAAGGAAAAAATTAAGAGCTTTTTATGGTAATAATATTTGAGGCTAAAACTAGCTTGCAAGAGGTAGCAAGTTTCTGCAAAGTTTTCAAACCATGTAGACTCACATTATCTATATAAAATACTGAACAACCCTGGTGGGTCTGTTGCTGTGAAACCTATTAAAGCATTTAGAGGACCAGAATACTTAGTACTGAGATGGAACCCTAGTGACTGGATGACACCACAGGCAGATAGAAAAGCTGTTATCACCTCCCAGTGATGACTCCACACTGAAGAAAGCAAGCATGCTTGCTGTGTATACTAAAGCTACTTCCACCACCGGCCATAGGGATATAACTAAGCTTGGAATATTAGTAAGAGAAAGTGATGACTACTTGCTAATACAGGGGAATTATCATATTAACAGTTTTAATGGTCAGCTGTTAATCCTATTGGATGTCTGCCATACATAGTGCAGAACATAAAGTTATTTGCAAATGTAAAGCAGTAGCAAGGCACAGTGGAAAGTCTATGTGTGTTCTGAAGGCCAGGGTTTGACTTTGGTTTTGTCTCTTCCAAAATGGGCATTCTTGGAAAGGTGAAAGGCAGTATAAATATATTTGATTCATTTCTTTTTTTGAAGAGTAGATATATTCATCTTACAATACGCGAGTTACACACATGCACACACTTACAAATAGTTATCATCTCTCTCCTATGTGAACTACACACACACACACACACACACAGTTGATTTAACTGTTATAAATAACTTACATTGATAACAAACATCAATAATGTACTTGATACAATTCTGTATTTACTGAGAGGTGAGAGGTGCATGTGTTCTCAATAACTAATTAGAAACCATAAGTGATTCTGAGAAGTGGCTGAAGTAGAGTCTCAAGACAATTATAACCTACTTGGAGAGTGAAAATATACTCATGAAGTGATAGATAGTAATATGATATTGTATATTAGTAATAGTAAATATGGGTTGAGAATGATAAGTAATATAAATTAAAATGGATGCCTTGAGCTGGATCAAATATATTCCTAAACAGGAGATATTAAATGTTAGTTAAGAAGCAAAAAATCAATTGAAAAAAATACTACTGAAGTTATTTCAGATTTACCTTATTTTAGAAAATTAATTGGATAGGTTTGGCTGCATGTGACAGAAAATTCAAATGATAGAAATCTCATTTCAAATTTAAAACAAAATTTTATTTCTCTCACACACATACACACACACACACACACACACACACACACACACCCCTGCATAGGCAATCCAGGACATCTACTCAATGTCAAACTCCTGGTTCTTTCTTTCATTGCCATTGTCATCTTATTGTCTATGATGACTGCTAGTGACCAAGAAAGAGAGAAGAGCCCTGTCCTACTATCTTTAGAAGACATTCTAAAACTAACCAACTGTATTCCCAGTTACTTCTCATTGTCTTAATTTGGACATGTGGCCATACAATGATGCAGGTCTTCTGGAAATTGAAGTCTTTAAGCATTTATTCAAGCAGAAAAAGAGAATAGATGTTGAGTAGGGGGTGGGAAGTCTCTAGCAAGCTTAATTTCTATATTTTGTTTCCTTGTCTAGAAAGAAAATGAAAACATTCCCATAGAAGACAGTGGGCAGGGAGAAAACAGATCTGGGCTCCCACTCTGACTCTGTTGCTAATTTTGTAGAGTTTCTGTATTTCTATCTACCACCTTTTTTCTTATCTATAAAATGAGGGTAGATTCTTTAACTGATCTGAAATTATAATTTTATCATGAGTAAAAGCAAACTGCTGAAGCTGGACCAAGTGACTTTATGAAACAGAAAAAGTTCAAGAGCTTAACATCTAAAAGGTTAGATTAATAAATTAACTAGGCCATTGATCTAGATAAAGGTTTAGAGTCTCAGAGTCATGAAGAGTTTCCTCTTTTGGTGATATCAATTGTGGTTTATGCATAGCCAGTGGGAGTTGTCATTTAGAGATTGTTGATATGATGCTGTACTAGCCTCGGTATGCAGAAAATTTCATGCAGCACTGTTTGCTGCATCCAGTTTTTGGCAGGCAGCCTAGATAAAGCAGGAGAAAGAAATCAGGAGACCTTTATTTCTGTCCTGGCATAGCCAATAGCTCTCTCTGTGACTTATATCAAGCTGCTTAACTTTTTTGAATCTTAGTTTTATTAAATTCAATATTTCGGTGGTTATCTCAAAAAATGTAACCCACATGTCTATGTGTCTCTTACTAAGGAATTTCACAGAGATATTACTGTGTTTATGTACATTAAAAAGGCAGGCTGACCATGTGGGAATAAAATGACCACTGGTCTGATGAAACATGTGCCTAGTCTCAAAGTGGAAGGTTCTACTAGAATCAAAAGTTAAGTAGCAACAACAACAGCAGGATGGAATCTATTTCACACAATTATTTATGGTGCTGAAAAGAACACGAATGGGCTACTGGATTGAGATGGAGCCAGGACAGGCAGTAGCTCGGCTCTCTAAGCTAGTGAGGGACCACATCCAGCAGTCTATGTGCCAAGCTCCTGGAGGCTGAGCAGCAGAATCAAGGGTGTGATGCTTAATTCTGGGGAATGACCAGGGGCATGGTGGGCAAAGGGAATATTCACCTTGATTAGATTTGGCTTGATGAAGAACCAAATTGATAAAATAATACTTATCTTCTGGTGCTATGGATGGTTCATACTGCTTCAGGCTGGTGGTGTTAGAAGATGTTTGATTGCACCATTGGGAAAGATGTGAAAAGAAGAAAAAGTTTAAGATTAAAAAAAATACATAGGGAGCAATGTGGACAGGGATGTTTTACTAAATCAAGCAGAAACACCACACTGTGGACTGGTGGGTGATACGTTTCGCTCCAAAAATTATGTGAGAGTTATATCATACCACATTTTCAATTCCCTTTGTGTTGTAAAGAATTAAGTTTACCTAGATAATTTGTCTTTTTAAAGACTGGATTATTTGGGGTTTTGTTGGTGTTATTTGTTTTCCTTATATATTCTGGTTATTTGTCTATTGTCAGATGTTTAGTTTTCAAATATTTTCTCCCACACCATAGATTGCCTCTTTGCTTCTTTTGCTGTGCAGAAGTTTCTTAATATTACATAATTCCATTTGTTAATTTTTTACTTTATAGCCTGTGCTTTTAAGGACTTATCCAAAATTCTTTTGCTCAGACCAATGTCCTGAAACATTTGTCTTATTTATTTTTCTAGTAGTTTTATAGTTTCAGTTTGTATATTTACATCATTAATCAATTTTAAGTTGATATTTGTATACATGAGAGATAGGGTCTAGTTTCATTCTTCTGCATATGAATAATGGCCAGCCAGTATATATTTTTTAAAATGCCCAACATCACTAATCATGGAAATGCAAATAAAATGCACAATGAAACATCACTTCATGGCTACTATGAAGAAGAAAAAAATTAAATGATGGTGAGGATGCAGACAAATAGGTACTCTTTCACACTGTTGGTGAAAATGTACATTGATGTACCCAAACAGTATGGAGGTTCCACAAAATTAAAGGTAGAATTGTCATATGATTCAGTAATCCCACTACCGTACATATATCCAAAGGAAGGGAAATCAGTATGACACAGAGATACTTGAACTCCAGTTCATTGTGGTAGCACTATTTGCAATAGCCAAGATAAGGAATCAGTCTAAGTGTTCAACATGTGGATGGGTAAAGAAAATGTGTGCCTATACGATGGAATACTATTCAGCCATTAAAAAAGAGTGGCATATTTGAAGTAACGTGCGAATACTATTCAGCCATTAAAAAAGAGTGGCAGATTTGCAGTAACATGCATGAGCCTGGAAAACATTATGTTAAGTAAAATAAACCAGACACTGAAAGAGAAAAATTACATGTTCTTATTCATATGTAGAAACGCGAAGCTGACCTCATGTAAGTAGAGAGTAGTATTGTAATACCAGAGGCTGGTAAAAGAAAAGGAGAAAGGGGCCAGAGAGATGTTAGTTAGAGGATACAAAATTAAAGTTAGATAAAAGGGATAAATTTTAGTGTTCTATAGTACAATAGGGTAACTATAGGTAACAATAATTTATTGAACAGTATACTTAAGAATAGCTACACAGAGGATTTTGAATGTTCCCAACATAAAGTCATGTTAAATATTTGAGATGATGAATATACTAATTACCTGAATTTGATCATCATGCATTTTATTCATATAGTGAAGTTTCATACCATATCCATAAATATATATAATTATTATGTGTATTAAAAAAATTAAGTATAAAGTGAGGTTTGGACTTTGCTCTTGACTACTGGGAGGTGAAACCAAAATCTCTGGAATATCCTGCCTGACAGGAGTATCTTTGTTCAGGAAATTTGGTTAATAGACAATATTAACAATCTGATATATGATAAAAGCTGACACATGATATCAATTTTGACCTGGAGAAACTAGAAACTAAAGATTTTATCCAGAACCTCCAGAAGGAGCTAGAGGCTAATGGTTAGCCATACAGGCAATAGGTGACTAAGCTCTAGTAAAATCTTTGTACACCACGGCTAATTCTAAGCTAATTCTAAGATGAATCTTCCTGAATGGCAATTCTGTTTAATTTGCGTCATCTCCTGAATAGTGTATTAAGAGAAGATCATGCCATTCAAAACTCTAGAAGGAGGTGGCCAACTCTTATTTGGATTCCTCAACTTTGCCCTATGTGTATCTTTTTGTTTGTTTGTTTTTGTTTTTTTGGTTGGTTCAAATCTGTACTCTTTTGATATAAAACTATGTTTTTTTATTTTTTTCAGTTCTGTGAGTTATTCTTATAAATTCTTGAATGCAAGGGAGTCTTTAGTGACCAATAATATTCAATCAGTTGGTCTGAAGTGAGGGAGGCCCTGATAACCCTGAAGTGGTATATTAAGTGAGGACAGTCTGTGCTCTCTGACTTGCTGTTTGGCAAACTCATTACAATGGTGCCAGACAACTTTGGCAGACTTGGCAATATTAAAGACTATGCCTCTGAACTTGATTTTTAACTCCAGATACCCTTCACTTTTAATCTCCTTTCTTTTAATGTCTGCTGGATAATTATGGCTGACACTGTTAGTTGGTCATTGTAAATCCATTGCCCTTTTCTTGAGATTTTATTAAGAGAAATAATGCATTTATCAGGGCCACATGTTAGAGCAAGTTTGGCTAAAGTCAATCATGGACATTCTGTTCTCTCTCTGCCTTTAATCTGCGAGTATCCACATGACCCAATTCTGACTACTGAGCCCTAAGAAGATTTTTGCTGGTGATATATGTATCCTGGGGATGATTTTGGCTTCTTGACAAGAGGGTACATAAAGATCTTCTACTGTTGGTTTGTCTGCCTTGAATGTGACATAATACCTTGAGGGTAGACCATAAGGCTACAAGCCAACATGCTAAGGAGAGCTAGATTGAGCCTGGGGCACTAATGATATATTTAAGCCACTGCATTAGCCCTGGGCTACTTATTTCTAGAGTTCTTGATATGTGGGCAAACTAATCTTGCATTTGTTTACAGCCAGCTCCCACTCCAACATTTTTTCCATACTCTCTTTTTCATATTTTATTCCTTATTTTCTGAATGATGTTAAGCTTAATATCCTATAAAGTTGCAGTCCACAACCATTCTGTTGCCAGGAACTGGCTTCATGTAAGACAATCCTTTCACAGGCAGATGTAGGGCTAGGAGGTGGAGGGGCTGAGATGACTCAAGTGCACCATGTTCGCTGTGCACCCCATTTCTACCACTAGCATATTGCAGTATGCAATGAAACAATCACATAACAGTAGCGTTCATGCTCCCATGGGAACTCAATACTGCGACTGATCCAACAGGAGGCAGAGCTTAGGCCAAGTAAATGATATGGAGTGGCTGCAAACACTAATGAAATCTTATTCCCCTCCCCCACCACACACACACCAACCTTGACTAATATGGAGCCTCAACAGGCCACAGACTGACACTGGTCTACAGTCTGGGAGTTGGGAACTCCTGCTATTAAGTAAAAGAAATAACCTTCCACTTACATAAACTTTAAATAAGTTGTGTACAGCTCAATGTCCCCTTGCCAGACCCTCAAAACAACAATTTAATGTGAATTATCAATTTGTTGACAAAGTCTATCTTTCTATCATCTATCATCTATAATCTATTATCTATCTATTTATCATCTACCTATATCTACCTATCTATCTCTATCTATCATCATCTCTCTATCTATATTAAAGAAATAGTCTTGCTATAGTTGCCCAAGCCAACCTGAAGCTCATAATCTTTCTTCCTCAGCCTACTCAAGTCACTGGGAGTACAAGTGCATGCCACGTCTCAGTCTTTAGGTTGAACCAGTAAATGAACACAACCTCCCATGTCATCCCAGCCTGCAGCTCACAGCATCTTGGCAGCACACACCACTCTGGTGTGTGTACTTTCTTATATTCTTGATGCATCTCTTTCTCTTGCCATCTACAAACTCCCACCCTAACATATCTTATATATTTGGCATATGTGGTACATAATCATATCATATGAGATTTTTATTTATTTTTAAAAGAGTTATTTTATTTTAACTTTATTATTATTATTTTCCAGTTTTGATCAGAGAGAGAGACATACACACATACAGAGGAGAGAGAGAGGGAAAGTGAGAAAGCAAGCCACCAAGTCCAGCACTTGAATCAGTCAGTCATGTGGGAGTCTAGCGCCTTTACCCATTATGCCTCCCGCCAGCCCCATATATTATATGAGTTTATTTCAAAACCACTTTATTCCATCCATCAAAGCATTAAAACTTTCAAATAACTTCAAAAAGATTAGTAACCTGATCTTAGTTGCCTGAAAGCATCAATGCAGTCCTTGCTCACAATGAATATGCTTCTTATTCGATTAAAAATTAATATTAAATTGACTGCATATCTGAGTAATTATTAAATAGACTTCCCCTACCATGTTCTTCTAATTTAAAAAATAGACATCCCTTTTTTAGAGAATAAAGGCCACAAATTATCATTTCCCTCTATTATTGACTCAGCTGAGAGCATAATTAGTATATCTTTTCCTTCAAAATGTCTGAACTTAATAATAACTTATATATCAATCATGTTTTAGTCTTTCTAATTTACTATTATTAATGTTTAATTAGGAAACCTCCTATGAGAGTATTTACAGCTATGTTTTCACATTAAGTACTTCAAGCGCAGACTTCAAATTTTCTACTCTGGAGTATTTTTTAATGTATAATGTGAAAATTAAGAGACAATATATGTGTAAAGAATGTCAATCAGTTTTATAATCTACATGACTTCTCTCTCTCTTTTTTTTTTAAAGGAAAAAACCTTAATACAAAAATCATACACAGATGTAAAGGATGTTATAGTACTGAGAAGATCCTACCCATCCTGGAGCCAGCAGGTGGCATACTGGTTAAGGCTCTGGACTCCCACATGGTTGACTGTGGTTAAAATCCTGGACCTGGCAGCTTGAAGTAAGCACGCTGGATGCATATGCCTGCATGCCCCAAATCCCAGGAGGATAGTGGAGGAGAAGGGATTGCGGTATGGCCATCTCCCCTGGGGGGGGAGGAGGGGAGTGGAGGGAGGGTGATTTTTTTTTTTTCATCTCACTGTCTCTCTGGTGAGTACATTTGCCTTAGGGCAAAAGCCTAAAAAATAAAAAAGAGATTCTGCCCATCTTGTGTAACCTACAGATTTATTTCTGAGTTTCTTCATTTCTTTCATGAGAGAGAGACAAGAGAGTGAGAAAGACAAGCACTCTCTACAGGGTATCAGGGCCACAATCCCTACTCTAACCCTTAGTCTTTCCAAGTCAGCAATGATTACTGGTATATATATGAGCCCAGGATACACAAGTTGACCCAGGAATCAATCCCTGAACTTCCATTCAGCTTCCTGTACTGCAGGGTATTGTACTATCTCTGCAGTGCTGTGGTTAAGCCACCTATGATGGAAACAAGATAGGAGAAGCAGAATTCCACTTTGTGAATGTTCTTTTTTATCAGCATCCTCACTATATTTTCAAGCATCTTTGAGAATAAAGTACCTTTTATACAAGTAGATCAGCGTCCTTCCATATATTCTTCCATTTCTTTGTAAAAGCATTCTAAGGACTTTATATCTCATTTTACTGACATAAAGATAAATAAGCCTCTAAGTTATAACAACATAGTTTTGTTTACAAGGAAGAAAATATGCCTATGGCTCTCTCCTTCTTGTGAATATGGAGATTTTTGAGGGTGAAATCATAGAACCAGACCTGACCAATTTTTTTCTTTGAGAGATTTTTGCTATAGGGCGCGTGCACTCACCAGACAGGCAGAGAGAGACAGAGAGACAGAAAGCAGGAAATCACCCCCCAGGGGGGATGGCCACGCCACAATCCGTTCTTCTCCATTCTCCTCTCGGGATCTTGGGCACTCGTGAGTTTAAGCCACCGGGTCCGGGACTTGAACCACGGTCAACTACGTGGGAGTCCAGAGACATAGCCATTACGCTAACTGCTGGTCCCAGACTTGATCAATTTTTAAACATAAAACAAGCATTATAGCAAAATCACCATCTGGGCTCCCCATCATGGAGTTAGGTGTCTTGTAGGATAGCTCATAGCAGAATCACTTCTAAGCCTTATTATTGTTATTATTATTATTTTTGTCAGAGGGCACATGCACTCTCCAAAGAGAAACAGAGAGAGAAAAGGAGAGGAAAAAGCACCCCACATAGAGGATAGTCATGCCATCATCCCTTCTCCTTTACTTCTCCCTCCTTTTGGGATGTTGGGCATGTGCATGCACGAATCTGGCATCTTTTCCATGTCTCTGGGTCCACAATTCAAGCTGTGAAGTTGGTGTGTTATCTGGTTGCTTTAACCATCAGGCCACGGAGCTTACCCTAGTCCTTATTTTAAATCTTTAAACATCTTAGAAAAGACAATAGAATACAACACAGTGAAATGTTGGAAAACAGAGGTAGAATACAGATAAATTATGAAGAATAAACTCTTTCTTTTGTTAGGGTATGCAGAAAAATCATCTTATGTCATTTAAACATAACAAATGAAACATGTTTAAAAGGATATACAGGGGACCAGCAGTTGGTGTAATGGCTATGTTGCTGGACTCCCATGTAGTCTACCACAGCTCGAGTACTGGACCTGGTGGCTTAAATTCATGCTGGGCGCGTGTGTGTACATGCCCAAGATCCAGAGAGGAGAATGGAGGAGAAGGGATTGCAGCGTGGCCATCCACCCGGGGGTTAATTTCTCACTTTCTGTCTCTCTATCTCTCTCTTTCTGGCGAGTGCATGTGTCCTATAGCAAAAACCTCTCAAAAAAAAAAAAAGGATATACAGAAAAATGTTAATAGTTTGGATTTATTTAAACATTGGTTCAAGAGAACTTATAAACAGCATTTAATGTCTTTTAAAAAATGTCCTCTTACATTCAATGTCACTATTAATATTGCCATAAAGCAGTGAAATTCAAGTAGTTTCTTCTGAAAGACACAATCACTGAACAATAGTTTCAGGACCAAAAGCCTAATTTTGAGACCTCTGAATCCAATTCTGTTTCAACTAAATGATTTGTCTTTTAAGAGAATGGGTCATGTTAGAGATTAACTGTTAAGGAAATTCAAAACATAGGTTAATTAGGAATAATGAGTTAAATAACTATAGCTTTATCTGGTCACAATTGAGACGCCTGGGTGAGTTGTGAGATAGTCACAGAGGATGACAAAATACTCAAATATCAAAATCTAATAGGCCCTCAGAAGTTCTAATGGCACTACTGTAGTGATGCTAGAAAAACGTATCTATATGGATAAAATGGAAGTAGAGAACTGAGGAGATGTATAAATAATTCATTGTTTTCCAAACGTTAGAACAGAAATAAGGAGATTACTTTAGAAAAATGTGAATCGCTTCAGATCGTCTACAGACTGTGCATACATAGTTCAAAGTCTTGCATGAGACATTTTAGTATCTATAAGAAAAAGGTAGAAGAGAGAAAAGGTCACTCACAAACATTTTATAACTTCAACTTACCTACGAAGGGTTTTTAATTTTTATCTGATTTTGTTTATACGTTAAAAAAAATGAGGGGAGGGGGCAGTAGGTGGTGATTAGGGCTTTGGATTCCACATGGCTTACTGTGTGGTTGGAGACTTGGCCTGCTGGCTCATAAAACACACTGGGCACATGTGCACTCATGCCCAAAATCTCAAGAGGAGAATGGGAGGGAAGGGATAGCAGTATGGCTATTCCCCTTGGGGAGTGATTTCTCATTTTCTTTCTCTGTCTCGTACTGGCAAGCACAAGCACCCTATGACAAAAAAAATCTTAAAATAATAATAATAATATCAATAATAATAATGTGAGAGCCAGCTTGTGGTGTAGCCATTGCGGGGAAGCTGGTTCTCACATGGCTGGCTTCATTATTTGAATACAGAGACCCAGAGGATTAAAAAATTTGCCATGCACATGCACGTGCCTAAAATTTTGAAAGGAGATGGGAGAGAGGACTGCAGTGTGGTGGTACCCTCTGGGGATATTTCTCACTTTCCTTCTGTCTCTCCTTCACTCTACCTCTACTGGGCAAGCTCACGCACCCTCTAGCAAAATTTTAAAAATAAATAAAATAAATGTGTACTTGGATGCTAGGCAGAGACTAGAAATAAAACACATGTGGTCTGGGAAGAGGCAACCTTTTCAATGAAAGTGAGTCAGAAAATCTAAAGCTGACTGTTTATCTTCTTGATTGTATAATCACAGTGAACTCAGAAAGAGATTGTTTTCTACCTGAAAGGGAAGAGTGCCAAAAAAAGAAAAAGCAAAATGAGCAGCATGTTCGAAGACTAAGGCCTCAGAACGTTCTCTTCAGTAAAAAAAAATGCACATGCATGAAGAAAGTATTTAAGAAATAAGACTGAGCCATTAGTTATAAAAACACATTTGGCTAGAACAAATATTCCTGGGTTTTTTTTGGACAGATTTTTGCTATAGGGTGCGTGCCCTCGCCAGACAGACAGACATAGAGACAGAAAGCGAGAAATCACCCCCCAGGAGGGATGATCACACCGCAATCCCTTCTCCTCCATTCTCCTCTAGGGATCTTGGGCATGTACCCGGCTTGCGTTTTACGCCACCTGGTCCGGGACGCGAACCATGGTCGACTACGTGGGACTCCAGTGACATAGCCACTACCTTAACTGCTGGTTCCCCAAATATTCCTGTTTTAAAGCAATTTCAGAATTCCACTGAAACAAAGCATTGTTTTGTTTGGGGTTATTTTAATAGTTGATTATATGTATCAAAATGGTAACATGGTATTTTCACTTATTTAATTAGATTAATGAAATTTAATGTTAATAGCCATTGTTGTCATTTTGTCAGTCAGTAGTCTTGTTTGAATAAAATTGCCTTCATTTTTTCAATACTCCTAACTCCTCATTTTCAAGCTTTGATAGAAAAATATATATAATCATCCAGAATTAAATTTAATGGGGAGAGAGAGGTATAAAATAGAAAGAAGATGTAATGGTACATTAGAAAAAAGAATTCCTGCAGTGAAATCTGTTCACCAGATACAGCCAATGGCATAAAGACAACAAAAACAAAAGTCAAAACCAGACAAGTCACCCAACACCAGATGACATCTCTAATATATAATAAAATGAAAGTACCAAGATTTTGGCATAGCACACAATTTTATCGAAGAAGCATAAAACATAGATAGCACACAATTTTATCGAAGAAGCATAAAATATAGTTTTGGAGGATTTTTTATTTTATTTTTTTTTTGCTATTTTATATTATCTTCATTTCAATTGACTTATAACAGTTGTACATACTTGTGCATACCTGTGTGGTTCAGTGTGATTTTTTCAGTATAAGACTATAATGTGTAATAATTAAATTAGGGTAATTAGTATACCCATCATTTCAATCATCTGTCTATTCTTTGGGTTGGGAATAATCACAATTCTTTTTTTTTTTTTTTTTTGGTTACTATAAAATATACAGTAAATTGTCATTAATACTTAAAAAAAAATAATGAACATTAGGGTTATTACTAGTAAGCTCAGACACCAAATAAGCCTCCAGCAATACCTCTCAGACTTTAATGTGCATATGAATCATCTAGAGATCTTATTAAAATATTCATTTTGATTCAATAGCTCTAGAAAGAGGGCCTAAGATTTTTGTATCTCCAACATGCTTGAGATCTTATTAAAATATTCATTTTGATTCAAAGGCTCTGGAAAGAGGGCCTGAGATTTTTGTATCTCCAACATGCTCCCAGGAGACAAAGATGCTGCTGATTGGAAAACCGCTTTTTGAGTAGCAGGGCACTAGAACATGGAGTAGGAACAGGTGCAGGGCTTTCTGGGGAACAGGTTGAACTGATCCAGGATTGGGACCATCTGGGGACCTTTGGGCTAGTTAATTCTATTTCCTACTGATAACCTCTAGAGTGGCTGGTCTACTCTGAATGGAAAGAAGAGAGTTGGCAGGATTCTTTTGGGAAGATAAAGATAAGGAGTGTTCTATTAAGTAGAAGATGGCTGACATAATCATTTTGTAATTGCTTCAGACTAATTTGTTTTAATGGATCCTACCTGTTTCTAGTAAATAAAATCCGAGTCATATTCAATAGGCCTTTTTACTCTCAAGAAATAGAGTTGTTCTTTAACTGCTGGAGAAAGGGGGAAAAATTCTGTATTGACTTTATTATTATTAGTCAAGGTTTAGAAAACAAAATAATTAAAGACTTTCAAGAAAGCTGTTTAACTTAAATTTCAACTTAAATTACATCTGGTTATTCCCTTTTTCATGAATATTTTGTGTAAGCCAAATTATATTATCTTTGCTTCATTATACTTTCTAATAAACATATCAAAAATAAAGAATTTAAAAAATTGGGTTGTTGGAAAAGTCTTGATATATTTTTTCTATGTTTTTAATGCAAAATACCATGAGTTTTCAATAAAATTGAAGCTATTTTTGGATAACTTTGCACAGCTATATGAGAAGAAAATGGATATAAGTCTGCAAATGCTTTTACTATAATTCCATTTTGCATGTTTATATGACCTATAGTTTGTGTTGTAATGTCAAATAATCAGCACCATCCAGTCTTCTCACAAAGCTTGAGTGCCAAAAATCATATTAGGTTGAGGTTATATATATGACTTAAAGAGAGCAACCTACTTTCATATTAGGTTGAGGTTATATATATGACTTAAACACAGCAACCTATAAAGTTGCAAATAAAGTATTTGCAACCTATAAAATGCAAATAAAGTAATTGCATTCATCTGGGTTTATTTAGGATAATGAGTAATTTTTGTCTAACCTTTGCTTTATGTGTTTACCTTTAAGAAATTATAATATTTGCATTTTGTTTGTTTGTTTGCTTGTTTGCTTGTCCTTGGAGGTCTCACTTATCTGTTTTGTACTGAATTACAGAGGTTTTATTCTCATTGATAAAGCTATTGTTATGTTAGTCCAAACTTTTTTTTTTTTTTTTTTGGAGAGGTTTTTGCTACAGGGCGCGTGCGCTCACCAGAGAGACAGAGAAAGAGACAGAGAGACAGAAAGCAGGAAATCACCCCCCAGGGGGGATGATCACGCAGCAATCCCTTCTCCTCCATTCTCCCCTCAGGATCTTGGGCACGCACGCACATGGGCCTGGCATGAATTTAAGCCACTGGGTCCGGGACTCAAACCGCGGTCGACTACGTGGGAGCCCAGCGACATAGCCATTACGCTAACTGCTGGTCCCAGTCCAAACCTTTTTTAAGTAGAGAAAGGAACGACTATGTTTTACTAAAGCTCTTTTTGAATATTGTAATCATGGTTATACAATTGGAGAAAGAATAGAGGCTGACATAGTTCAAAGGAGTTTGAAGAGATTAACCTATTTTCATTACTCTTGTTGGACTGCTTTCCTTAGTCATTAATCTTTAGTTACTGTACTTTTAACGATGAACAGATAAATGGTATATTTATTTTTTATCATTTTATATTGACTATTATATTATATTTTACATTAATTAAGGATAATCAGGTATTTTTCATTTGATTTGTTTTACAATTAACAAGGCAATGATTGTAAGAAATATCTACCACATAGTTTTGAGGTGTTTCTTGGCCTGCGAGATAAATCATATTTTCCACACTCTTTAGTCTAACAGTAATGTTATTACCTAGCAATGCTCTAGAAACAGGTATAGATTTATTTTTTTGTGAAATCTCAAATCTTAGTTAAATATCTTCAAGATGTTCCTACTAAAAATCCACCCTTAGTTTCATATTAAATTGAGCAGTTTCTAGGACTTACATAATTTCTAAAGTACTATCTGGTAGGGACCAGCAGGTGGCGTGGTGGTTAAGGCACTGGACACTTCCACATGGCTGACAAGGGTTCGAGTCCTGAATCTGGTGGCTTGTTTTCTCACTTCCTCTCTCTCTCTCACTCTCACCCTCTGTCTCTCTCTGGTCAAACTAAAAAGTAATTAATGAATAAATGAAATAAAATACAAAATAAATAATTTTTAAAAAAGTACTATCTGGGTTATGCAAGCATGAACTGAAATTGTCTCCTTTTTTCATTTTTCATTTTGGCAAACAAAGAAAACTCAGTTTGGAGAATAACAAAAGTGGTCTAGTGTTAGTAGTATGATATACACTGCTCCTCCCAGGTGATTCAAAGGGAATGTGCTTACTAATGTTTAAAGTCTAACACAATCAAGTATAGTATTGAGTGGCGAAGAAATAAAACAACACTTACAAGGATTAAAATGACACTCTTAATGTGTTCTCACCAATATTTCAGGTTTTATACCCTCAACAGTCCTACTATTCTTAGGACTTTAAAAATAGATATACACATATACATATGTATCTGTAGATGCATATAAACATACATATATATATATGCATATACTCTAAAACTATGTTCACACACATGTACATATCTGTACATATGTGTGATATACTTAAACCCAATTTTTTAAATTTACAGTTTTAAACACTTTTTAGTCGTTCTCTAGTATCCAGAAATATTATAAATCTTAGTATAGTTAAGTTATGTGATGAGGATAGAGGAAACATTCACAAAGGTAAGAAGCTAGGGACACAGGTGATTTTAGAACATGCATCTAAAACATTAAAGAAAAATGTTTGGAAAGGGCTTCAGACGCCTAAAGATCACTGATTCCGGATTACTTTAAACTAAAGAGAGAAATAAAGAAGCAACTTAGAAATGTGGAGAGAAGAGGTCAGAAAGGTTTTTCAATCTGCGGTGAAAGAATTTGGATTTGCTTTGTACTAAGGCTGGGGGAGACGCTTGGAGACAAGGAAGGACAGGAACTTAGAGTGACTCATGTTTTGGCTTCAACCACAGAATGGATTATTGTTCCATTTACAGAAATAGAAAAGGGGAGGGTTAAAGAAGAATATGTAACTATCACATCTGTGGATTTTAAGTCCTTTTCTTGATTTTATCCCTTTCTATGAATTTTTCATTTGATTTTTTCAAGGATATACTGCATGAATAGATTTTGCAGTTTTCTTCCATCTTAATTTTCACCAGATGAAGCATCAGAGTTACTTGGGTAAGGAATCTGGGATTTGAGGCCGAATTCCAAGTTTGCAAGAAGTAGGCAGATCAAATCTATCTTTCAACATACAGTGTCAGAGTGTTGGGGTGAAAAGACAGCTAAAACTCTCATTGTTTTCTGCAACTTTATGGGGACATTTTGCAGGTTATTAGGCCACACATTTCCCTGCTTCTGGCATGAGGTCCTCTCCTTTTCCCATGACCGCAGCCTGTTTCTTTGAAACGGAAGCAGCAGAGTGGAATGCCTGGGTACACTGGTTCCTCTTACTTTTTCTGGAGACTCTAGGAAGACAAATCCTATACAAAAAGGATCTGAAATGTTTTATTTATTTATTTTCTTACATATTCTCCTGTATCTTCTCCCTTCTCTCAACATCCTTATTTCTAATTATGAACTGCTTTGGTAGAGGGGTAAAAAGATACAAAGGCAGGAAGAGAAGGTGAGTTACCTTGACTGGCTTTCGAGTATAGGCTGGAAGATGTTAAAGAGCAGTGATGAGTGAGATTGTATATTTATTTTTCTTTTTACACATTTACCATTTTAGAACAAACACAAAATTTTGTAACCTGTAACATAAGAAGAACCGGTATCTTATTAGTGGCAAATGCTTCAGTTGCCTCATTGCCATTTAAGACTTCTTTAATTATTATCATGTCATACTTTTTCTTTTATACTCTCTTCTACTCTTTTCTTGCCTTTTACTTCCCCTCCTTTCTTTTTCTCCTGCTCCCCCACACATTCCCTTATTCCTTGCTTTCTCTCTCTTTCTGACTAATATTTTAGAAACTGCAAATCTGGCATGAATTGCAATGTTTAATTATAATGCTGCTACAATGAATACATTTTGTTGAGTAAGATACTTTTGAAATAGGACTTCTGACCTCATATACTTTTTAAATGCAAAATACAATTTGATTCAAAATTGCTTTTATTATTTTATTTTGTATAATAAAGTTGTCTAATAAAAATAATATAAACAGAACCTTATTTTTTAATACAGAAAAAAGTTCTCATCTAATTACTTTGAAAATATAATCAATGTCAGTTGTTTATTCCTGGGAAGTAGCACAGCATTTATTAAGTCTGGGGAGGATGAGATAGTATGACTCTTTCATATCCCTATGTTTCTTAATTTTTTGTTTGTTTTTTGCCTTCTGTCCATGCTGACCAAATTAAAAGACTGAGCTGCCTCTGTCTACAAGTCCCACCAGTCGAAACACTAGATTCACTCTGTCAGCTCAACAAGCTTGACTTTTCCGTCAGATTCAGTAGCCTTATGTTTTAGGCATTTCTGAAATTACTCAGGTGGCATCTCAGAGCTGGAAAGAGCAGATGGCCAACGCATTGTGATGATGTGTTGCTACATGGTGAAGGTTTTACCCTAGACAAATCCAGGAGTTCCATTTTTATTACACTCAAAGGTATACAGACTTCAACCCGTACAAGCATGCTCTATGGCCTTATTGCCAAATCATCCCCTTTGTAAGTGGAAGGTTTTTTTCAATTTGAAACAAAAGTCTATTCATTAACAATGTACTGTTTTGGGTTCTTACATTGTCTAGTAACATACTCTAGGACAATCATTTTTCTTTCCTATTGCCTTGATGATTTGGGAAATAATACCTGTAATACGATAGCATTGTTTTCTGAAAGAGCAAGGTCCTCGGAATCAGACTGGGTTTTGAGCCTATCTTGGCCAACAGTTAACTTTATAATACTGAGTGTCTATAACCCTCTAAATTGATTTTATTCTTTTGTATAATAAGTATATATATATGTGTGTGTGTGTGTGTGTGTGTGTGTGTATAATAAGTATGTAATACAAAATTTAGTGTCTAATACAAAATTTCAAAAAGACTGGGGACCAGCAGTTAGCGTAATGGCTATGTCACTGAACTTCCATGTAGTCGACCGCGGTTCGAGTCCTGGACCTGGTGGCTTAAACTCCCTCAGGGTGTGTGTGCGTGCGTGCCCAAGATCCTGAGAGGAGAATGGAGGAGGAAGGATTGTGGTGTGGCAATCCCCTGGGGGGGCGATTTCTTGCTTTCTGTCTCTGTCTTTGTCAGTCTTTATGGTGAACGCATGCGCCCTATAGCAAAAACCTCTCCAAAAAGAAAAAAAAAAGACTTAATACATATTTATTTCACCCCTCCATCATCTTTGGTACTTCAGATTTGATACCTAAAATTATAGGAATGGGATACTAATGATATTTCACAAATTCCCATAAGATCACACAATTTAACTGAGGCTGTGCCACCTCAATGTAAATATCCACATACCTATATATTTTCTTTTCATATTTGTCTTCGTATGCTGATTGACAGAAAAACAAAAGCTACCTTGAGGCAGCTCAAGTATTACTTGGGGATCGCTTTTTGATTCATTCCCTATGGCATTTATTGCATGTATAACTTCTCACTTCAGAACAATTTCCCTGTTGGATCATTGGGTAAGTCATGATGCATTTTTTCATAGAAAAACATAGAAAATTATGTCATGACTTTCCCAATGACCTAATAGTTTTCCCATTGCTTATAAATGTTTTTCCATTAGAAATGTTCATTTTCACAAATAACGATGACTAATAAATTGGGTCATCAGAAAAGTCATGAAGCATCTTTGCATATAAAATCAAAGGTAATGCGTCATGACTTTTTCAACAACCTAATATTTTTACATAAAAAAGGCAAACCCCAAAATATTTGCTTTCTATTCTTTAATCCCTAATAGTTTCAATAGCTTTATCCTTTACTAACCTCCCTTCCAAGACATCCTAATTATTATTTTAAAAGCACTGAAGAGATACCATGCAAGTAAAAGGGAAGAAGAGATGCAAAAGAGAAGGTGAGAGATGCAAAGTATAGAATGAGAAAGTCCAAACTATATCTAATTGAAATTAAAGAAGAAAAAAAAAAGAGAGAGAGAGAGAGATGGAGTGAGAGGATAAAAGGAGAAAATGTCTTCAGAGAGAAGGGCTAAAAATTATTCAAAATTGATGAAAGACATATCCTCAGAAGCACATCTTGAACAAGACTACTAGAAAGAAATATATACAACTATGTCTTATAGTGAAAGAGCAAAACTTCAAAGATAACAAAAAGATTATCACTATGTCTCAGAAGGAAAATTATCAAAAATTAATTATTATGATATAGACTTCTCAACAGTATTACTGAAGTAAAGAGAAGACAATGAAATATCATTAAAGTGCTAAGAAAAACTCCTGGGAACAGCAGTTAACATAATGGCTATGTCTCTGAACTCCCATGTAGCCGACCGTGGTTCGAGTCCTGGACTCACACCGGGTGCATGTGCGTGTGTGTTCAATATCCCAAGAGGAGAATGGAGGAGGAGGGATTGCGGTGTAGCCATCCCCCTGGGAGGTGATTCCTTGATTTCTGTCTCTCTGTCTCTGTCTGTCTGTCTGGCGAGTGTGTGCACCCTATAGCAAAAACCTCTCCCCCCAAAAAAAAGAATAAGAAAAAAATAAAACTGAATAATATAACTATACAAACAGTCAAAAGAGATTCATTTTCACACAAATGAAAAATCAACAGTATTAGTATCAAAAGAAATCATTACAAGGACTTTTAAAAGATATGCTGCAAGAAGAAGTAAATGGTAGCAAAGAGAAGTATTGATATAGGTGAAAGAACAGTGAACAAATAAATTGGTAAAAATATTAAAGGTTCTAAACAACGACTACCAAATATAATGACAATAATAACCAATTAGAGTGGTTGAAAATAGCATTAAAACACTAGAGAAGTTCTTGTACAATAATAGACACATCATAATAAATACTAGCAGGTGCCATGGTGGCTAAAATGCTGAACTCCCGCACGACCAACCACAGTTTGAGTTCTGGACTTTGTGACTTATTTTCTCACTTCCTTTCTCTGTCTGTCCCTGTCTGGCAAACAGAAATTAAAATAATAATAATAACACTAATCAATAAAATATAATAAATAATTCTAAACAAAACCCAAAAGCCGTAGACCAATATATTTTAATATCTGATATAAAAATTCTTAACAAAATACTAGTAATATAAATATAGTAAGATTCAAAAAAAGAACATTAACCACCATAATGAAAGGTTTGGCTAATACCTACAATCAATGTCAATAATACACTATATGAGAGAACAGGTCATCCTCAGTCCTGAAGGTTTGGGAGCGAAGATGGCTTATAAGGGAAATCTACCTTAGTGTCTCTTTAGGAAGCAAGGCTAATAAATGCCTAAACTGTTAGCACAGGAGTGAGATATGACTGACATAATGTAAGAAGATTATGGCAGAAATGTCTTGAACATAAGTTTTACTTTATGAAGGAAACAGGTAATCATTCCTTTGAAGCTGGTAAGGCGTTGGTGGAACTCCCCTCCACCTCACCTAGATGAAAGAAAATGGAAGAAGTTCTTTGAAACTCTGACCCCCACACTCCCCCTGTGGATTCCAGTGCTCCCTACATACAGAACAATAAAACTGGCAAGGAGCTAATACACACAAGAAGTGCATGAGCATACAGCTTTGGAGAAAACATCAAATCTCCCAACCCAAGCCACAAGAGCCAACAAGTAGGAGTGGAGTTACATTTACAAACAAGACTCTATATTCCCAGTGGGAGCAGAAGATGCAAAACAGAAATGGTCATATTGATGAATCCTGAGAAACTTGGTCACTATCCCCATATCTGGAAGGAAGGGCAGGCTTACACTCTCCCTCACTTCAGACTCAAGGGGGATGCTACCAGCTTGAACTGACACAACCTACAGGACAGCTCTTCGGACCTCCCTGAACTGTAAGCGTGGGCAAAGGAAGGAGAAAGAGACACCCGATAGGAGAGTACCAAAGATTCACCCTCCAGGACAGAGTGGAGAAGGAGGGCTCTACCGTAGGTCACCTCCTGATCCTGAAGTGTAAATCTAACCACCCAACCTCTAGTGGAAGCCTGCTTAAATATGAGCAGTGTCCATGAATCCCCAGGATCCACAGATTGCAGTCTGTTGAGGTTTTCATAAATAGGTTTGCCTCTTGCTCCTTGTGGATGACCTTCCCTGAGCCACACTCAGGCACAGAGAGTCACTCTGCCTCTGGATGTCTCATACTGGTCATACAGGGCCTATTTCTTATGTCTCTAAAGATAGACCTTCCTCTGGCCCTGTTACATGACCTTTCCAGGGCTGCATTCAAGCACAGGGGGTTACCTACTGCCAGAAATTAAAACCTGGCTTAGATTTGAAAGGCGCGGCTGGTCCTAGAACACTTTTTCAGGGTCAAATCCAGGTTCTGAGGACTTCTCTGCCTCTTTCCCCCCAGTCACCTTTCCAGAGCCACACAAAGGATTTAGAAATGCACTAATCTTGGTGTCATACACAGTCTGCTTGGGTCTGCATGTTGGGTCTCATAGACAGGCTGGCCTTTGGGCAATATTGGACCACCATGCCAAGGTTCCACATGACTCTGAAGAGC
>NW_006159883.1:2415628-2459395 GCF_000334495.1 Tupaia belangeri chinensis
CGTCTAGGCCTCTAGGTCTTACTCACAGGCTGCACAAACTTTGCTCTGGTCTGAAAGATGCGGTTGGCTTCCTGTTGCTCTGGTTCACTTTGCTAGGGGCACACATAAGGCTTTGGACTATTCTATGTCCACAGCCATTAGAGAATCTACTCCAAAAATTAGGAAGAATTGAGTTCTCCATCAGAAGCCTAAAAATCAATAGAGACACAAGAAATTATATATATATATATGTATGTGTATACACACACACACACACATATATATGAAATATCTGTTGTACAAAGAAACACAATGACTCTCACTAACAATGAATAAAACAGAGAAAATTACAGAAGTGTCAGAAAAAGAATTCAGAATATTCATCCTAACAAAATTTGATGAGATATAGGAGAAAATACACAATTAATTCCAGGAGATGAGAAAACTCACTCCATAACATAAGAGTACCTATATCAATAATGATATGGATACCCTAAAAGAGAATCAAACTGAATTTCTGAAGGTGAAGAACACAATAAAGGAAATATAAGTCTATCTCAGTAATATTAGCAGTGGATTAGATCACTCATAAGAAAGAATTTCTAACCTAGAAGATAAAACCTCCAATTTAGTCAAAGCCACCAATAAGAATGAAAAAACAACTATTAAAAATGAGGACAATATATGGGAAATTTTAAACAGCATTAGGTGGCTGAATAGCCTCATAATAATTCAGAAGGCAAAGAAACTATTTCATGAAATACTAACTGAAAACTTTTCAAATCTAGAGATATATACAAACATCCAGATCCAGGAAATACAAACACCTAATAGATTCAACATAAGATCCTTGCCAAGGCATATAAGTAAGTTGGAAAAAGCAAAAGCAAAAGACAATATTCGAAAATTGGCAAGAGAAAAACATCAAGTTACATAGAAAGGATATCTTATCAGATTAAATTCAAAACTCTCAACAGAAACAACGTAGGCAAGAAAAGATGGGAAGACATACTTAAAATTCTGAAATTAAAAAAAAAATCTATCTATCTATCTATATTGGCCAAAAATACTGTACTTGGCATATTATCCTTCAAATGGGAAAATGAAATAAAAGCATTTTCAGGTAAATAAAAACTATAGGAATTCATCAGTACTAGACCACATCTTCAAGAAATATTTAAAGGAGTATGACGTAAGGAAAATGAAAGGGAGAAAAATAAATAAGAAAACACAATACAACTAGGTAAATGATTAACAAAATGGCAATGATATTATTATTCTGCACATATGAATAATAAAGTTGAATGTTAATGGATTAAATTCCCTAATCAAAAGACACAAATTGAATGGACAACAAAAGAATCTTCTAGGGGCCAGCAGGTGGCAAGGTGGTTAAGAAGCTGGACATCCATAAGGCGAACCGAGGTTCAAGTCCCAGATGTGGTGACTTGCTACCAGAGAAATTTCCTTCTCTCTCTCTGATCAATATTTAAAATAATTAGAATAAATCAAATAAAATATAATAAGTCTTCCAAAAAATAGAATTTTCTATATGCTGTTTACAGAAACACATCTAATTGACAAAAACATACATAGATTGAAAATGAAATCTGGAAAAAGTTTTTCATGTAAAAGAAACCAGAGAAATAAAATCAATAATGAAACAGGAATTATTACAAATACATCACAGAAACACAAAAGTTCAAGACAGATATGATGAGTAACCTAGATGAAAATGACAAATTTCTGGATACATATAGTTATACATCCAGAAGAAACAGAAAAACCTGAGTAGACCAATAATGAGCAATGATATTAAATCAGTAATGGTCTCCCAACAAAGAAAAGCCTATGTCCCACTGACTTTACTCATGAATTCTATGAGTCAGAAGAATGAGTCCCAATTCCCCTCAACTTAAAGATTAAATGGAAGGAACCCTCTCAAACTCATTTTATTAAACCTTCATTATCTTGATACCAAGAGCAGAGAAGGACACAACAACAAAAAATAATAAAACTACATATCAATATTCCATACATAACAAAAAAACCTACAGATCAATATTCCTGGTAAATACAGATGTAAATATGGTAACAAAATACTAGTAAATTGAATCCGATAGCACATTAAAATGGAATCTAATAGCACATGACTAATTAGACTTTATATGAGGTATGTAAGATAGTATCCAAGGATGGTTCAACATATGCAAAGCAATAAATGTAACAGATCACATTAACAGAAGGAAATACACAACCATATGATCATATCAACTGATGTAGAAAAAGCATCTGGTTAAATACAGTATCTGTTCATAATTAAGAGTCTCAACAAAATAGGTATGGAAGGTATATTATTTCTCCCAACAATATAGTTATAATATATCTATATAATAAATAAGCTATATATTAATAGCTAACACCAAGCCAAATGGGGAAAATCTAAAAACTTTCTAACTCCAAACTGGCAAAAGACAAGGAAGGCTGTCTACTATTTTTCAACATAATACTGAAAGTCCTTGACAATGCAATCAGACAAGAGGGTAAACTAAAAAGCATTCAAAGAGGAAAGTAAAAAGTTAAACTGTCCTGGGGCCAGCAGGTGGCATGGTGGTTAAGGGTGCTGGACTCCCACATGGCCAACCACGATTCAAGTCCTGAACCTGGCAACATGCTCTCTCTTTCTCTCTCTCTCTCTCTCTGTCACTCTCTCATGCACTCTTTCTCTCTCCAGTCAAATTTAAAAATAAATAAATAAAAATGAAGTTTAAAGAAATATATTATTATTTTTTTTGGAGAGGTTTTTGCTATAGGGCGCGTGCGCCCGCCAGACAGACAGAGAGAGACAGAGAGACAGAAAGCAGGAAATCACCCCCCGGGGGGGGTGGCCACGCCACAATCCCTTCTCCTCCATTCTCCTCTTGGGATCTTGGGCACGCACGCACACACGCCCGGCATGAGTTTAAGCCACCGGGTTCGGGACTTGAACGGCGGTCGACTACGCGGGAGTCCAGCGACATAGCCATTACGCTAACCGCTGGTCCCAAAAGAAAGATATTATTAAAAAAAAGTTAAACTGTCCTTATTTTCAGACAACCAGATAACCTTATTATATTTTATTTGATTTATTCTAATTATTTTAAATATTGGTCAGAGAGAGAGAAGGAAATTTCTCTGGTAGCAAGCCACCACATCTGGGACTTGAACCTTGGTTTGCCTTATGGATGTCCAGCTTCTTAACCACCTTGCCACCTGCTGGCCCCTAGAAGATTCTTTTGTTGTGTGTGTGTGTGTGTGTGTGTGTGTGTGTGTGTGTAAATCTAAAAGAAACCTAAAAAAAACTCTGAGTGACAAATGAATTTGGTAAAGTTGCAGAATACAAAATCGATATGAAAAACTCTACACTGATTTTATACATCAACAATGAATGGACTGAGGCAAAACTGAGAAAGCAATCCCATTTGCAATAGCCAAAATAAATAAATGAATGAATAAATATACAAGCAAACAAATAAATAAATAAATAAAATACTTAGAAATAAATATAACCATATAGGTGAAAGACCTCTACAAGGAAAACTATGAAAAACTGAAAAGGGAGATCAAATGTACAACAACCAAATGGAAAGACACTCCATATTCTTGGGTTGGAGGAATCAATATAATTAAAATAAAACTCAAACTAATTAACAAATTCAGTGTGCTTCTCATCAAATTATCATTCTTCACAGAAGTATAAAGAACAATCACAATTTTTTTCTGGAACTATAAAAGACCCTGTATAACCTTTTGCACAATATTGTGCAAAAAGAATGAAGTAGGTGGCATCTCACTATCTAACCTCAAAATTTATTGCAAAGCTGAATCAAAACAGCATGATATGGGGAGAAAAACAGACACAAAGACCAACGGAAGACAATAGAGAACTCAGAATTGGATCCTGAAATATACAGCCAACTGATTTTGACAAAGGGCACAAGACAATGCAGTGAAGAAAAGAAAGTTTTTTCAGCAAATGGTGCTGAAAGAACTGGATATCCATCTACCAAAATGAAACTGGATGCCTATCTCTCACCATTAACAAAAATCAAATCAAAATGGATCAAAGATCTGAATGTAGGGACTCAAACTCCAAAACTACGGGTGGAAATCACAGGGAAACACTTGAAGACTTTGGGGTAGGCAAAGATTTCTTAAATAAGACCCCCAGGCGACAATTTCCAAAGTAGACAAATAGGACCACACTGAGCCAAAAAGCTTATGCACAGCAAAGACAATAGAGTTAAGAGACAACTCTCAGTAGGAGAAAGTATAGTGAACTCAAGCAGTTTACCCACCCCATGCCCCCAAACACAAAGGATAATCCACTTTAAAAAATGGGCAACTGAGCTAAACTGACATCTCTCAAAGGATGACACTGTAATGGCCAAAAGGCAAACGAAAATATATTCAACAACTCTTATCATGAGGAAAATGCAAATTGAAACCAAAATGAGGTATCACTTAACCCGGGTAGGATAGATATAAACAAAATAAATAAAGAAATAAATAAATAACATAACATAACATAACATAACAACATAAAAACATAAAGAATGACAAGTGCTGGTAAGGTTGTGATGAAAAGGCACTGTTGGTAGAAATGTAAATTAGTGTAGTCACTATGGACAACAATATGGAGGTTCCTCAAAAATTTATGAATAGGACTACATGACGGATGTGCAAGTGTCCTTCTGACTGAAAGTTTTCCTACCCTTTTTTGCAGAATTAGTCACAATTGCTAAGACATAGAATTAACTTACATGGCCAACAACTGATGAGTAGATGGAGAAAATGTAAGACATATACACTATGGAATACTACTTGGCCAAAAAGAATAGTGAGACTCTGTAATTGGATACAAATCAATGAGTAGAGATTTAATGCTAAGTGAAATAAGTCAGACTATGAAAGACAATATTGTAAATCTCTGCTCAATATACAAAATGTCTGCACCCTATGGCAGAAATTGTAAGATTTGAAGACATAGTAGTAGAGAAGGCAAAGGTAGCTCTCAGAGTCTGTATAGGGTATGTAGTGGGGGGACTGGCTCAGAAAAAGCATTTAACAGATAGAAGAAAGGAGGATTCTTTGTTAAAAATGATGTCTATGGTAATATCCTTGATTTGGCTATCATACATTGAATTTGTGCTTTGAAAAACCATATTGTATGCCACAAATATGAACATTGATTAAATGTATGTAAAAATTATAAAACAAAATTGTAAAAACATTAATATTTTAATAGAAAACCCATGTTATCATAACAGATTCAGAAAAAGTGTCCATAAATTTTGATAACCGTTTACTATAAAAACTTTCAGAAAATTATAAGTAGAATAAATAGAAAATTAAAAAATAGGAATAAATGGGAAACCTACAGCTAATGTAATGGTGACAATTTCAATGTATGAATGTCCACCCTTACTGTGGACAGTATAATGAAGACCATAGCCAATATAATAAGTTTAAAAAAAGGAAAGAATGTTGATTGGAAAAAGATAAAGTACGATTGCCTTCCTTCCTAGGTAAACATGAGCATTTATAATGAAAACCCTCAGAGATCTACACAAGAGGATATGAATGAAATACATAAAAAACAATTATATTTTTAAAAATCAATTGTATTTTTATATACTATCAACAAAAAAATGAACATGAAGCGATACTATTACATTGTTCTTTACAGACAAAACACAGTATGCATGCATATGTTTTATATAAGCACAACATATATATGTACAACAAATGTTTATTTTTCTTCTTTTTCAGAAACTAAGAGCAGTGACTGAGAGATTAATGATAACTGTGTGTGAGAAGAAGGTGAAGTCAGAAAATATATAAAAGTGTGGAAAATAACACTTTTTTACTTAATTTGAAGCAATGAACTAAAAGGATATAAAGTAATATTGCCAATAAATAAAATGATTCATGATATTTAGTTTAGAAGTGTTTAGATAG
This sequence comes from Tupaia belangeri chinensis, assembly GCF_000334495.1. Taxonomy (NCBI): domain Eukaryota; kingdom Metazoa; phylum Chordata; class Mammalia; order Scandentia; family Tupaiidae; genus Tupaia; species Tupaia belangeri. The sequence continues at coordinate 2,421,608 of NW_006159883.1, forward strand.
GTCTTAAACAAAGGCTATTTTCTAACACATAATCTGCCACATGACTTTGAATATTTCTTTACCATTCTGTATTACTAAATTGAACCAAATAGTAGATAGACATAGTTTTGACTATTTCCTTGCCATTCCCTATTAAAAGGTAAGTCAAATAGCAGAAAATTTGAGTGTATGTTGGGCTAGATTGTCTCATTTTGATTGTAGAAATAATTTACTGAAAAATGCATATAAAAGCTAGTATCACAATAGATAAATTGAAATATTATGTGAAAATTTCTCCAAAGAAGAAACACAAGTGGCTGATAAACTTAAGGAAATGTTGACTATTAGAAGTAACTAAAATATTCAAAATAAATAAATGACTTAATAAATTAACAAATCTTGAGAAATTTTGGAAAATTGTCATTATTGAAATTAATGTTAGTAAGAAACAGATACATATATTAATTAAAAGACATGATATGTAATTATAGAGTATAACTAATAAAGTCTTACTAACATGCTAAAATATGCATAGAAGACAAGAAGGAAGCACAAAAATATTAATAATGATTCTATCTACATGATGGCATCATGCTGTTCTAATTTCTTCTAAAAATTTTAAGATTTTATTTTTTAATACAATGTACATTATTTTTATGATCAAAAGTAAATTGTGTACTACTTAAAGACAAATATAATTGAATTAGAATTCCTTTTTATAAAAATTAGACTTTCTTATTCTGAAAATATACCTTTGAGACTAACTTTAATTGTGCTGTCCCTTAAGAGTGGCTTTACTCTCACTATTGGTCTAATCTTCACACCTGATGGGTAATTATATAGGTTAATATAACATATCATTAAAAATAGAAAAAAGGAGGCTAAATTATAAAGAAGTAGCTTTTGGGGACAGCAAGTGGCATAATGGTTAAAGCTGGATCTGGCAGCTTGGAACTTAGACCAGATATGTGTGTGCACATGCCCACAATCCCAGGAGAAAAAGGGATTATGGTGTGGCCATCCCCCGGGGTGGAGGTGGGGATGGGGATTTCTCACTTTCTCTAGAAATTGTAAGATTTGAAGACATAGTAGTAGAGAAGGCAAAGGTAGCTCTCAGAGTCTGTATAGGGTATGTAGTGGGGGGACTGGCTCAGAAAAAGCATTTAACAGATAGAAGAAAGGAGGATTCTTTGTTAAAAATGATGTCTATGGTAATATCCTTGATTTGGCTATCATACATTGAATTTGTGCTTTGAAAAACCATATTGTATGCCACAAATATGAACATTGATTAAATGTATGTAAAAATTATAAAACAAAATTGTAAAAACATTAATATTTTAATAGAAAACCCATGTTATCATAACAGATTCAGAAAAAGTGTCCATAAATTTTGATAACCGTTTACTATAAAAACTTTCAGAAAATTATAAGTAGAATAAATAGAAAATTAAAAAATAGGAATAAATGGGAAACCTACAGCTAATGTAATGGTGACAATTTCAATGTATGAATGTCCACCCTTACTGTGGACAGTATAATGAAGACCATAGCCAATATAATAAGTTTAAAAAAAGGAAAGAATGTTGATTGGAAAAAGATAAAGTACGATTGCCTTCCTTCCTAGGTAAACATGAGCATTTATAATGAAAACCCTCAGAGATCTACACAAGAGGATATGAATGAAATACATAAAAAACAATTATATTTTTAAAAATCAATTGTATTTTTATATACTATCAACAAAAAACTGAACATGAAGCGATACTATTACATTGTTCTTTACAGACAAAACACAGTATGTATGCATATGTTTTATATAAGCACAACATATATATGTACAACAAATGTTTATTTTTCTTCTTTTTCAGAAACTAAGAGCAGTGACTGAGAGATTAATGATAACTGTGTGTGAGAAGAAGGTGAAGTCAGAAAATATATAAAAGTGTGGAAAATAACACTTTTTTACTTAATTTGAAGCAATGAACTAAAAGGATATAAAGTAATATTGCCAATAAATAAAATGATTCATGATATTTAGTTTAGAAGTGTTTAGATAGGTCTTAAACAAAGGCTATTTTCTAACACATAATCTGCCACATGACTTTGAATATTTCTTTACCATTCTGTATTACTAAATTGAACCAAATAGTAGATAGACATAGTTTTGACTATTTCCTTGCCATTCCCTATTAAAAGGTAAGTCAAATAGCAGAAAATTTGAGTGTATGTTGGGCTAGATTGTCTCATTTTGATTGTAGAAATAATTTACTGAAAAATGCATATAAAAGCTAGTATCACAATAGATAAATTGAAATATTACGTGAAAATTTCTCCAAAGAAGAAACACAAGTGGCTGATAAACTTAAGGAAATGTTGACTATTAGAAGTAACTAAAATATTCAAAATAAATAAATGACTTAATAAATTAACAAATCTTGAGAAATTTTGGAAAATTGTCATTATTGAAATTAATGTTAGTAAGAAACAGATACATATATTAATTAAAAGACATGATATGTAATTATAGAGTATAACTAATAAAGTCTTACTAACATGCTAAAATATGCATAGAAGACAAGAAGGAAGCACAAAAATATTAATAATGATTCTATCTACATGATGGCATCATGCTGTTCTAATTTCTTCTAAAAATTTTAAGATTTTATTTTTTAATACAATGTACATTATTTTTATGATCAAAAGTAAATTGTGTACTACTTAAAGACAAATATAATTGAATTAGAATTCCTTTTTATAAAAATTAGACTTTCTTATTCTGAAAATATACCTTTGAGACTAACTTTAATTGTGCTGTCCCTTAAGAGTGGCTTTACTCTCACTATTGGTCTAATCTTCACACCTGATGGGTAATTATATAGGTTAATATAACATATCATTAAAAATAGAAAAAAGGAGGCTAAATTATAAAGAAGTAGCTTTTGGGGACAGCAAGTGGCATAATGGTTAAAGCTGGATCTGGCAGCTTGGAACTTAGACCAGATATGTGTGTGCACATGCCCACAATCCCAGGAGAAAAAGGGAATATAGTGTGGCCATCCCCCAGGGTGGGGGTAGGGATGGGGATTTCTCACTTTCTCTCTCATTGCTTCTTTCCTGAAAGCACACACATCCCAAAGGAAAAAAAAAAAAAAAAAGCCTTAAACCTTTCAAAGTATCAAAGTAACAAGCATAGAAAATGACTATCAATTTGCAGGCATTATCTTTGTTTCTACTCTACCCACATCCTTTTTGCATCTCCACCTCAATCCATACCTACATAGATTTAAGCTGAGAACCTCTACCAGAGAAACTCAAGAGCTCTTCTTTAAAACTGTAATATGTCATTGAGACAAAAAATTATTACTTAGACATTCAACATCTTGAATGCCATTGATATTTTAAAGTTAGAATTGCTCATTTTCTATGTGAGCTTTGATGCCTATGTTTTGGTAGGAGAATGACAGAGAGACTATTTAAATCCCAATAGCAAAAATAGTTAGAATAAAAACAGATCTTACCATTTAAAACCCTAAAGTACTTAAAATGGCTAAAAAAGTTATTTTTTCTTCACATATAATGTATTTAACAGCATGCAAGAAGCATTAGTGTTCCTTCTATATATTCCTGTACAAAATATATAGGCTAGTCTACCTAAGCATTTTGTATCCAGAATTAATTTTTTACTGCCCCAGAAGATCTACAAAAGAAATGAGCTTAAACTGTTGTGATAAAATTTGATTTGACTTAAAAAAATAGGTGTTCAATTGAAAGAATAATTAAATATTGGAAAATGTTCCCCATCAAGGCTGTAAAAGGCTGAAAGAGCTGTAAAAATAAGACAAACATTCAATAAAGATGGATGGTTGCCTGAGTGCTACGCAGCCTATAGGGTAGTGGCTGACTCAGGGAGGCTTTAGAGTTCTCTTCCATCCTGATTCTCACATTTTCTTTTTCTTTTTTTGAAGAGATTTTTGCTAGAGGGCGCTTGCCAGAGAGAAAGAGACAGAGATAGATAGCAAGAAATCATCCTCTGCAGGAAAGAGGGGGGCACAATCTCTTCTCTTCCATTCTCCTCTTAGGATTTTGGTCACACAGGCACACGTACCCAGCGTGAGTTTTAAGCTGCCAGGTCCAGTACTTAAACTGTGTACTTAAACTACAGTCGACTATATGAGAGTCCTGTGATGAAACCATTAGGCCATCTGCTGGTCCCCTGATTCTCACATTTTCAACAGCTGTTTCATGGTCTTGTTGCATCATTAAATATTTAAAAAGAAGAAAAGAAGAAAGAAAGAAAAGGAAATAATCCATCTAATTGAGCACAAAATAAATTAAAATTTTATATAAGAAATTATTGCAGCAGTATGTATATACTGCATTTATAGAGGCCATTCATTTTTTCATTCTTTCTTTTAGAAGATATTTAGCCTGGGGAAGGACATTTGGAGGAGGATACAGAGACAGAGCATTGTCGGGACTGGGAGGTAGTGTTGTTATATTTTGATCAACTGGACCGGGGAGAAATGTTCACATATTGAAATGTTCACTTTGTAAGCTAAATAATGTGATTGGATGTATAAAAATGTAAATAAATAAATAGATAAAATTTAAAAAAGATGATATTTAATACTGGATTCCAAGTATTGAAGTAAGATCTAGAAAAAATTGTGCAAAGCCTATGCCTTAATAAAACTTACATCCTAGTAGGAGAAACAGACGAAAAGTAGAAAAACATAAATTTGTACCATATCAGGCAGTGTAAGTGTAATAAACTCAGGTAAGAGACAGAAGGTGACATGAATACTATTTTAGTTAGCAACTGCATGGCTGAATGGTAGGACCTGTATGACGGGATAGTATTTGAACAGACTCCTGAAATAAATGAAGGAAAAAGTTCTGCAAGTATCTGAAGGAAGATGGTTAGAAGTAGAGAACAACTTCAAAGAGAATGGACTGGCTTTCAAGTTCTAGGAAGGGATGGGCAAGGGGAGATTTGAAGCTGAAGCAGAAGCACCTCCAATTTTGAACTTTACATGATACCTGCTTCCTCCTTTTCCCCAGAGTAAATAGAGTGATGAATAGTCTTACTATCTTTGCTAACTAGTCTAAAACCTTTTTGTTTAGATGTTCCCTAGCACTATACCTACCAATCACTAGATGCCTGCCCAAAGCCATGGGGATTATTAAAAAAAAGGTATGAAGAATGCCCTTAGAAATAATTAACCTGCTTGATTCAGCTTCTGTAACTGCTTTTACATGGGAAACCAACTCCCTTTTGTCTTCACCCCCTCCTCAGTTTCCATTGTAATAGCTATATCAACCCAAAATGAATTGTGATTTTTTGCCTGTATAAGCAACCCCCCTCTTCCACTCGAGGGTGCAGGGTTTTGAGAGACACAAGTCCCCCCTATATGCAGTTGGCTTAATTAATAAACTCCAATAAATTTGGTTACGTTTGGATGCCCTCTTATTTCTCATTGATTAGACTATAACAAAGGAAATGAGTTCAGAGAGTTAACAGATTCTAGATTAAGGAAAGTCTTGTGGGCCATCAAGATTTTGGACATTAAATATGGGATGCCACTTGAGAGCTCAAAGAAGAGTGATAGGGTCTTATATCTGGTTGCTATATGAACAATAGATTTGAGAATAAGGATGGGAGGCAGGGACAGAGATCATGTAAGAAGTTATTTAAGTAATTCATTTAAGACTGGACCAGTAGATAGTGTAGCAGTTACGTGGCTGGACTCCCACATAGTCAACAGCGGTTTGAGTCTCAGACCCAGTGGCTTAAAACTCCCGCTGGGCACATGTGCATGCATGCCCAAGACCCTGAGAGGAGAATGGAGAAGGGATTGCAGTGTGGCCTTCCTCCCTGTGGGGGGTGATTTCTTGTTTCTGTCTCTTTGGCAAGCATAAGCACCCTATATAAAAAATCTCTCTCCTCCAAATCAGATGGTGTTATCGTTCTGTCACTGGACTCCTGCATAGTCGACCACAGTTTGAGTCCTGGAGCCGGTGGCTTAAAAGTCAGGTTGGGCACATATGTGTGCATACCCAATATTCCAAGTGGAGAATGGAGAAGGGATTGCAGCATGGCCATCCCCTCTGTGGGGTGATTTCTCACTTTCTATGTCTCTGTTTCTCTGTGTCTCTCTGGTGAAAGCTTGTGCCCAATAGCATAATACTTCTCTATAGAAAAGAGAGAGAGACAGAGAAATGAAACGGTATTGTATCAGAGCAGTAGCAACAAAGTTGTAAGGGGCTAAAACAAAAGAGGATAAAAAGCCATTGGGTTCTGGATATATTTTAAGATACAGCCAAGAGAATTTACTAAGAGATAGGATGTGAACTATCTGAAAAACAGAAGAGCCAAGGATGATTTCAAATATTTTAGTTAGAGTTACTAAAAGGATGGAACTGCTATTAACTGAGATAGGAACAGCAGCTGCTGGATCTTTTATGTCAAAAAAAAGTGGCATCATTGTAAAGATTTGGGCTGGAAACAATTATTTGGGGGCTGCCACTGTACACATGGTTTCTTAATAAGTGACAAGAAAGCCACTTAGCAAATGATTGCAGACACAGAAGGAATCAAAGCTTTAGCCTTGAGATAAGCCAACATTTAGCATCAGAGAGACTAGGATGTAGTAAAACCTTAGATGGAAGAGCTGGTTATATAGGAGGAAACCCAGGAAGGCCATGTGTCCCAGGACCAAGGTAAAGAATTTGTCCAATAAGGATGGAGTGATCAATGTGTCATAACCTGTTGACAGGCTAAGTACGTAAGATTAAAAACTGATAAGTGATGTAAGTTTCAGTGAGTTGAAGACCACTGAAGACACTGACTGAAGTGTTTTGATGGAGTGATAGCAAAGAAAATCTTACTGAAATGAGATCAAGGCATAAAGGGAGATGACAGGTAGTATAGACAACCCTGGGGAGGAGTTTTACTATCGAAGGGAGGGCAGAGAAGCAAGAAGCAGATTGAGGGTCAAGAGCACAAAGCTGCAAAACAGGAGACCTTCCAGGAGTCCTAAGTTTCTATGCTTAGAAGACAAAACAAAATAAACCCTAACAATTACTGCTTTATTTGATTTAAAATGGAAAGTGGTTTCCCTTCTGTATGTTCCCTTTAGTTTGCAAGGCAGCATTGATGTCCGAATTAATGACAAACTGGATAATGGATGCCATTCTATTTCATGTAAGAGTATTTGGTTAAGATCATCTTATATATAATAAAATTGAGGCACAGTGAAGCTAAGTGACTTGTCTATTGTCGTTTAACCATACCAGCAATGAAGAATTCAGTCTAGGTTGTCTGGCTATGGACATTGATCAATTTTGTCTCCTTGAAGGAGTGAACATAGTACTTTCTCAACAGATCGTAGAAAGTACTGTGAAGGAAATAAACAGAGCCATGTGACAGTGAATAATTGGAGGAAAGGCTTCCTTAAATAGGATGCCCAGGAACTCCAGAGACACAAAATAGACCTAAGAATAAAAAAAGAACAAGATATGTAGGAGGCCGAAGGCAGAGCTCTCCAGGAAGGAGAAATACAAAATACAAAGTCCCTTGCAGGGAAAAAAGCTGATGTTTTCTTGGGATCTAGCAAAGGGCAGCCAAGGATGCTTGAAGCATGAATAAGGAGCAGGAGAGTTGAGCAAATCAGGTTAGAGACAGTCAGCAGCCAGACTGCACCTGGCTTTATGAGCCACAGTAAACAGTGTGACTTTTATTCTAAGTGCAGGTCAAAGATCATTTTTACTTCTTTGCAGTGGCTGCTTGGATGCTGAAAACCAAATGTATAGCCCATCTCTCCTTGCATATTTACAACATGCTTGTTCTGTTTAAACCTATCTTTTGTATAGTTATTCAAGTTATTCCCTTCCCTAAAATAAAATATTTTTTTAAATAGTAAAATTTTTTGAATTGCTCTCCTCTTGAAATAATTCTAAGAATAACAACATAAGTAGCAAACAAACAAAAAATTAACATTCTTTTTTTGAACAGGGTGTACATACTTTAGGCTGTAACTTCAGTATTGTCATTGCATAGGCAGATAATGCTAGGAAAGACACGTGGTCATAGAAGCCTCTTTTTTCCACTCTGAGAAAGGAAAAGCAGGGTCAATGTTGTGCATAGAGAGCTGGATCTCACTTGACTAAATCCAGCGTTGGAATCCTGGCCCCCACATCTTCAGGAATAAGCTGGGCATACGTGTATGCATGCCCCCATCCTGATGGAATGGAGAAATGGAGGGAAAAGGACTGTGGTGTAACCATGTCCCAAATAAAAATGAAAACAAGAAAATAACAGAGAAGAAAAAAGGGGCCAGCTGGTGGCATGGTAGTTAGAAGTGCTGGACTTCCACATGGCCTACTAAGTGGCATGAGTCCCAGACCCAACTGGGTTTGTGTCCCAAAACCCCAAGAAGAGAATGGAAGAGAACCACTGGCCTCCCTGCCCTCCCATGCCCCACAGAGTGATTTTTTCATTCTTTCTCTATCTCTGGTGAGCACACATGCCCTATGGCAAAAATCTAAAAAAATAACGAAAACAAGGAAGGAAAAGCATGAGTTTGTAAGGGCAATCATAATGGGTTATGAATACAAAATAAGTATTTTAAAAGTTATATATAAATGCACAGTATTATATGAATATGCTATGAAAAGAATGTAATATGGGAGATATTAAAAATTTTGGATGAATACACTTGTGATTTGTAATATTTTGATTAGTTAATGGTTTTGCAAATACAGTCTTAATAGATTAGTCCAACTTATCTGAGTAAATAAATGCTTTATAATTATATGTCAAAATATGATCTTCAGTTTTAATCTAGAAAGTAAACATAAATTAATAGCCTTTCTGGGGCTGGTAAGTAGCATGGTGGTTAGGGTGTTGTACTCCCACATGGCCAACTATGGTTCAAGACCTGAACCTGGTGCTTGCTTTCTTACTTTCCTTTTCTCTCTCTTTCTGGTCAAATAATAACAATAACAACAACAATAAATAAATAATTCTTAAAAATACTCTTCTCTTAATAAAAATAATAGCCTTCCCACATTTCTTTAAAGTGAAGGTACAAGTTCAAAAAAATCAACTTGTATAAAATATCCTATGAAGAAAAATGATTAAAATCAAACTAACACTAAAGCTGCAGTAAGAAAAAAATGGAGAAAGCATATAAAAGAATATTTCATAGTCATAATATTGAGAGAATAGTGTGAGATGGACAAATTTTAAAAAATCATTGGTATGTTGCTAATCTTGAAATGTCTGTTCACTTTTGATATAACTTGGCATAACTTTACATTAAACACTTTCTCCAAAGAAATCAGAAATGCATAAAAAGGGCTGGTCCTCTAGTATAATAGTTAAGTGCTATACATTGAGAGCTGGATTCCCCTACCCAGCATCTTATAAAACATGTCAGTCTGGACTGGCAGGTGGCATGATGGTTAAAGCACTTGACTTGCACACAGCCGACCACAGTTTCAGTCCTGGACCTGGAGGCTTGCTTTCTCACTTTCCTTTTCTCTCTGTCTCTCTCTGATTAAATTCAAAAAATAGTAATTATTCTTATAAATAAAATTAGACAAATAATTCTTAAGGAAAAAAATGCATGTCAGGTACATGTGCTTGTGTGTCCCAAATCCTCATGGGATGGGGAAAAGAAAAGGAAGATTGTAGTATGATCATTTTCCATTTGAAGATGCTTTCTTTTTCTCTCTCTGGTGAGCACATTTGCCTTGTGGCAAAAAAATAAAATAAAATAAAATAAAAAAAAAAAGAAAGAAAAGAAGATAGAAGAAATGTAAATATCATATCAAAGAGTATGATTAAATAAGTTATGATTAATTCATAAGTTAGAATAAAACACAGATATTAAAGAAATACATTAGAAGAAAATAATGGAATGCTCTTTATTTAACATTAATTAGAATCAGTATGTTCAAGTTGTACATATATTTGGATAAGCATTTTAAAATACAATAAAATGCATGTAAATATTAATAGAAAATTCCGGATGGAACTATGTATTAATAGAAAATTCTGGATGGAACTATGACAAAATGTTAATAATTACTATCTCCAGGCTTGAAGCATGAATAAGGAGCAGGAGAGTTGAGCAAATCAGGTTAGAGACAGTCAGCAGCCAGACTGCACCTGGCTTTATGAGCCACAGTAAACAGTGTGACTTTTATTCTAAGTGCAGGTCAAAGATCATTTTTACTTCTTTGCAGTGGCTGCTTGGATGCTGAAAACCAAATGTATAGCCCATCTCTCCTTGCATATTTACAACATGCTTGTTCTGTTTAAACCTATCTTTTGTATAGTTATTCAAGTTATTCCCTTCCCTAAAATAAAATATTTTTTTAAATAGTAAAATTTTTTGAATTGCTCTCCTCTTGAAATAATTCTAAGAATAACAACATAAGTAGCAAACAAACAAAAAATTAACATTCTTTTTTTGAACAGGGTGTACATACTTTAGGCTGTAACTTCAGTATTGTCATTGCATAGGCAGATAATGCTAGGAAAGACACGTGGTCATAGAAGCCTCTTTTTTCCACTCTGAGAAAGGAAAAGCAGGGTCAATGTTGTGCATAGAGAGCTGGATCTCACTTGACTAAATCCAGCGTTGGAATCCTGGCCCCCACATCTTCAGGAATAAGCTGGGCATACGTGTATGCATGCCCCCATCCTGATGGAATGGAGAAATGGAGGGAAAAGGACTGTGGTGTAACCATGTCCCAAATAAAAATGAAAACAAGAAAATAACAGAGAAGAAAAAAGGGGCCAGCTGGTGGCATGGTAGTTAGAAGTGCTGGACTTCCACATGGCCTACTAAGTGGCATGAGTCCCAGACCCATCTGGGTTTGTGTCCCAAAACCCCAAGAAGAGAATGGAAGAGAACCACTGGCCTCCCTGCCCTCCCATGCCCCACAGAGTGATTTTTTCATTCTTTCTCTATCTCTGGTGAGCACACATGCCCTATGGCAAAAATCTAAAAAAATAACGAAAACAAGGAAGGAAAAGCATGAGTTTGTAAGGGCAATCATAATGGGTTATGAATACAAAATAAGTATTTTAAAAGTTATATATAAATGCACAGTATTATATGAATATGCTATGAAAAGAATGTAATATGGGAGATATTAAAAATTTTGGATGAATACACTTGTGATTTGTAATATTTTGATTAGTTAATGGTTTTGCAAATACAGTCTTAATAGATTAGTCCAACTTATCTGAGTAAATAAATGCTTTATAATTATATGTCAAAATATGATCTTCAGTTTTAATCTAGAAAGTAAACATAAATTAATAGCCTTTCTGGGGCTGGTAAGTAGCATGGTGGTTAGGGTGTTGTACTCCCACATGGCCAACTATGGTTCAAGACCTGAACCTGGTGCTTGCTTTCTTACTTTCCTTTTCTCTCTCTTTCTGGTCAAATAATAACAATAACAACAACAATAAATAAATAATTCTTAAAAATACTCTTCTCTTAATAAAAATAATAGCCTTCCCACATTTCTTTAAAGTGAAGGTACAAGTTCAAAAAAATCAACTTGTATAAAATATCCTATGAAGAAAAATGATTAAAATCAAACTAACACTAAAGCTGCAGTAAGAAAAAAATGGAGAAAGCATATAAAAGAATATTTCATAGTCATAATATTGAGAGAATAGTGTGAGATGGACAAATTTTAAAAAATCATTGGTATGTTGCTAATCTTGAAATGTCTGTTCACTTTTGATATAACTTGGCATAACTTTACATTAAACACTTTCTCCAAAGAAATCAGAAATGCATAAAAAGGGCTGGTCCTCTAGTATAATAGTTAAGTGCTATACATTGAGAGCTGGATTCCCCTACCCAGCATCTTATAAAACATGTCAGTCTGGACTGGCAGGTGGCATGATGGTTAAAGCACTTGACTTGCACACAGCCGACCACAGTTTCAGTCCTGGACCTGGAGGCTTGCTTTCTCACTTTCCTTTTCTCTCTGTCTCTCTCTGATTAAATTCAAAAAATAGTAATTATTCTTATAAATAAAATTAGACAAATAATTCTTAAGGAAAAAAATGCATGTCAGGTACATGTGCTTGTGTGTCCCAAATCCTCATGGGATGGGGAAAAGAAAAGGAAGATTGTAGTATGATCATTTTCCATTTGAAGATGCTTTCTTTTTCTCTCTCTGGTGAGCACATTTGCCTTGTGGCAAAAAAATAAAATAAAATAAAATAAAAAAAAAAAGAAAGAAAAGAAGATAGAAGAAATGTAAATATCATATCAAAGAGTATGATTAAATAAGTTATGATTAATTCATAAGTTAGAATAAAACACAGATATTAAAGAAATACATTAGAAGAAAATAATGGAATGCTCTTTATTTAACATTAATTAGAATCAGTATGTTCAAGTTGTACATATATTTGGATAAGCATTTTAAAATACAATAAAATGCATGTAAATATTAATAGAAAATTCCGGATGGAACTATGTATTAATAGAAAATTCTGGATGGAACTATGACAAAATGTTAATAATTACTATCTCCAGGTGGTAGAAATAATGGTAACTTATATTGTCTTTATTTTATAAAATATTAATAAAGACTATAAATTATTTCAATTAGTAAGAAAAAAGTATATAATTACAAATTATGAAATAATGTCAAGCTGCCAAAACATTCTAAGGTTTGAGATCTAAAATGCAAATTACACCTGTGTGCATTTACGTGTGCATAAGTTCGTCTGAAAGAGAAGCATGCACACTCTCACACACATGCACACTGTGTATGACATTACACATATTTATAAGTACTTAAATCTTAATTATTTTTCAAAAACAGTATATTTCAACTCCTGTCTACTGAATTAGCTTACTAGCCTAATACAGGGACTGGTAAATCTGGCCCATGGCTTCTTTCTACATTGTGTATAACTGCTTTTTGACTACAGCAACAGAGTTGACTAGTTGTGGCAAAGGTGTTATAGCTCAGAAAGCCTAAAAGTCATGATATACCCTTTAACAGGAAATGTTTGCTAACTCAGATCTAATAGTCCAACAGAGCTTTACATCATCATAGGTAAACTTAAAATACTGAATTAGTTAAAAAGTATATCTTCATATGATTTGTGCATGTCCAATGAAACAAAGTTATAAATAATTATGAGAAATATTTATATAGTAAAATTAAGTTTAAAAATGACTATATTGGGGGAACCAGCAGTTAGCGTAATGGCTATGTCGTTGGACTCCCACGTAGTCGACCGCGGTTCGTGTCCCGGACCCAGTGGCTTAAAACTCACGCCGGGCGCGTGTGTGTGCGTGCCCAAGATCCCGAGAGGAGAATGGAGGAGAAGGGATTGCGGCGTGACCATCCCCCCTGGGGGGTGATTTCTCGCTTTCTGTCTCTATGTCTCTCTCTGTCTGTCTGGCGAGCGCACGCGCCCTACAGTGAAAAAAAAAATGACTATATTGGGGGACTAGCAGATGGCATAATGTTTACATCAGTGGACTCCCATGCAGTTGACCACAGTTCACGTTCTGGACCCAGTGACTGGAAACTCACACCGGGTGCATGTGCACATGTTCCAAGAATCACAGGAGGAAAATGGAGGAGAAGGAATTGTGGCATGGCCATCTCCCTGGGAGGTGATTTCTCCGTTTCTGTCTCTCTTTCTCTTTCTGACTCTCTATCAAGCGCACGAGCCCTATAACAAAAATTTCTCTTAAAGAAAGTGAGTATAATGGGGGCAGCCGATGGTGCAATGGTTATGTTGCTGGATCGTCACATAGTCGACCATGGTTCAAGTCCTAGACCTGGTGGCTTCAAACTGACAATGGGCATGTGTGCATGTGTGCCCAACATCCCAAGAGGAGAATGGAGAAGGGACTGAGATGTGGCCATTGTGCCTGGGGGGGTGATTTCTCGCTTTCTGTCTTTCTGTCTCTCTCTGTCTCTCTGGCAAGCACACATCCCTGATAGCAAAAATCTCCCCACCCCCCCAAAAAAGTGAATATAAATTGTGCAACAGAAAGAAATGATAGCAAATAAGCCCTTTTCTAGGAAAAAGACTGAAGTAAAATACATTAAAATATTAATAGTGGTGGGTTTTGAAGAGCATAAATATGAGGGATTGCCTTGTTCATTTTTCATACGTTTCAGGTATTTTTCTCAAATATGGTATAATAAATATATTTTGCTTTTACAAAGGAGAAAATGTTAGATGAATTCATTATGAAAACAAAATCCGGGACCAGCAGTTAGCGTAATGGCTATGTCGCTGAACTCGCACATAGTCGATTGCGGTTCGCGTCCTGGACCCGGTGGCTTAAAAACTCACGCCGGGCGCGTGTGCGTGCGTGCCCAGGATCCCAAGAGGAGAATGGAGGAGAAGGGATTGCGGCGTGGCCATCCACCCTGGTGGGTGATTTCTCGCTTTCTGTCTCTCTGGTGAGTGCACGTGCCCTACAGCAAAAAACCTCTCCAAAAAAAAGAAAGAAAGAAAAAGAAAATCCAAGGGCCCAGCGGCTAGCATGGTGGTTAAGATGTTGTACTCCCACATGGCTGGCTGCAATTCGAATCTTGGACCCAGCATCTTGAAACATATGCCAGGTACATGTGCATGTATGCCCCAAATCCTGAGAGAAGAATGGAAGAGAAGGGATTTCTACTAGTCACCCCACAATTACTCACTTTCCTCTCTCTGTCTTTCTCTGTCACTCTCCAGAGAGTGCACACATCCTATGGCAAAAACCTCAAGAAGAAAAAATAAAATAAAATTCAAAACAAAAGCACCAAAATAGTTACTTCAGACCTCAGTCATAGATTTTTTTTAAAAAAGTCCATCTTTAGAAATTAAATAGTAGAAAGAATGAAATAGCTGATCATTAAAAAATAAATTTAGAGAATTAAATTACTCTGTGCAAGCTCTTTTACTGATGGATTTATTTTTTATAGCAGAGAAAAAAATTTAAATTAATTTCTATTTTGGGACTCTCTAAAGACCATATAAGTTTATGTTTAAAAAGAGTCAAGGGGATGAAAGATAATAGATAATTCATGATCGGCAATTAAACATTTGTATTCTAATCTGTCTGTGATCCACAGTTCAGTATTAATGTCTTTAGTGAACATTTGACTACACAGGAGTGTAGCTATGTTGCCTTAGGCTAAAATAAAATAGGCTGTATATTTCATGCATTAGAATAGAGATTTACTTATTTTGTATAAACTAAGTTTTAAAATACATTACTGTATGGGAGTGCTAAACAGAAATATATTTGTAATAGATTTTGTCAAACAAGAAATCTCCCCATGATTCATTACAGTTTGGTTTGTTGTAATAAAAATTCAGTACAAAAACAGGTATAGAGCCTGTTTTATAAAGTTTAGTAACTACAGTATGATTAAAGAACAAATAATTTGTAGAAGATGCTCTGATCGGTCCTGAGAATTAATAATTATGCGTAGAAGAAAACTTTATAAATGGAGGCTGTCAGATAGTTCCCCTCTAGAGATGAAACTATCTCATTACCTGCTTTAAGTTAGGTCAGTTAAATGTTAGCTGAATCCTTCTTTAAAAGAGTTTTGCAGTGATTCATGCACTCTAAACTCTACTAGGAATACAGTCAATTAAAAATCAAAGTATAATTCTCTTCCCTCAGTTTTTTAGTAGACTCTTATAAAAGTAAGAAAGGTAGAAAGTGTATAACATTTTAATAAATTTTAAACTAAATGGCACATCAGATTTTTAACAGCTGTTTGTAATAAGCAAGCAAAATAACTTTAAATAACTTAATAACTTTATTTATCTAATAATGAATTTTTCTTTTTCTTTTTTTTTAAGAAAGATTTTTGCTATAGGGTATGTGCTCACTGGAGACACAGAGAGAAACAGAGAGAGAGAAAATGGGAAATCACCTCCCAGAGGGAATGGCCGTGCTGCAATTTCTTCTCCTCCATTTTCCTCTTAGGATTTAGGGCATGCATACACATGTACCTGGCATGAGTTTCAAGTCAACAGGTCCAGGCCTTGAACTGTGGTTGGCCATATGGGAGTCCAGTGCCTTAACCATTACACGACCTACTGGCCCCCATAGCATTGTTTCTTAATGCTGGGGAAAAAAATAATCAAAGTAAGG
Organism: Tupaia belangeri chinensis; assembly: GCF_000334495.1. Lineage (NCBI taxonomy): Eukaryota > Metazoa > Chordata > Mammalia > Scandentia > Tupaiidae > Tupaia > Tupaia belangeri. The sequence continues at coordinate 2,437,756 of NW_006159883.1, forward strand.
ACCAGGCAAACATCCATTCTCACATATCTAAAGGGATTTATGGACACTTAAATGTAAATTTAAGATTTAATTATGTAAGAATATGATGGGCCCAAAGATGCTGCAATGATTAAGGCTCTGGACTCCCACATGGCCAATGACATTTTGAGTCTTAGACCCAGCAACTTGAAACTCATGCCAGAGTTGGGCATGTGTGCCCAAAATCCTGAGAGAAGAATGGAGGAAAAGGGATTGCAATGCAGTCATCCCCTCTTTGGGGTGATTTCTCATTTTCTGTCTCTCAGTCTCTGTCTCTCTGGTGAGCACACATGCCCTATAGCAAAACAAAAGAAAACAAAATAAAACAAAGCAAAACAAAACATCTTCTTTCTCAAAAAAAGATAATATTAAGTCATTATTTTACATTATATATATGTAGCTGTTTTGCTTAACCATCTAGAAGTATTTATTACACATATCTTTCAAGTGGAAAAACATGAGTTAAAAAAAGTCTTCTTTTAAGGGCATAAATTAAATGGATATATTTAACTTAATAATATATGAATAAAAACATTTTCATGAGTTTCAAGTCAACAGGTCCAGGCCTTGAACTGTGGTTGGCCATATGGGAGTCCAGTGCCTTAACCATTACACGACCTACTGGCCCCCATAGCATTGTTTCTTAATGCTGGGGAAAAAAATAATCAAAGTAAGGACCAGGCAAACATCCATTCTCACATATCTAAAGGGATTTATGGACACTTAAATGTAAATTTAAGATTTAATTATGTAAGAATATGATGGGCCCAAAGATGCTGCAATGATTAAGGCTCTGGACTCCCACATGGCCAATGACATTTTGAGTCTTAGACCCAGCAACTTGAAACTCATGCCAGAGTTGGGCATGTGTGCCCAAAATCCTGAGAGAAGAATGGAGGAAAAGGGATTGCAATGCAGTCATCCCCTCTTTGGGGTGATTTCTCATTTTCTGTCTCTCAGTCTCTGTCTCTCTGGTGAGCACACATGCCCTATAGCAAAACAAAAGAAAACAAAATAAAACAAAGCAAAACAAAACATCTTCTTTCTCAAAAAAAGATAATATTAAGTCATTATTTTACATTATATATATGTAGCTGTTTTGCTTAACCATCTAGAAGTATTTATTACACATATCTTTCAAGTGGAAAAACATGAGTTAAAAAAAGTCTTCTTTTAAGGGCATAAATTAAATGGATATATTTAACTTAATAATATATGAATAAAAACATTTTCATGAATTAAAAACTATAAAAAGTCAAATGACAAACTGGAAAAACAATTGTAAATCACATCATGGATTAAAGGTTAATTTCCTTAGTGTATAAAGTGCTTATAAATGAGTAAGAATAGGCTAGCCAGTCATTTCAAATGCACAAAAATGTAAAAGAATAAAAAACAAAATGACCTATTCTTATACATAAGAATAGATACTTAGTCTCCAGGATCATAAGGAAAACGAAAATTATAACTATGACAAAAAATCTAGTTGATGAATTTGTTTCTCACAGACATACGGATTTATAACTCTGAAACTGCTTTCCATGTATTCAGAGGCTACACAAGTACATATATGAATGGTGGATGGGGAGAGCCATGAAATTCACACCTGTTTACAGATAAACCAGGAATATGAGAATGAATCCTATACTACTGGATTAAAGTTGAAGATAGAAATAGGAACTCATGTTTACCTTAATATATACACAGAGGGATAGATGTAGACGTAATTATAGACATGTCTATACATGTATTACCCAGCACTGTCCACAGAGTGGACCTTGAAGCAATGACATTCTAGGAGCAACAGATATATCCAGTGTCCATCTTGCACTCTAAATACTATTATCCATAAAAAGAACCAAGAGTCCCTGAAGAAATGGCTGACTGCAGACCTGGACTACCAAAATGCAAGATGATCTTGGAACATCTTGTACTAGAAAATAAGAAAATAACCAGCTAACAAAAGGTTGGGGGTTATGACAATGTGGCACAGGAGCCCCTTGAAAAAGCTCCCAATGACTGTTTGGAAGAATTTGAGCAACAAAATATATGACAGAATGTTGGATAATAACCCCAAATTAGAATATAAACATGGGTCCGTGGTGAAATCTTTAAATGATTGAATAAATAAATAAATGAGGGATAGACACAAGTGTGCCATCTTTGCAATATTTTTGTAAATGTAAAATTATTTTAAAATAATAAATTGAAAATATTGCTTCAAGGAGTATTCAGTAAATGGGAAATATTCTCAATATTTTGGCAAATGTATAAAGGTAGACTGAAAACCTAAATAGACAATATGATTCCATTTCAAAGAATGAGAAAGGAAAATACACCCCCCCAAAAAAAAAAAAAAACCCTACAGCAGAACACAATTTTTCTCTTAGATGAATAGATATCAAATACTGATAGTACTTTGGGTTGTTCAGGGAGTAGAGAAAGAAGCATTCTGATTCAGAGTTATTTGGAAATACAAATGGGATAAACGAGAGCAATTTGACCTGTAGCAACTGAAAATGCAATTATTTTACCTGGGAGTTCTAATAATTTATCCTACAGATGTTCTTGCACATGTGTGAAATGGCACAGAAACATGAAAATTCACTGCTTCATTTTTGGTAATTTAGGTCATTCATGTTACAAATAACGTAAATGTCCACCATTATACAGTGAATCTACCCGGTAGAATACCACACAGCTGTCCAAAAATGATACAACTTCAGGTATACTGATAATGAGAAGTTATCCAAAATACACTGTCTAAAGGAACACGGGCAAGGTACTGATAGTATAACCACTTCACTTAATAACAGTAAACACACATGCAACTCTTTCTCTCTCTCACCCTTACAGGAGATTGGTTAAAGGTACTCGTCTTCTGGAAGAAACACTGGCTGATAGGAGGTTGAGAAGCAAAGAAGAGTAACTTTCATTGTACCCTAGATTGAATTTAGAATTTAGAATTTTAAATTATATACAATGTAGATAGATTATTGTTAACACTGAAAAACACAATCTCTCCAAAAATGCAATTTGTTTAATAAAGTTTTGATTTATATTTTGCTAATAATTTAAACAATTGAGTCAATGTTTTCACAAATTATTCAAAGGTTAACTAATTAGCTATTAACTGGATTAATTTTAGCAGTGTATAGCCAATGGGAAAGAAATTATTTACCCTGGAGAATAAAATGTTCAGATAGTGTTTTCATGTTATAAACAAGTCACATGAACAGTATTTAATCTTCTAAGTGTAATAAATCTACATTCTTTCTAAAGTTTCAATTATTAATTTGTTTTCCAAAAAGTCATGGAATTTTCTTTTTAGAGGTGCAGAGATAAGCTGGGATATTAAATAGCTTTGTATGATTTGAAGAAAAAATAAATATATATAACAAAAATTTAACCAACCTCTCATAAAAAAGGAATTCATGCCTAAAATATGAAATATAAGGTTTATTTATTCTTATTGGCAAAAATCAAAATGTTTAATGTGCTGCGTTGGTAACAGTAAAGACAAAGCTTTATCAGTGAATCACTATGAAAGGCAATTTGGCATTGCATATTAATTTTTTGTGGGAGGCTGCATACCAGCGAATATCGCCAGTTTCTCAGAGAGCAAACAATTACACAATGCCAAAGGCCATGATTGGCTCCCCTTCGAAAACCTCACATTTAAAACCATACTCGGATTGGCTTCTTCCCATAAAGTCCACGATTGGCTCCCCTTCAAAAACCTCACCTTCAAAACCATGCTCTGATTGGCCACTTCTCATAGCAAATCGGTGAGCTTAGAATCCCTCAGATTTGCATATCTGGCACCTCATGATTGGTCCACAAAAGTAACCAATCATAACCCACCTTTTACAATCCTTCATTCAACCAATCACTGCCCACCAACATGTATATAACCACAATCCCTGGCCCACAGTCTCCAGATGACCCTGAAGAGCTTAAAGAGTTGTAACACCGCATCCATCTCCAGATGAGCCTGAAGACCCTGAAGAGCTGTGACAAAGTGTCATCTCCATGCTGCCCACAATAAATGGACGACCCTGAAGAGTTGTAACACTGTTGTAACACTGGACATTCATCCTGTCTCTCACTCCTTCCCTCAGGAAACCTGTTACACTGTCCCCTGGGTCGGGACAATTTTTTAAAAATGTTGACATCCTATGTATAAGACAATGCTATTTACATTCAAGAACAATCATCTGCAGTACTATTTATAAGAGTAAAAATTTGAAAATACCCTAAGAACTCAGTAACAGTGACGAATTAAATAAACGATGCTGCATTCATACACAGGACGATGAATCCATTAAAAAGAATAAAGCATCTCTGTATGTAATAAAATAAAATATATTTGTGACATTGCTATTCTTTAGGTAGCAAAGTTCATGGAAGCATTATTTGTAATGATAAAAATATGTAAACAAGCATAAAATCTAAGACTAGAATAATAGCTAAGCCAATTGTGATACTATACCTAAGTACAATATTTACAGTTAATAAATCAGTATTTTTGAAGAATGACTAAAATAACTGTACAACAGGAAAAAGAGAAGCTATATCTTTATATTACTATATTTTTATTATAAAGATAAAAACATAAAAAGCATAAGATTATGCTTATTTGGATGGATTATTAATACTTATGAATACTTCACATTTTTATTTTATTTTCATTTACATATATTTTCCAAGTTTCCCACAATGGCCACATATATCTGTTAAAAGTTATTTGGGACCAGCAGTTAGTGTAATGTCTATGTCGCTGGACTCCCACGTAGTCAACCACGGTTCGCATACTGGACCCGGTGGCTTAAAACTCATGCCGGGCGCATGTGCGTGCGTGCCCAAGATCCCGAGAGGAGAACGGAGGAGAAGGGATTGCTGCGTGGCCATCCCCCCTGGAGGGTGATTTCTCACTTTCTGTCTCTATGTCTCTCTCTGTCTGGCGAGCGCACGCACCATGTAGCAAAAACCTTTCCAAAAAAAAAAAAATTACTATAAACTTTTGGAACCAATTGTTGGCATAACGGCTATGTCGCTGAACTCTTGTGTAGCCGACCGTGGTTTGAGTCCTGCACCCAGTGGCTTAAACTCATGCCAGGTGCATGTACGTGTGTGCCCAAGATCCTGAGAAGAGAATGAAGAAGAAGGGATTGCGGCATGGCCATCCCCTCTGGTGGGGTGATTTTTCACTTTCTGTCTCTCTGTCTTTTTGGCGAGTGAGCGCATGCACCCTATAGCAAAAAAGTATCAAAAAAAAAAATCCTACTACAAACTTTAAAAACTTTAAAAAATATTTTTGCTGTATGTTGTATGGGTTCGCCAGAGAGAGAGAGAGAGAGAGAGAGAGAGAGAGAAAAGGAGAAAGTGAGAAATCCTCTGGGGAAATGGCCATTCCACTGTCACTTCTCCCTTCTCTCCATTTTCCTCTTGGGATTTTGGGCATTCACACACACATCCTTGACATGTTTTTCAAGCAGGCTGGTGAGACCAAACCTCAGTCAGCATGGGGGATGGAATATCTTAACCATCATGCCACTTGCTGGCCCCCAACTTTATAGACACTTATAATGCATAAATCAAACACTTGAAAAGTACATTTAAATATTCAATAAACCTAAAGTGAGGCTGATTTTTTTCAACTTTACTTTTAATACATGAACAATTGGCTAATATGCAGAAAACATATGGCACATATAAAATATACTTACAATATCTATGTTGATTAGCTAAAAGCTGCACTGTCAAAACTGAGCAGGGTAAGATTACATTTAATGTGATTGTTTATCTTAGTATATGTTTATAAACAAAATATAAATATTTCTAAAAGTAGAGTTACTTAGTTTGATAGGACATTTATAACAACTAAAGAATAATGCTTAATAATTACTCTACAGGTGGCCATTTTTCAATTATTCTTTGCAATAGCAACTCTGATTTATGCTTGGTATGCCCATGGATGTCCAGTTGTGTGGAGCTAAAAGAGAAATGAGTTGAGTCCATATATCATTTTAGTGCCCAATTTAATGATATTTAGCCTCAAATCAAAGATGATGCTATCTGTCAGTTGCCAAGCTACATGTTCCAAATTTATAATAAATTTATATTTAGGAACCAATAGATGGCATAATGGTTACTTTGTTGTACTCCCCCGTACTCGACTGTGGTTCAAGTCCTGGATCTGATGGCTTAAAATACGCCAGGTGTGTTTGCATGCGTGTCCAAAATCCCTAGAGGAAAATGGAGGAGAAAGGGATTGTGGTGTGGCCATCCACCCCTGGGGGCTGATATCTCACTTTCTCTCTCACTGTCTTAGTCTTTCTTTCTCTGGTGAGTATACATGCTCTATAGAAAAATCCCTCTTAAGAATTATATTTATCTGTGGGCAAGATGTTAGCACAGCAATAAAATGTGATGTTATACTAGGTGATCCCATGTGGGAAGGTTCAAGTGCACACCCAGAGACCTCCCTGAGTACACCATGTACATACTTGCCCACCCATGATCAGGGCGGCTGAAGGATGGATCATGGTGACAGTACCTTTTGGAGGTACTGTCTCTCTGTCTCTCTTTCTATCTCACTCTCTGTCTTTCTCAATCTTAGAATAAATAAATTAACTTTTAAAAAATTGTATTTGTCTTATCTTAGCTAAGGAATAAAATTCACTTTGCCATGAGCTCTTCACAACCAATATTGTCATCCTCTTCTCATAAGAATTCCATTGGGGATGTCAGCAGATGGTATAGCAGTTATGTCACTGGACTCCCACACAGTTTAAGTCCTGACCTGGTGGCTTGAAAATCATGCTGGGTGCACGTGCATGGCTGCCCAAGATCCTGGAAGAATGGAGGAGAAAGAATTGTGGTATGGCCATCCCCTTTGTGGGATGATTTCTCATTTTCCCTCTAACTACCCTTCTCTCTCTCTCTCTCTCTGAGGAGTGTATGCATCCTAAAGCACAAAACTATTTTTTAAAAAAATCCATTAAGAATTCAAATTATGACCTTAAACAGTTTTCTTCCACATATAACCAGTTATCCTACATAGAATCATATTTGCAATTTTAATCTCATTAATATCATATTTTAACCAATTTTGCTCTCTCCTATTTACTTATTCAAAAATCAACAAAAGGAGGACCAGCAGTTAGAGTAATGGCTATGTCATTGGACTCCCATGTAGTCGACTGTGGTTCAAGTCCCAGACATGGTGGCTTAAACTCATGGCAGGCGCATGTGCATGTGTGCCCAAGATCCTGCGAGGAGAATGGAGGAGAAGGGAATGTGTCATGGCCATCCCCTCTGGGGGGGTGATTTCCCTCTTTCTGTCTCTTTTTCTTTCTGGAAAGTGCACATGCCCTATAACAAAAACCTCTAAAAAAAAAAAAAAAACAACCACAAACAAATAGAAATTTAATTTCTTAAGCATAATGGAGATTTATACTACTCATTTTATTCTTTCTAGCAAAAGACTTATAATAATTAAAGATATTGGAGTATTTTAATGTTTTCATGAGCAGTGTAAATCCTACAAGAAATAAATGTAAAAACTGATTAAAAGAGTAACTGAAGGGACCAGTGGTTAGAGTAATGGCTATGTCACTGGACTCCCATGTAGTCAACCATGGTTTGAGTCCCGGACCTGATGGCTTAAACTCATGCCGGGCACATGTGCATGCGAGCCCAAGATCCTGAGAGGAGAATGGAGGAGAAGGGAATCTGGCGTGGCTATCTTCCCTGAGGGTGATTTCTTGCTTTCTATTTCTGTGTCTCTCTCTGTCTTTTTAGCGAGTGTACACGCCCTATAGCAACAGCCTCTCCAAAAAGAAAAAAAAAAAAGAGTAACTGAGTAAGAAAGAAAAACTTTTGAATATTAACATAAAATGCAAGAATGTATAATAAATAAAAACTGAATACTGATATTTACTCTGTCTAGGTAATGGAAGACAAATAACTTGTTAGAAATTCAGCAATTAGTACTGATATCAATAGCATCATGGGAACTGTTTTCACAGTGTTCTCTCTCACCGTGTCACCATGGTGAGAGAGATTGAAAGATGGATGTTTGATATATTCAGATGGCAATATAGAACAAAATCTAGTGATTTAAAGTCAATCTACATCTCATTCTCCATTTTTTTGGAGAGGTTTTTGCCTTAGTGTGCATGTATTCGCCAGAAAGAAAGAGACAGTGACAGTTGAGGGAAACTGAAAAATCATCCCTCAAGGGGGGATGACCACATTTCAATCCCTTCTCCTCCATTCTCTTCTTGGGCTCTTGGGCACACATGCACACACGCCTGGCATGAGTTTGAAGCCCCTGCAGGTCTGGGACTTCAATCATGGTTGGCCGTGTGGGAGTCCAGTGATATTAACTGCTATGCCATCTGCTGGCCCTGCATCCTCCGTTTGTTACAGGATTTCTAAGGAGCACCAGCTTGCTGCCATGCACTTGAAGGAACAGTTTCTTCCTGGGCCTTTCTCCTCTTATAGCCTAACTTCTCCTTGCCCCAGGAACTTGCTTTTTCCCTTAAAGTTGCCTATGATTACAGTTTCACTGAGTGAATCACACTGCATCCTCTGACCAAGGAATTCAGGGACCGGCAGTTAGCATAATGGCTATGACGCTAAACTCCCACATAGTCCACTGCGGTTCGAGTCCCAGACCCAGTGGCTTAAACTCAAGATCCAGAGAAGAGAATGGAGGAGAGGGGATTGCAGAGTGGACATCCCCCTGGGGGGAGATTTCTCACTTTCTGTCTCCCTGTCTCTCTCAGTCTTTCTGGCGAGCGCATGCGCCCTATAGCAAAAACTTCTTAAAAAAAAAAAGAAAAAAAGAGAAATTCATTCTATGGCAAGGAGAATGCACAGATATTTGGATCAATGAGATTATAGTGCTATAATAAAATAGTTTTTATAGACTTGAGTGCCACACGATCAGAGGCAGTGTTCATAAAATTAGAGATAAGGGTTTTTATACTAGGATTGTTTGGGATGAAGCAATACATTAACATATGGAAACACTTGCTTTCCTTATGTATATTCAGCATTGTGATGCCTGAAATTATTCATAAACCTCTGTCAAGGAATGTTAAAAATAGGTAATCATGGCAAATGGCAGAAGCTCATGTCCACTCCAAAGCCAGTTTAAGGTTTCATTTTTACTTGTCTACTGACTGTTGAATCTTTAGAAAAACGTCCAGTTCACCTTAATTAAATTAGATAATGTGATTCATGGGTTTTTTCTGGACCACTGCTCTTCTCACTCTAATGGAAATCAATGAAAAAGTAAGAGGCTTACTTATAAAACAGGAAATAAAAATGAATATAAAGTTTCAGTAAAGCAGTTCTTAATTACATGGGCAGTATACTAACTGGCTAGATTTGGTTAACAGTAGAAATCACTTCGGTGTAATATTTGCTATATTTTTAATCCCTTCCTGACTGAAAGTATTTTGTTTTGAGATATTGTTTTAACAGTTATAGAAAAATGCCTCCATTAGAAAATATAAAAGCTTACTATATAGATAACCTAGACATGCTGCTACTAATCTATTAGTCTGAAATGGCAAGGTAGGTTCTGAGTACTCAATTTATTTTAAGATGCATAGAAAAAATCAATAATAACATCTCAAAGTAGGAAGTGATAACTTCCTTTATGTTTTTACAGAGAGAAGAAAATCCAGTTAAGGAAGCTCTGCCTTTCTACTTCCATTTTACAAAAACAATTTCTCAAATATTTATCAAGTATGTAGCCTAGACTGTCACAGTAAAATGTGCTGCTCCACAAGGCAATCCCCCACGAGAAGGTTTCTATTCAAGTCCAGACCTCCCTAAGTGTGCTCGGCACACAACTGACCTTGATCAGGGGCTGGACGAAGGCTAGGCATGGATCATGGTGACAAGACCCTGTTAATTGGTTCTCTCTCTCTCTCTCTCCTCTGTCTGACTTGCTCATGGAAGAAATAAATACATTTTAAAATAGATATATTTATGTAGCAGCTAATATATGCTGAATGCTATTTTGTTAGAGGTGTAGAGATTAAAAATAGACAAACAGACAAACTACAACTTAATACCTGCCCTGGAAGTATAAGCAATCCTGTGCTGTAGAAAGTTAAGAGGATTACATATTAGATGTGTAGGAAGTACTTAGATGCCACCTAGGATGAGCAGGTAACCTGTACAGGGAGTGGTCCCAGTATTGAAAAGTACAGTAAATCTTAAAGAGCAAGTATGTATAGATACAGACAAAGAAGGGCTCAGTTATTATGATGAGATCATTATGGCTGCAGCATTACATGTGTTTGCCTATAGGCTTGATACAAATATAATAGAAAAAATTAAAAATAACAACAATAAAATAATAGTGACTGAAGTTATATAGTTTCTACTTTGTGGCAGGCACCATTCTAAGCATGTTACATATATTAACTCATTTAATCCTTTCAATGATACCTTTGTAGTAAGAGTACTGTTATTTCCAACATATTACAAATAAAAAAATAGAGGCCCATTGAGATTAAATAACTTGTCAATGGTGACCCTGCCAACTAATTACTGAACTGAAACTAAAGCTCAGAAGCTTTGGTCAGACTGGAGGATTAAACTGGTAAGCATTATCTTGTATATTAAAGGAAAGCTTGATATTAATTGTGAGGGCAATAAAGAACCACTGAAAAATTTTAAGCAAAAAACAAAACAAAACCTGAATTTATACCGTTGAGAACTCTCTCAGGCAGAAGTGTTGAGGATAGCTTGGAAGGAAACAAGACATGGGTATGGCGATCATGAAGAAGTCCTTGCATCAGTCGAACCAAAAAATAGCAAGGGCTTCATAGAAGGCAGTAGGCAGATGACAATCATCCCTTGGCAGAACAAAAGTTCTTTTGAATGTTTCAGCATATCTAACAGAATTTTCTAGCTATGTATAGTATCAAAGGCAGCTAAACAGTCTATAAAGGAAATAAGTAGGGAACAAAGGAAAACTGCAAATGGGCAAATATATGAAAAATGATTGTAAATAGAAGTTTAAGTCCATTCTGCCTAATCTTTGCTTCAGAATAGTATTTGTAGAATATACTAAATGCATAGGCAGGTCTAAAATTTTATACAATTTTGTCTTGTAACATAATAAACATTTTTTTTAAAAAGTCATTTGGCAGGTGACATGGTGGTTAAGGGTGCTGGACTCCCACGTGACTGAACGTGGTTCAAGTCTCGGACCTGGCGGCTTGCTTTCTTGCTTCCCCCACCCCATCCCTCTCTGGTCAAATTAAAGTGAACAAATAAATAAATAAATGAAGTGAAATAAAAAAAAATTATTTTAAAGAAGTTATTTGTTAAGCCAGTCATGGCTCAGCAATTAGGCACTGTGCAGAGGAAGTCAAATCCCACACGGCCAGCCTAAGTCTGAGTCCCAGTCACCTTGGTTTCATGCTAATTGCATGTTCTCATGGCTGGGATCCTGACAAAGGAGGAAGGAGAATTGGAGGAGAAAGGATTACAGTGTGACTAGGCTTCTTGAGGGGGTACTTCCTCCCACCCTATCTGCATGCACATGGATTCTATCATAAATAAAAATAAGTAAACAAATGTAAAAGTCATTAAAATTGTTTGCCTAGGGCACTCTTTAACCATATAACATACAGGTTGTTTTATAATATCTTGATTGCCCAATAAGTTGAGGAGATTCATTAGCTAAGTATGTCCCAATGCAGGTCCAAAGTCATTACATCAAGACTTGAAACAGAGTTTGGAGATGAACTTGCTTTAGGATGAGTTTTATTTGTTTAGAAAAATAAATTAAAGGTAATTTAAGATCAAAATAAAGCCAACATAAATTTTGTACTAATAAACAATAATACGCTCAGCATAAACACAAAATAATAAAAGCTGGACATCAACCTTGAAGTAGTAATCTGTTCACAGAGGTACTTTTCAATATTTTGATTTATACTATACTATAATTTTATGGTTTATCAGTTGACGTTCCATCAATAGGACTATATTAACTAACACTACTCAGCGGCTCACCCTGGAGAATTCTTCTATACATTTCAGCATAAACATAGGAACAATTTGAAGTAAACACCTTCTCTACTGCCAGTGCTTGTTTTCTGAAGGATGTCTGATTGCACTTGAGCATATTCAAAACAATAATAACATTTTAATTAGATATCTGTATCAGTTTGAGAAACATATAGCTGAAATATATTTTACTCCTTATCTCTAGAAAAAAATAATGTTACTCTGGACTTTTCCAAGTTGTATAGGTTAGCTTCAAGTAAAGACAATAATTATTTTTGTTCCTCCATATTGGTTTTGATGATTAAATGCTATATCATTAAAGGTGGTAACTTATAAAGTTATCCTTCAACATATATCTCTAAAAGATAATAATTGGTTAAACCTATAATACTTTTAGTATACGCAATAAAAGTAATCAGAACTTAATGTCTTTCAATAAGTAGTTGATGTTAAAATTTCCACAATGTCTTTTGCTTTTGAGTTTTTCAAATTAAACCCCTAAAATAGTGTACATTTGGTATTTTTCATTGTTGTTTCTTATGCTTCCATTTACTTCCCCCTTTTTTATATGAAGCAGTATGAAGTACAATTTGAAATACAAGCTGTGCTAGCAAGCATTCTTTTCTCATTCTCCATTACAGGTGAAAAGATTTCAATATTTCCCCACCAACTCTGATGAAGAAACCAGGTCACCCATTTTGTAGGACTTCTATGATTGCTCCTTCATGTGTCAATTAAGTTAACTTTTAGCCACCCCAAATTTTCTGGAAACTAGTAACCAGACCTAGTAATTCAAACAGATGCTGGTTTGGTTTTTCCTTTCTGCACAAATAAACGATTGATGGTGTTGTAAATCCTTTCAAACAGTCAAGAAAGAAATAATATCACTTTTTCTACTGAATCTCAATATATTTAAATATTGAATAATAAATAAAATGCATATTGACATTCATAAATAAAATGCAACGTATATACAATATTATAAAAATGCGTATTATAAATATAAACTAAAAGAGTTTTATTGCAAGAGTGCATGGTTGGTTTAACATTTGAAATCATTTGGTATATTTTACACCACTGACAAAGTAAAGCCAAAAATGTTATCTCAATAAATACATTAACATTTAACCAAAGTCATATCTTACTCATGATAATTCATGTAACACTGGGACTATAAGGGCTACACTATAATTGAAAGAGAGTGTCTACAAAAATACCTATAGCAAGCATCACATTTACTGGTGGAAAGTTTAATTTGTTTCTTACCTAATATTAGGCATGAGAAAAAGATGCTTATAGCTTGTATTTCAAACCATCTTTTTAGTTCAAAGTGCCTCATCGATTTGACAATTTGCTCTCTATCTTGCTTCATTTTTCTTCATAGTTCCTTTTTTATTTATTTATTTTTTTTGAGAGGTTTTTGCTATAGGGTGTGTGTACTTGCCAGAAAGAGAGAGACAGAAAGCAAGAAATCACCCTTCGGAGAATGGCCATGCCGCAATCTCTTCTCCTCCTTTCTTTTCTCAGGATCGTGGGCCTTGGGCAGACATGCACACATAGCCAGTGTGTTTAAGTCACCGGATCTGGGACTTGAACCACGATCGACTACATGGGAGTCCAGCGATATAGGCATTACGCCATTTACTGGTCCCCATAATTCCTTTTTTTAAAAAAATATTTATTAATTTTAATCATTATTAGTTTTGTATTTTAAAATCTTACCAGAGAGAGAGAGAAAGGGAAGTAAAAAAGCAAGCTGCTATGGTCAGCTATGTGGAAGTCCAGCACCTTTACCACCACACCACCTGGCAACCCCTTTTTTCATAGTTATAATCATTCCGTAAAATATCTATTTATTTTTAGATCTCCTATTGTCAGAATGTGAGCTCTGTGAGGAAAGAGACTTTGTCCTTTGTGTTCATTGCTTGTTCCCTATGCCTATCATATGGTGTGTGCTCAATAATACATTTATTTTGAGGGCAGGTCGCAGCGCAGTGGTTAACTCTTCAAGGGAAGCTGGATTCCCCAACCACAGTTTACATCTGGGCTTCGGCGGCAGAATGTCTGGTATATACCAGTGCCCAAAGTTGTGACATAATGGGGAGATGGAGGAAAGAGATTGCAGGGTGATCGGGCTCTGTTGCCAGTATTTTCTCTCTCTTCTCACATTTACATGCATCCCTTGACATTAAAAAAATGTCACATTCCCTCTCACTGTCTCCATCTCTCTCCAGCAAGAGCACATGCCATTAAGGAAAAACAAAACAAAATAAGCAAAGAAAAAACCTCTAAAAATTCAAATAAATTTAAGTTATTTAAATGAAATTTCTAATCTACCTAGTTATCATTATATTTTTCATATAATTATTAATTATTTCTTTTTTCTGTTTTGTATTTTGAGAGAGTTTACCTATAAGGCATGTGTGCTTGCCAGAGAGACAGAGACAGAAAGCAAGAAATCACCCCGGGAGAAATGACCACACCTCAGTCCCTTTCCCTCCATGCTCTTCTTGCAATTTTTTTTGAAATGCATGCACACATGCTCAGCATGAGTTTTAAGCCACTGGGTCCAGGACTTGAACTGCGGCCAACTATGTGGGAGTCCGGTGGTGCAACTATTATGCCATATGCTGGTCCTAATTTATTCCTTCTTTTTAGATGATTTTTTAAAGGATTATTTTATTTAACTTTATTTATTTACTTATTTATTCTTAAAATTTGACCAGAGAGGGACATAGCATGCATGCACGTGTGTGTGTGTGTGTGTGAGAGAGAGAGAGGGAGAGAGACAGAGAGAGGGAGAGAGACAGATAGACAGAGAGAGACAGAGAGAGACAGAGAGAGAGAGAGAAGGAAAGTGAGAAAGCAAGCTGCCAGGTTCAGGATTCAAACTGTGGTGGGCCATGTGGGAGTCCAGAGCCCTTAACTACTACATCAACTGCTGATCCCTAGATGAATTCTTTTCTGAATATCTATGTAGAAAACTTGGAAAACAGAAAAGTAGGAAAAGGAAAGCCTAGTATTCAACAATGATTACCTGCAAACATTTGGAAGACTTTCCTGATTAAAAAAAAAAAAAAAAGGTCTATGCAAAAAACTATGTTTTTGGTGAATTTAAAATTAAGAGAATTCTGAATCTATTTTACTTACTAATTTCCATATCTTTGTCCATTATTTAATGGATGAATGAACACAATTAATTTAAGTGTTTTCTATTATTTGGTTGTCTTTAATATCTTGTTGCTAATATAACAAATACTACAACATTTTCTTTCATAGAAGTATTAGGGAAAGTACTTAAACTAAGAATTTTAAAACAAATAATAAACATATATTAAGGCTTATAATTAGTATTTTGTTTACCCCTTTTTATTGATTCCGTTTCTTTTTTAATTTTTATTTTCTATCTACTTTCATTCTCTTAATGATAACATCCTATCTCATTGCTGTAAATACTGTTTATTGCTAATGAGTCCCAAATTTATATCTATATTACAGATATCTCCCTGGATCCCAGTTTCATATAGCAACTTGTCTAACTGACAATTTTACATGAATGCCTAAGTTGCATCTCAAATTTTAATTGCAAAATTGAGCTTCTACATTTTCACTCCACAGGGACTGCTCTTTTTACTGCCTTCCCATCACACTTAATGACAACACCACCCTTCTAGTCATTCAGGTGAAAACCTCTGAAAATCATCTTTGACTCTTTGAGGAGGCAAAGGGTAGCAGAAGGATTACAATATGTTTGCTCCTTTAACCCATGTGGAAAAGAAAATGATGATCCAGTTAAGTCCCTTTGTAAATATGCCAATGCCTATCCTAGCAAACATATGAATAGCTTTTACTAGTGGGGGTACTTACCTACAGAAAGCTTTTAGTGGCATGTATTTAGTCTGTCTAGGACAGCTTATGGTGAGAAAAAGAAAAAATAACAACAGAACAAAACCCAAAACTTAGGATCTGTGGATTTATAAGTTAATGGTTTTATGAAAAAAAAATTTACACTAAGTAGATAATTAAAGACCGATAAAATGAAGATTTTTCATAAATGAAACACTTTTTTCTTTTGAAGCAACATACATGTATATTATTTAATCCTCTCATGTGAAATCTGAAACAGAATATATATGTGAAAGACATTTTATAAAATGCTGTACCTGAAGGTCTCATACCTTTCTAAGGGAAGAATGCTGGGCTTATATTTGGTGACTAATGGTATCCATGTCTTTTTGACAAACTTGATACTGGTTAAGATCCATAATTCATTGAGTTTACTTTGACAATCCTGACCCTTAATTTCAATCTCACTTTCCATACCTGATAGTCAGCCTGTCTTACCAGATCTACCTTCCAAACGAGTTTGCTGCTCTCCCTCTTCTCTCCATTTCCCAGCACACCAACCACCACCACCTCTCTTGGCCTATGTTGTTAGTTTTTTATTTGATATTCCAACTTCTGCTCTTGACCTGGTCCTCCATTTTGTTCTCTACACAGCAGCCCAGTGCAGATTAGCCATTAAAAAAGGTAAATGGATCATGCCACACCTTTGTTCTAAACCTTCTAAGTGCTTCCCATCTCTCTAAGAGCAAAAGTCAAATTCTTTTTGATGAACTGCAAAGTCTCTGTGTTTTATATTCCCCTTCCCCCTTAACTTTTTAATCGCATCCTTTGTTCCTCTTCCCTAGGTCACACTGCCCCAGCTTCACTAGACATCTTGTTCATTGGCCATGGCAGGCATTCTTTTGTGTCAAGGTCTTTGTATATGTAATGCTTTTAGCTGGATTTCTGAATAACTTGTCTATGGCCTTATTTAGATCAGGACTATAATGTTTCTTTCTGAGAGAGGTCTTCTTTGTCTATCTTAATAAAATTGCAGTTCCTTCTTCAGCATTTCCTATCCATCTTCCCTGCTTTTTTGACCCCTTAACACTTGTCATTCATTAGCATATATATTAAATACATATGCTTAATATATTTTTTATTGTCTTAATTATTATCTGTTTTTTTCCACTACCATGTGAATGTCTGAAAGCAGTAATTTTTGTTATTTGTTGTTTGTTATTATTTGTTGGTCCCAGACCCTTGATAAGGCCAAATACTAAGTGTTCAATACATACATGCTGTTTAATTTGAATTTCCATCATGAGATTGAATTTCATTATATATATCTATTAGCTATTTTACTTTGATTTAAATTAACTGCTTAGGATTTGGCTCGTTTTTTTTTTTCTGAGTGTTGATATTTTTATTACTGATTTGTAAGAACTTTCTGCATATGAGCACTATTAAATCTGTTAAGTTACAGTGCATTTGTACTCCAATGGTATTGCTCTTCTCAACCTTCCCCATCTAGGTTAATTGGCATCCATCCTTTGAGATGGTAAGGTAAAAACCCCTGAAATTCATCTTTGTTTTTTTTTTTAATTTTATTTTTTAAATTTTTTTGTATATACTTTCAATCATATTGTTTGGCTTACAATGAGACCATTTCAATATGTGCACATTTCTCCCCAGACCTGTTGATCAAAATATCTTCAACAGATAACACCACACCTCTCCATCCCGTCAATGCTCTACTTCTGTATCCCTTCTCCAAATGTCCTTCATTATGACCCACTCCTCCACATACACCTCATCTGACATTCACACCCATCTCTTGTGATTGTTCAACCGTTAGTCAATCAGTTTCAGTCATAGAATGCAGACATATGGTATAAGTTAAGTGGGGACATACAATGTCTCTCCTTCATAGCCTGGCTTGCCTCACTCAGCAGTACATCTTCCATATTCTTCCACTTTCTGACAAAAGCCAGGGTTCTGTTGGTTTTTATGGCTGAGTAGTATTCCATAGAGTATATGTGCCACAGTTTTTCAATCCATTCCTCCATACGGGGGCATTTGGATTGGTTCCATGACTTAGCTATTGTGAATAGTGATGCAATAAACACCGATGTGCAAACACTTTTCCAATGAAGAATTCTTCTGTCCTTTGGGTAGATACCGAGGAGTGGAATCCCTGGATCATATGGCAGATCTATCTGTAGATTTTTGGGGAATCTCCAAATTATTCTCCAGAGTGGTTGGACCAATCTACATTTCCACCAGCATTGTAAAAGAGTTCCCCTTTCACCACACCCCCGCCAACACTTATCATTTTCTTTTTTTAATATTAGACATTTTGACTGGGGTTAGTGGTTTAAATTCTCCAATCAAGAGACACAGACTGGCTGAATGGATAAAACAACAGAAATCCTCTATCTGTTGCCTACAAGAAACCCACCTCATGGAGAAAGACATACATAGACTGAAAGTGAAGGGTTGGAAAAAGGTTTTCCATGCAACTGGGAACCAAAAAAGAGCTGGAGTTGTGATACTAATATCTGACAAAATAGCTTTTAAAACAAAAATCATTCAAAGAGGCAAAGAAAGGCACTATATTGTAGTAAAAGGCTCTATAGATCAAGAAGATATAGCACTAATTAATATCTATGGACCTAACACAGGAGCACCTAAATATGTGAAGGAAAGACTGTTAGATCTAAAAGGGGAGATAGACTGCAACACACTAATTGTTGGAGATCTCAACACCACTTTATCTCCTCTGGACAGATCATTCAGTCCAAAAATAGGATCTAAACGATACCATAAATCAATTGGACTTAACAGACATCTATAGAACTTTTGACCCAAAAGCCACAAGATATAGTTTATTCTCGCCCCGACATGGAACCTTCTCGAAGATTGACCACATCATAGGACACAAAGCAAGCCTCTACAGATTCAGAGGCATAGAAACTATATCCAGTATCTTCTCTGACCATGACAGAATTAAACTTGAACTTAATTTCAAGAGAAGTCCTCAAAAATACCTAAAAACATGGAAACTAAATAACCTATTCCTGAATGACTCCACTATTACTGAAGATATAAAGTCTGAAATTCATCTTTGAATCTCTGGGAACAAAAAGTTTAGCAACAGATCTGTTATCTCTTAGCTCTCTTAGCCCATTTGGGAAGTAAAGCGATAATCCAATTAAATTCCTATGTAAACATGTTAGTAACAATCCACACAGATGCATTTGTTTCTAATTAGATATTTACCTTTAAATTTTTTGATGCATTTTGTATACAGAAAGCTTAATGTGTTTGTTTACTAAATTTCACCAAACTTTTCCTTTTTAATTTCTTGAATTATTTCAAGTGTAGAAAACAAATAGAATAATATATCATTTCCCAATCACTTAAAAAAATTGCTAGAGGGCGTGTGCACGTGTGTGTGTGTGTGTGTGTGTGTGTGTGTGTGTGTGAAAGAGAGAGATGGAGTGAGAGAGGAGAAAGAATAAGGAAGCACTCTCCTCAACTCCTAATGAAGAATGGCTATGCAGTAATCCTAGCTCCTTCAGCTCTCTTTTCAAGATTCTGGGAACGCATGCACATGCAACTGGTGGGTTTTTCAAGTCACAAGGTCTGGGACTTGAACTACACTGTGGATCATGTAGGATTCAGCCTCCTTAACCACCACAGAACAGGCTGGCCATCCTAATCATTTAATAACTCCCCTTATTGTTGGGGCATATATGCTCATGAGAGAGAGAGAGAGAGAGAAATCACTCCCCAGTAGGGATGGCCTCACCACAATCACCTCTACTTCATTCTCCTTGGGATCTTGGGCATGCAGGCACATATGCCTGGTGTGATTTTTAAGCCTCTGGGTCTGGGACTCAAAGCACAGAGTCAACCATGTGGGATCCAGTGCCTTAACTTCTACTTTACCTGCTGCCTGCTGGTTCCATAACTCCATATTTTGTACCGAATTATTTACAGCTTCTTAGAACATATTTTAGCGAATGACAGTCATTTCCGAATTTTGAGTATTAGAAGCCCTAAAAAATAGTTTATTTTTTGAACACAAAGTTTAATATTCACAAATTGAGAACAATGTCATTAAGAAATATCTGTGAATTAACATGCCTGGCATCTTTTATCATAAGGGAAATGTAAATCAAAACCACAATGAGATACCATTTAACTCCACTCAGAATGGCTAAAATTAAAACAATAATAATAAATAATGATGAGTACTGGCAAGGCTATGGTGAAAAGTGAACTCTCCTACACTTTTGGTGGGAATGTAAATTAGTACAACCACTTTGGAGAACAATATAGAGATTCCTTAGAAACCTACAAACAGAACTACAATATGAACCAATAATTCCACTCTTAGGTATTTACACAAAGGACAGAAAAAAATCTCAGTCAGAAAAACACTTGTACATCCATGTTATTGAAGACCATTATTTACAATTGCTAGGACGTGGAATCCACCTAAATGTCAAAAAATAGATGATTGGATTAAAGATTGTGGGATGTATGCTCTATGGAATACCACTATTCATATAAAACAATGAAACCCTGACATTTGATATAAAGTGAACAAAAATGGAAGATTAATGCTAAGCAAAGTAAGTCAGATTATGAAAGACAGACTTTGCATGTCCCCACTCAGTATACCCGTTATCTGCGCTCTATAGCAGAAACTGAAAGTTTGGAAGGTATGATAGCAGGGAGGGCAATGGTAGATACTAGATACAGTAAGGATGGGGTAATACGGGGGTAGGTAATGGAAGGAGGGGAACAGTGGAAGAAAAGAATAAGTATGTTTAGTTGACAAAAAAATGAAAAGCTATTTGCTGAAAACAATGCATATAGTAATGTCTTTTCTTGATTGATATGCATGATAATCATGCTGAGAAAAATAACGCTGTACACTGTAAAGATAAATGTGATTAAATGTAATAAAAAAAGAAAATAAAAAAGAAACATCTTTGAATTAAGAAATATTTTGTATGAAAATGAATAGTACTGTGCTAGACTGAACATTATGTCCATCCATAATTCCTAAACTAAAATCCTACCCCATAATGTGACAATGTTAAGATATGAGGTCTTTGGGAGTTAATGAAAGTAGAGCCTTTATGAATGGGATTAATGCTCTCATAAGAGATCCATTCAGAGGGCCCTCTTTCTTTTTCTGTCCCAAGAAGATAAAAGGAGGAAGTGGCAGTCTGCATCCTGGAAGTGGGCACAACCAAACAAGCATCCTGATCTAGAATTTTTAGCCTCTAGAATTACGAGAAATAAACTTACGTTGTCCATAAGGTTCCTAGTCCATGATATTTTGCCAGAGCAGCCCAAACTAAGACATTGGCTAACTACAATGTCTTGTCTTAGTAAGACAACTGCAATTTTTCTTATTATACTAAGATAAATTAAGTATTTAATATTTAAAATTTGTGAATATAACAACAATCAAGGGCTTTGTGCACATAGGTTCATGAACTTCTCATGATACTCATCTGTCTTCTGGCATCAGTTAACTACTGCTTTATGAATAATGAATGTGCCAAATAATTTTATTCATGCCTACTGTTTTGCTTTTAATTCTACTTGTATCTTACTCTACTTTTTTTATATTAACCAAAGAGTGTTACTGGTAGTTCTCGTATTTCTCTTCTGTTCCACTAACATTCCTGTGACAGAACCATATTCTTTTATTATATATATATAT
>NW_006159883.1:2465581-2468295 GCF_000334495.1 Tupaia belangeri chinensis
TATATATATATTTAAAACATTGCATCTTCTATACTCTTTCTGTCAGATCTATGGAAGTACTCTTATTAAAGCAAATTCTGATCATGCATTTTAATCTTTAATTATATTCCATTTTCTATTGAAACAGTCTTCTCATTTACTTCACACATGCTACACTCAATCAATGAAGTCTGATGTTTGCAATATGTGTTGTGGAACATAGCCATACATTTATTTTAATTCCTATAGTGTCCTTCTCTACCAAGCCATAATTTAAGATCAAGTAATATGGTTAATTAATCTATATTTCTATTATGCACATGTTTAATACAGTGAATACTTATTTACATGATTTAACTCCTGTAGTGAAAAACAAAGTCCTAGTAAGTTGTTAGTCTGACTCAGCTCCCAATAATTCTAGCACTTGTATAGTTGAACGACTGAGTATATATTGGGTCATTGGAAAAGTCATGACACGTTTTTAAATAGAAAAACATAGAAAATAATGTCATGACTTTTCTGACGACCCAATATATAACATGACATACATTATACTATGAGTGGCTTTACCACTTATTTTTACTCCATAAAGTCTAAACTTTTCTTTACCAGCGTATCAAGTTTCCTAACTAATGCTTTTCCCTAAATATTTTTTTAGATTTTTATTTATTTATTTATTTTTGCCCTGAGTCCTATTCTTGATGGTAACCCATTTTTTTTTTTTGAAGAGGTTTTTGCTATAGGGTGCATGTGCTCGCCAGACAGACAGAGAGAGACAGAGAGACAGCGAGAAATCACCCCCCAGGGGGGATGGCCACGCCACAATTCTCCTCCATTCTCCTCTTGGGATCTTGGGCACGCACACACACGCGCCTGGCATGAGTCTAAGCCACGGGGTCCGGGACCTGAACCACGGTCGACTACATGGGAGTCCAGCGACATAGCCATTACGCTAACTGCTGGTCCCAGGATGGTAATCCATTTTTCATAAAATCAAACTATATTCTACTAATACATCATTCTTCTAGGTAGTCTTTACTTTCACATCGTCTCCTCTTTCTTTCACAGTCATTCATTCATCTAACAGATATCAAATCTCTATACATTGTACTGGCATGTATTAGATGCCATATATATACACACACACACAAACATGTACACACGTGTACATACACATACACACATAAGAAATCTTTAAGTTCAGCAGTCACATGGAAAATTAGACCAGCAAGCACAATATGACCCGTGTGCAAATAGTTAAAACAGGTGTGCAATGCTTGCTACCCTAGTAAGTGTACAGAAGAGGTTGCCTTGGGGCATTAGGAAAGACTTAGAGGGGTGTTGCTTGAACCAACTTCTGCACTCTAGAAAAGAATGGGATTAGTATCTGTGTCTCTACGACCACTTATTCAGTAGAGAGAATTTAGGTTTTTGCTTAGTTGTGCTATTTTTATCCTACTTGTATCTAAAGTGCATTTTGTGAAAAGGGCATTGATGAGTTCTAGGTAGCTCTCCATAATATACCAAATATGTGCCAATCTCTGGTTAGATTGAGGATTGCATGATCAAGTGCACAGACTTTATAGATGTCTACTTTCACGCTGTGCCATCGGGAATCATAATATCCACTTTTCTCCTCCACAGTGTCTCTATTCACATACCTGGGACCTAATAATGAATTTGTGAGTGTTGACAATTTCAAGAAGAAGAGCTTTGAAGTTGTTTTTCAGATTCTTACAGGTTTCTTACAGGTCAATTGTTTTTATAGAATTTTCATTGGCTCCATCATGCTTAAGAAAATTATCACTTTCTTTTATTTCTTCCTTTTTGTTTCTACCTAAAAATTTTTTAAAATAATGTTTAATAATAAATACACACACATGGTTCAAAATTTAGAAGATATAAGATGTATTCAATGAAAAGTTTCTCTCTCATTTCTTTAATCACTTGCTCTCCTCTTCAAGATATCCAGCATAACTGGCTCACTTTTAAACTTCCCATGAGTGTACAGCCACCCATAATATTTTTAATTTATATTTATACAGGTGTTAGTATATCATACACACTGATACATCTCTATCTTGCTTCATTCATTTAATACCTTCTGGTGATCTCTCCATGTTGGTAATATAGAGAAATATATACACTTTTTCTTTTATGGTACTATGCATTGTATTGAATTGTATACACCATAGTTTAACTAATCAATAAGCTATTAATGAAAATTGACAGAAACCACTCTATTTTTGTTCACTAGTTTAAGAAAAAAAGACACATCTTTATGTTTCAACTAGTTCCTGTAATATGCTTTCCTATGGAAACCATTCACTATGAAAACAAACAAAAAAAGCAGTATCTTTGCAATGATTAATTTTGAGATCCTGAAAACCGTCTAGGGCTTATTTTCATGGTTGACATATAATTGCATGCAATATCTAATCTTGAGCTACTTATAACTAATTCTAGGATATAGACTCTAGGCTAGAATTGTTCCATTCTAATTCAATGTTCTTTCTGCACAGTCTCAGGAAATGATTACCACTAAATAAATAAGGCCAACTAAATAAAAGTAGATACTCAATCTACAGGCCTGGCACAAAATTAAGAAAGCTCATTGTGATTCAAGCGTAGCTTCTAGATTCAGAAAGCATTTTAACTTCATCATGATTGGTAGCAATTAATCTCTTATGGAATTGTACCCACTGCATATTAGCCGAGGGCGCCAGAACATTCCT
>NW_006159883.1:2468485-2484514 GCF_000334495.1 Tupaia belangeri chinensis
AACATTCCTGCGTATGATACGGCAGTTCTGTGACTTGGCAGTTACTGCTAAGTCTCTGTTCTCTTTTATCAACCCCAGACATGCACTGATATAGTTAACATGGAATATAGGCAAACTTAAGGATTTAAGGAGAAGCTAGAAAAGCAAAGTTGAAACACAATATGGATATCTGGGTTATAAGATAATATGTGGGTCTGTTGTGTAAATGGGACCTCAGTAATAAGAATAACAAAGTGCATTTGGAATATTTTTTGAGAGATTTTTTTCTATAGTATGTGTGCACTCTCTAGAGAGACAGAGAGATGAAGAGATAAAGTGATAAATCATCCCCCAGGGGGATGATCATGCCACAGTCCCTTCTCTGCCATTCTCCTTTAGGGATATTAGGCATGCACATGTCTGGTGAGAGTTTCAAGCCTCCAGGTCTGGGATTTGAACTGTGGTAGTCATGTGGGAGTCCAGCACCTTAACCACCATGCCACATGTTGGCCCCATGCACTTGGAATTTTAACGCAATAAAGGCAATCACAATTTCATAACTGTTACAAAGTAGATGGCCATCGGGGAATATGCCATGGAATTAGAGAGCTTGTATAATAACTAAAATTATAATTCAGAAAAAAAAAAAAAAAGAGCGCTCAGGAGTGAGGTGGCCGGTAATGATATGAAGAATGGATAGGCTTTTGAAAGGAGATAAATTGGGCAGGTGCTTTATATAGGCAAATTTCATGGACATGAAATGACTTAAAGTAGATTAAGCAAAGAGCAAATTAGTTTGATCAAAGCACAGAATTTGTGTTGGGAAATAGTGAATGATGAGGTTGGAAATGCAGGTTGCCGATCACCTTGACTATACAGAGCTTTTAGCCCTAAGATACTACTATATCTTGACATTATCTCATAAAATACATCAGATACATAAAGTTTTAAAGAGTCTAAGACTGGCCCTGCCACGATGATAAAACTGGTAAGGGTCTGCTGTTCTAGGCCAGGGCTACATTAGAGGTTAAAGTTTAATTCCCAGACCAACCTAAACAGACCAGGCATTGTAGTAGACCCTGGTAGTCCTAGGTAGCTGGAGGCTGGGGCAGAGGATCAACACATGATAAGACCCTGTTAAAGTACCTCTCTGGCTATCTCTAATATGATAGAGTCTAACATGAAAAAAGTGAAACAGTAAGCTTTTTAGCTTTTTAGAAGTGTTCAGAAATTGGTGAAAATTTAGTAGTCAGGGCAAGTGAAGCCTTAGGGCAATCAGATACTTTGCAGATCTTGATTCGAAATATACACACCCTTGAATTTTTCACAAATTGTCATACCTAAATGCTCATCAGGACTATTCGCTACTTGCTAAACCTTTTGTAATAGTTGATTAAGTCCATAATTAGTGAAGAAGGATTATGAAGAGAAATTTAAGTTTCAGTGGACACTGTGTCAAAAACTTTGAATGTCATTAAGTAGTCTGTACTATAATATAAAGTATTAATCATAACTTTAGACAATTAGATATGTGGTACTACAGTTTTATCCAGGAAACATCTTAATGACTCTATCTCTAGAATATTCTGATTGTTCCTCCCTTTATTTCCCTTCCTCACCCCTCTGATTATGTTAAGGCACCATGGTCTATCCGCTCATCTCACCTTCTTCATCTCTTCATAGCATTTCTCATAATTATCACTGTGGAAGGACTAGTGCAATTTTGTGTATCATGTGTATCTCTGCTACTAAAATACAAACCTTCAAAACCTTGACCAGGGCCAACCTTGTAGGAGATTTATAGCAAATATTTGTTGAATGAATAAACTACCCATGTTACTTTATGTTTTGCTTCTATGATAAGGAGAGTAAAATGAAATGTACAAAGTATCTTCAAAGTTCATTGGAAAGTGGATATTATGAAAATATTGTGCATGAATTAAACATTTTTTGCACCGAAATAAACTTATACTTTAACTCCATTTCCTATAGACTTTTTAAAGTTCCCTCAAAGTGATGTAAGACTTCATTTACACTTCACTAGTACACCTAAGATGGCTAAGAAGTGGATACTTTAAGAGTTTAAAACAGAAATGAGACTAGAGAGTTTTGCCATAAATGTCATATGCATTTCATTTATGAACTTGTCTGAAACTCAATACTACTGTGAAGGCTTAATGTAAAAAATGAGTAGGTGCTTCAAAGTAAAATCCAAGGTGCTTAATTATTACAAGAGCAGACCACTGGTGACTCAGCCTTATCGATGTTTTTACAGCTATAGATGTGTGAATTAGCATTTCTGAGCACTAGCTTCAGTAACAAAAAGATTCAAAATATGGAAAAGCTAAAATTGATTTTATATTTGTGTTATAACAAAAAGGCAAATATAAATGATTTCATAACATTTAAGTTTTTCCTTCAATTTTGTAAATAAAATGTGTTTCTGTTTTAATCTTTTATTGTTGCTGTCTTTTTAGTTTGAACTTCACATTAAAGTCAGGAGATAACTTTGTAAACATAGTTAATACCTTAAGTTGAAGACAAAGGAAACTTGAGATCTGGAACCCAAAAGTAGCAATTGAACTTCTATTTGTTACTATTTCTAAAACATTACAAAATTAATTACAATTAGAAATGGATTAATATAAATACTTTCAATACTGAGTTAGCAAGCATTTTTCTATTTGTTTTCATTTATTATTTCATAGTGTAAAACTAAAAACAAAATTAAAAGAGCCCAGTTTTTCCCAAAAAAAGCTGGGAGGTAGCTTTAAGAGATTAGACCTAGAGCTGGCACTGTAGCCTACTAATTAAGGGAGCCAAAATTGTACATGGCCAATGTTGTAGTTTAAATCCTGACCCTGGCACTTAAGAAGTACATCAGGTGTGTGTGTGTGTGTGTGTGTGTGTGTGTGTGTGTGTGTAAGCCCAGAATCTTGACAGGATGAAGAAATGGAAGAGAAAACACTGAGGCATGACCATGCCCAAGTAGGGGATGCTTTCTTCTTCTTCCTCTCTTTCTATGCCTCTTATCTCTTTCTGGAGAGCACAAAAGTCATTTGGCCATTGAGAGAGAGAGAGAGAGAGAGATTTAGCATTCTGAAGAAGACTGATTGAGTCTCTTTATTCTTCCAAAACCCAGAAAAGGACTTTGCTCCAATATCTACCTGTAGTCCCAAAACACCAAGTAGAACAATTGTCTTCAGCCCCTCCTGAGGTTTATGATTGAAAAATATCAATATACCTGGAATAAGCCTATCATGAGTTGTTGTCTCTTTCCCAAGTGCATTTCGCTTCCAAAGACAACTACTTTTCCACTATTGTCTAAGCATCAAACCCCTATCTTCTCCGTTTAAATCATTTAATAGTACTAACTCCCATGTTGACCCCAGAAACCATGAAATCAGAATCCTTCCCTTATCACAGCATATAGTCAGTCACTATTATACAAGATTCTGCATATAGCTTTTGATCAGTGTAGGAATTTGATTAATTTCCTTTCCTACATGACTTTTTGCCTTTAAAAATATCCTCTGTTCTCTAAGACCTCAGCACATATCATTCAGAGTAGTTTGGATGTTGAGTGTCTGGAAAATCATCCTCACAGTTGGCCCAAAGGAATTAATTTTTGCTTTATTCATTAAGGCCTCAGTCTTCTTTTCTTACATTGACAGTTGATATGTTATAAGAAATAAAAAAATGTTGACTCTAATACTAGTATTAAAAGTCAGCCAGTAGTTATATTGAGTTGTCAGAAATGTGTCGTGACTTTCCGACAACCCAATAAATAACCACTTTTAAGATATTTTCTAGTTTTATAAATTCAAGGCCTTTTCCCATTTGTTCTCACAACACCAACACCATATGTAGTTAAAAGGACAATTACTTTCCTGATAGTTGCACTTTAATTTATTAAAATATATCTTGAGGTTAATTATTTATGTCTAAAATGTTCTTTTTAAAGGGTACCCTTTTATTCTCTAAGAATTTAGCAGAAAACTAATAAAATAATTTATTTTAAAGGTATCACTGTTCTAGATAGCATGATAGACTTGCTATAGTAAAGGATTGTGGTTCTAACAACCAACTGTTATTAAACTATCAATAATTAATTACTTCTTTGGGATCAAACATTTCCCTGAATCATTCTTCAAAAGATTTTTTTATTCTCACCCAGGCGTAAGTAGGTAAGAATCAAGAAATGAATTAAAAGTCCCAGTAATATTAGCCAAAAGATGACCAGCTGTGTTAATCTTCAAATCAATGTACCAGCAATGTACTCAAGAACTGTTGATGCTTATGAAAAATGGGCAAGCACTCTCACCTAAAAGCATATACAACATGGCCAAATTTTTGTTCTATGAAGTCAAGTTCTGTTGGAGATCCTAATGCAGCACAGAAGTTTCCAAGATGCTTACAGTTACTTTAATGATAAATATAACCAAAAAATATAAGAATGGTCAAACCGAAAGAAGAATGCCAGGTCTAGCTCCAGAATTCATACAACAAATACAAACAGTAAGAATTTTTTTCACAAGGTCATTTCAACAGCACCCCAGGAGAATTTTTCTTGATTACTTGCCATTTAAAGTAATGAATAAAACAGGTCATATTGAACCCATATTTTAAAAGTGCCATTGAAGAAAGTCAACCTGTAATTATCTGGTTATTATTTGACTCACATTTTAACAATTTCTAAGGAATTATTCTTGCCTTTCGTTCTCTACAACTGATGGCTTAGTAAATAAACCCATCACGTTTTCAATTTGTTAAATTAAGATTGACAGAGGGTGAGAATGCCTTTGCAAAACTGCATCTTCTATCCTGAGAGTCCTTAGAGGCTTTTAGCAGGAACTATTAAATTGTTCCCGTGAGGCTATTGTGACATTAAGTGGATGTTTTCCTCAGAAAAATTCAGATGCAAGAAGGTGAAATGATGTTTCCAAAGCAACGAAAGCCATTTTTTCTATGTCCTGGACTGTCTCTTTCATGTACACACACACACACACACACACACAAACACGCATTCCTCTCCAAAACCTCCCCTACCTTTGCTTAAACTAGTCTAGTGATAAAGCAGTAATCAAGTAAATTTCACTATGGTATTTCCTCTGATTTCCATCCCAGCTACACATGCTCACTTGATTCACTTATTTCCTACACCCAAATTGTTCTTTTGGTGCTCTTTGTTAAGGAAGGGAAAACATAGCTCAATGTAGAGCTTTGAGATATTTGCTAAATGTTATTTACTGTCTTATTCTGCTTCTACAAAGCATATGTCATATGTATTTTGGGATATTGAAAGAAAGAAAAAATGCGTATTTCTATGCTTATAAAAATAAAGAATTACATTTTTCATGCAATTTTAATTACTAATTGAAATAAAAATCCCCAGAAAAGCTTTCATTTCTGAGTAACCACTTCTAGTGCTGCCAGATTTGCCACCAAATATAGCAATTCAACTCTCTTCTTCCTAACATAATATGCCAACTTTTTCTTCTGTAAATATTTTTTTAAATGTTAGATTCTGAATCTTAAAACACCAAGTACATTAGATTATTATATTACTGGTCAGCCTAATATTTTTCTCTCCCAGGAAATAAAACAAATAGTTCTACTTAAAAAATTATTTCTGGAATAATGCCTTCAAGAAAAAAAGTAGTGATTTGTTAATAGTATAATATAAAACCTAGATCTTATTTGAGATTTTGCTCATTTGATCCTGAGATATAATTATATACATAGAACAATCCAAAGAAATCCATGAAAAAACTCTTAGAAGTGATACATGAATTCAGTAAAGTAGCAGGATACAAAGTCAATATAAAAAAATCTGTAGCAGTTTTATACATCAACAATGAACAGATTAAGAAAAATTGAGGACAGTAATCCCATTTACATTAGCAACAAAACAAAGTACCTAGGAATAAACTTAACCAAAGAGGTGGAAAACCTCTGCAAGGAGAATTATGAAAAACTGAAGAAAGGGAACCAGCAGTTAGCGTAATGGCTATGTCGCTGGACTCCCACGTAGTCGACCGCGGTTCGCATCCCGGACCCGGTGGCTTAAAACTCACACTGGGCGCATGTGCGTGCATGCCCAAGATCCCGAGAGGAGAATGGAGGAGAAGGGATTGCGGTGTGACCATCCCCCCTGGGGGGTGATTTCTCGCTTTCTGTCTCTATGTCTCTCTCTGTCTGGCGAGCGCACGCGCCCTATAGTGAAAAACCTCTCTCTCAAAAAAAAAAAAAAAAAAAACTGAAGAAATAAATTGAGTTTGATACAGAAAAAAGAAAGATAGAAATTAGAAGACATCTCATGCTTTTGGATTAGAAGAATTCATATTATCAAAATGTCAGTTCTACTCAAGTTAATTTACCTATTTAATGTGATTCTAATCCAATGTCCTGCGACATTCTTCATGGAAATAGGAAACAAATTATAACATTTGTCTGGAATAATAAAAGACCCTTTAATCACCAAAGTAATATTGTGCCAAAAGAATAAAATAGAAGGTATCTCACTACTTACCTATAAAATATATTACAAAGTTGTGATAATCAAAATGGCATGGTACCAGCACAAAAATAGACAAGTAGATCAATGGAACAGAATAGGTAATCAAGAAATGAACCCAAATCAAACAGCCAATTGATCTTTGACAAAGGGTATGATAAATAAAATTTTAGAAAAGAAAAAAACAAACAAAAACATTATTAGCTCCTCCAGAACCACTGTGGGTCTGATGGCAAAGACGGTGACTTCTGCTTCCTCTGACTCCGGAAGAACCAGGGTGAACTACAGTGGTAGAGGAAGTAGAAGCAGCTTCTGAGCACAGCAGGAAGCCGATGGAATCTCTTCGTTTGGGGAAGTGGAAGTGTTTGGTGCAGCTGAGTTCCACCCTAACACTCCAGTTAGGAGCACGCCTCTGGGGCTAGCAGATGGCTTAATGGGTCCGTCCCTGGACTCCCACATCGTCCCCGGACTCCCACATCATCCCCGGACTCCCACATCGTCCCCGGACTCCCACTTCCTCAGCTGGTGCGCCTGCGTGCTGCCCAACGTCCAGAGAGGAGAACGGAGAAGGGATTGGGGCATGGCCATCCCCACCCTGATTTATCACTTTCCCCTGTCTCTCTTCTCTCCCCTGTAAGTGTGAGCCCTAAGGAAAAAACCTCTTAAAAAAAAAAAAAAAAAAAAAAAAGACAATCCAGTGGAGAAAAGAATGTTTTTTCAGCAAATGTTGCTGAAAGAACTAGATACCAGAAAAATGAAACTGGACCTCTATCTCTGACCATTAAAAAGAGTAAATTAAAAATGTATACAAGATTTATGGGAAAAATTGAAGATACTGACAGGCAAATATTCTTAAATAAAATCCTTAAAGCTCCAGTAATAGTACCCAAAATAGACAAGTGGGTGTATATTAAGCTAAAGTTTCCACATAGCAAAGCAAACAGTGGTTAGAGCGAAAAGACAACCCTTAGAATGGGAGAAAATATTTGTAAATTATTCATCAGACAAGAGATTGATATCTAAAATATATACAGAACTCAAGCAGGTTGCTTATACAAAAATGAATAATCCAATTAAAAAGTGATCCAATAAATAGATCACTCTTCATGTAGACTTACAAATAGTCAAGAGGCATATGAAAATATGTTCAAGGTCTCTTGAACATTTGAACATAAGGGAAATGCAAATTAAAAACACAAAGAGAGACCATTTCACCCCAGTTAGAAAGGCTAAGATTAAAAAAATAAAGAACAAGGGATGCTGAGGCTATGGTGAAAGGATACCCTCTTTAATTGTTGGTAGGAATATAAATTAGTTCAACCATTGTGGAAAACAATATGGAATTTTTCTCAAAGATCTACAAATAGAACGTCTATATGGCCCAGCAATCTCTCCCCTTGTATTTACTCAGAGGATCCAAAAACACTCAATAAGAAAGATGTTTGCACATCCATGTTTATTGTAACATTATTCACAATTGTTAAAACATTGGAACCAGTCTAAATGTCCAAAAACTGATGACTAGGTTGAAAAACTGTGATACATATATATTAAGGAATAATGCACAGCTATAAGAAACAATGAAAGCCAATCGTTTAATTCAAAATGGATGAATATGAAGATTTAATGTTGACTTAAGTGAGCCTGACTTTGAAAGATAAGCATTGTATATACCCACTCAACTTTTACTAAGTGCCTGTCCTTTATAGCAGAGGCTGAGATGTGATGGTGGAGAGGATGGGTGTGAATGCCAAAGACTGTAAGAGGGGAAGTGGCTGGTAGAGAGCAGGTGGTGGGGAGGGCGGATGTCAAAAAAAAAAGATATCTATTGATTGTGATGCATACGGTATTGTCTTGGAATAGACTAATATGCACAGCATTCATGCTGGGAAAAATTATTAATATACTGTAAGAATGTACAGTGATTAAATGTAAATAAACAAACACATAAATGAAAACGTTTTTCTCATTTGAAAGATAATGACTGGAATATCAAAGAGTAAATAGCAAAAGCAACATGCAACCAGTGCTGTTAGAATGTTCTCATTTGCCAAAAAATTGAGCCAAGTTAATTGTCGAGTTGAGAAAGAAAAAACAGGTTAATTAAAAGCAATGAGAATCTCATATTGTTGCAATTATGGGAACTAGAGAAGTTCTTTAACATAAAATGGAATAAAAAATAAATATAAACTCGCAACTACCAAATAAAAAAAATAAATAAAATTTCCCAAGTCTTACATACAGCAGTTTTGCAATTTTTCTAAATGAAGACACCACACTCCTTTTCTGTTTAAAATATAAATATTCTTCAGAGAAGTAACACAGCAATTTAGTTCACATGAAGTTATAAAGTTATAAAAGACTAACAGTCTATTCTTTCTGGAGAGCAGCTTTCAATAAGGGCAAAATGATGGGGCTCTGAAGAAAGAAAAAAAAGAAAGGGAGTAGGGATAGACCTTGAATATGAATTTGACTTCTTTCACAAAGTTCCTTACCACAAATTCTGAAATCCTGAGTAACTTCTACCATCTATCACAACTCTAGCACCCTCTGCTTTCTAGAATACCAAGCCCTTCTTTTTTCTTAAAATATGTTTCTATTTTTTTAAATGTCCAATCGCCTTTCTGGTAGGTTTGCTACATAACACAAAGATATTTTAAAAAACTGAATTTTAGGTCATAGCAGAGAGAACAGGAACCATACCTGACTACCAATTTTCTAAATCCTTGATTTCTGTACACTTCTTTTTTGTTAATATAGAAAGTGTATTGAGTTATTACTTACTGTTATGTTTTAATTCTTAAAAAGTTTAAAAATATATCCAATAAAGCAAGTATTAAAGAGACTATCAAATATTGACAGGCTCTACTGTTAATCCTATTATAAACATTTCTTCTGGTTTTTTTTTTTTAAACGAAAAAGATATGTCCTACAAAAAGGCTTTATACATCAATAAAATACATGCTTTGACGTGAAAAAAGTGCCATCCTTCAGGACAGAGAATTTCTGCAAATCGAGCAATACTGTAACATCACTCCACTCAATCATGTGCAGACCTCAGTTCTTCAACATGTCAATGCTGTGCCTTGTTATGAAATAAGAACGAAGGAACAAAGGGGAAGCAGAGATTGCACACACCTTCGGCTTGAAGCCTAACACATTTAATTGTACTCTTTCAAATTTGTCAACACTTTTACCAAGGACAGATTTAAAATCAGTATTGAAGTATCTTTAATAGACAGATGAAAACAAATAAACTCATCTGGGATACCAGTCATTCTTTTTTTTTATATATAAGATATCTTTTATTATTACTATTATTGTTTCAAATTCAGTCACTGTTTATCACTGAAACATACAAAAATAATTTTTCCCAAGATGAATATGCTGTGTATTAGTCCAGTCAAAGATATTACCATACACATTATCACCAACAGATAATTTTCCACTTTTGTGTCTCTTAAATGTTTTATTTTCCCCTCGATTCGCTCTCATTCTTAAAAGCACAGATTTTTCACTGTTTCTACTGTAGGAATCACTGTTGTGGACTTTGGAATAATGTGCCCTTAATGAACCAAAACCTCTCTATCTAGGGGAAGCAATAAGCTTCATAACCCCTCTGAGAGTCTCCCCACCTCTCTGGTTTCTTGTTTCTTCCATCTTTATGCTCCTTAATCCAGGCACTTGCATTTGGCATCTTGAAGCCTCTTGTTCATAGTCAAGCCTTCTCTATGTAGCTTTGAGGCAGGCAGTATCTCAGTTTGTCTCTGATTTCTCCAATCTTTCTCATTTCTCTTGCTGGCTTTACCTACAGACATGGTCCAAGGCTGATACCTTAACTCACTCTTATATCTCTTATGTCCTTCAGAAATTTAATCCAATCTGGCCTGAAGATAAACTATGAAAGAGGAATATTATTCCTGGTAGTGTAATCCTCCATTTTAGTATTTGGTCACTGGTGCAGTTGAGCATCTTGCTTTGAGATAAATTTTAAGTTCAAAATGAGGTTATTCTTGGAATGCTGAGGCAGGAGAAAGCTAGTTAATGGAAGCTGGTAAGGGGGCTGGAGCATCTGCCTATGTGACTATATTAAAAAAATGAAAAAACAAAAAACAAAACAAACAAACAAAAAACACATAGGGACCAGCAGTTGAAGTAATGGCTATGTCACTGGACTCCCATGTTTGAGTCCCAGACCTGGTGGCTTAAATTCACAGCGGGTACATGTGCATGTGTGCCCAAGATCCTGAGAGAAGAATGGAGGAGAAGGGATTGCGGCATGGCCATCCCCTCTGGGGACTGATTTCTCACTTTCGCTTTCTATCTCTCTGTCTCTCTGGCAAGCACACATGCTTTATAGCAAAAACCTCTCAAAAAAAGAAAAAAAAAAAAACGCATCTGGGCAGAAAATTATCCACCCAAGGTAATGTAGGTAGGAGACCAGTGGGGAATGTCTACCTGATTAAGCCATGTTTGATATGGCCAATGAGATAAATCAGTAGGCCCAGCCACATTTGACAGAACCAATGGGATGAGAACAATCAGCAGGTCCAGACGATGCTCAACCAACACAACCTAAATTAAGACATTACAAACCTCACATGATGTAGCTGCTGGGCCCTTTCAAGCCACTCTTTCTCTGTTCGCTCAGGCTCACTCCTGCCTCCCAGGAGTGTAAGTTATTACTTAATAAACTGCCTTTTCCTTTTACTATTGGTGTGTTTTGTTCAATTATTTGTCAGAAACACCAAAAACCTGGATATCATCACTGAAGCAATCCTGTAGTAATATCCTCTGCACACCTGCAGTGTCGGTTATTTGCTGTTAAGATTTCTTCTGCCTGGAATTCTCTCCTTTAGGGCACTTGTACACTCCTTATCTCCATCAAATATTTGCTTGGATCTTCCCTTCTCAATGAGCCTTCCATTATCCATCTTATTTAATATTGTAACCATCTCCATTCCCTATACTCTGCTCAAATTTATATTTTTCTAAAACATTTTCAAATTACAACCTATTGGATTGTCAGAAAAGTCATGATGCAAATTTGCATAGAAAAATACATCATGACTTTTCTGATGGCCCGATATTATATACTTTTGAAATTATGATTGTTTAAGTATATTTATTTTTTCAATAAGTAAGAGATATGGAGAAAGAGGCAGACAGACAGGCTGTCAGGGATATAGTACCATTGACAGAGTCTTTTGTAAAATCATATTTATTATTATCATAATCTTATTTATATTACATTGACTCACATATATCTTTACAGTGTATTACATTTCTTTTTCTAGAAGGAATACGATGTGTATCAGTAAAGACAAAGACATTACTATCCACATCATCATCATCAAATAGCTTTTCATCATTTTTTTCAGATTATTATTATATTTATTCTCATTTTTTTAAAAACATTCAATAACTATATACCATTTTGCTTGTAAAAAGAATTTACCCAACATGAGAAAGCTAGTAAATGGAAGCCAGTAAGGGGGCTGGAGCATCTGCCTGTGTCACTAGATAAACAAAACAAAACAAACAAACAAACAAAACAAAACTAAACTAAACTAAAAAAAAATCAGGGCAGAAAATTCTCCACCCAAGATAATGCAGGTGGGAGATCAGTGGAGAATGTCTAGCTGATTTAGCCACATTTGATATGGCCTATGAGATGAACCAGCCAGCCAAGGAACATGAAATACTTCTTAGACCACTCCAGATGAGAATAGTATACATGTTATCATCAAAAGGTAATAGACCATTTCTGTGTCCACTAATGTCACGCCTCTCTATTTATTCTCTTGGTATCCTTCTCTATACTCTTCCTTTCTCCTGCCCCGTTCCACCCTGTCTTCAGCATCCCTAACTATTTTCACTGCTTTTATGCCCTCCCATATTTCAATCTCCACCATAAAGTGTGGATAGTTGGTTTATACTAAGTGGATACATATAATGTCTTTCTTTTCATATCCTGGTTTGTTTTACTCAGCAATAGATTCTCCACATCTGACCACTTTCTATAAAACACCAGGGTCTTGTTGTTTATTTGTTTATTTTTTTTATTACTGAGTAGTATTCCATAGAGTATATGTCCCACACTTTTTCAATCCATTCACCTGTTTGTGGACATTTGGGTTGGTTCCATGTCTTAGCAATTCTGAATAATGTTGTAATAAACATTGATGTGCAAGTGCTTTTCCAACTGAGCATTCTCCTCTCCTTTGGGTAGATACCCAGAAGTGGGATTGCTAGATCAAATGGTAGTTCTATTTGTAGATCTTTGAGGAACCTCCATATTGTTCTCTACAGTGGCTGAACCAGTTTACATTCTCACCAAAAGTGCAGTAGAGTTCCCCTTTCACCACATCCCCGCCAACATTTATCACTTTTTATATTTTTAATCTTTGCCATTATGACAGGATTTAGGTGGTATTTCATTGTGGTTTTAATATGCATCTCCCTTATGATGAGGGATGTTGAGCATTTCCTCATATGCTTTTTGGCTGTTTGTATGTCTTTAGAGAGATTTTTGTTCAGTTAATTTTCCAATCTTTTAATTGGTTTAATCTTTTATTTATTTTTTTTTTCCACGTAAGGCATTTGAGTTCCCGGTGTCTCCTGGTTATCAGTCCCTTGTCTGAGGCATATTTTACAAAAATATTCTCCCATTCTGAGGGTTGTCAATTTCCACTTGTTACTGTGTCCTTTGATGTCTGATACAGTCCCAATTGTATATTTTAGGGATTACTGCCTGTGCTTTGGGAGTAAAATATAAGAAGTTTTTGCCTACCCCAATGTCTCCCAGATTTTCCCCAGTATTTTCCACCAGTAGTTTTATTGTTTGTGGTCTTAGGTTCAGATCTTTGATCCATTTTGAGGTGATTTTTGTTAATGGCGAAAGGTAAAAAATCATTTGGATGTAAGCTTTGGGGTTTATTTCTGGGGTCTCTATTCTATTCCATTGGTCCACTGGCTGATTTGTGCCAATATCATGTGGTCTTGATGATCTCAGCTTTATAGTAGATCTTGAGGTCAGGAAGTGATATGCCACCCACCCCACTCATCTCGAGCATCATTACTTTGGTAATATGAGGTCTTTTATGATTCTAGACAAATTCTATGATTGTCTTTTCTAGATCTGTAAAGAATATCTCTGGTATTTTTATTTAAAATTCCATTAAATATGTAGATTAATTTTGGTATAATTGCCATTTTGATTATATTAATTCGTCCAATCCAGGAACATGAGATATCCTTCCACTTTCTTATGTCCTTTTTAATATCTGTTTAAAGATTTTCATAGTTTTCTTTGTAAAGGTCTTTGACTTCCTTAGTCAGGTTTATCCCTAGGTATCTTATACATTTTGTGGCTACGGTAAAAGGGATTCCTTTCTTCAGCTTTATTTCGTCCAACTTGCTGTTCATATATAGAAATGTTATAGATTTTTGATGTTGGTTTTGTATCCTGCCACTTTACTGTATTCATTTATTACTTTGAGAAGTTTTTTCATTGAAACCTTTGGGTTTTGTAAGTATACCATCATTTCAGCTGCAAATAAAGATACTTTCAACTCTTCTTTGCCTATTTTTATGCCTTTTATATTGTTCTCTTTTCTGATTACATTAGCACTATATTAAAAAGCAGTGGAGAAAGGGGGCAGTCTTGTCTAGTACCAGTTTTTAGTGGAAAAGGTTTTAGCTTTTCCCCATTCAGTATGATGTTATCTATAGCTTTTTCATATATGGCTTTTATTGTGTTGAGAAATGACCCTTGTATACCAATCTTACTGAGAGTCTTACTCATGAAAGGATGTTGTATTTTATTAAATGCTTTCTCTGCATCAGTTGAAATGATCATATGGTTTTTATCTTTCTTTCTGTTAATATGGTGTATTATATTTATGGTCTTGCATATGTTGAACCACCTTTGCATCCCTGGAATAAAGCCTACCTGGTTATGATGAATAACTTTTGTTATATGTTGTTGGATATGATTTGCAAGTATCTTGTTTAGAATTTTTACATCTATATTCATCATGGATATTGGTCTGTAGTTTTCCTTTTTTGTCATGTCCTTATCTATTTGGGAATGAGGATGGTGGAGCCTTCATAGAGTGAATTTGAAGGTTGCCTTCCTTTTGAATCTTTACAAATAATTTGAGTAATTATTTACAAATAAATTGAAATAACTCTTTATTAAAGGTTTTGTAGAATTCAGAAATGAAACATTTGCACCTGGCCTTTTCTTCCATTAGGGTCTTGAGGTCACAATCTAGCTTCCAATCCAAGTCAACCTGAATGATGTGCACGCGTGTTTCTGCATACTCAGGGAATTTTCTGGATGCAAACTGGGAACTTCTCCAAGGGGGTATGCCTTACAGAACACACACTTTACCACTGTACAATCATCTGGTCCCCTTCAGTTATGCTTTGTTATTATTGTTCCCTTTGTTTTCCACCATCTGAGTTCAGATTGCTGTAATAAAATATCATAAACTGAGTGGTTTGTAAACAGAAACTTATTCTTTACAGTTTTGGAGGCTAGAAGTCTTAGATTAGATTGCCAGTATGGCCAAGTTTTGATGAGAATCCTCTTCTGGTTCAGACACTACTAACTTACTGCATCCTAACATGACAGAAAGACAGCAAGCTACTTCTTTGGCCTCTTTCTAAGGATATTAATCCCACTCATGAAGGCTCTACTCTTATGACTTAATTGCCTTTCAAAGGCCCAGCCTCCACAGACCATCACTGAGGGTGAGAATTTCAACATAATAACTGCAGAGACAGAACACATTCTGCTCATACAATCCTGATAGAATACAGACTATTTTATTCACGAATGTCACAATGGCCTGGCACTTAGAAGGTAATCAATGACTAACATCCTAATTGAGTTAAAAATAACTTTTCTGTATTACCCACCACCACCACCACCATATCCTTTTCATGGGTAGCAGCCTAGTCTAGGCTTCCTATTATGGTAATTAAGTAATTAGTATGCTAATTGCATTTCCTCCTCTCTCTCTCTCTCTTTAATCCATCTCCTTTACTGTTGGTTGATTTTCTTCTTCAAAACCCCAATTTATCTTTTCATTATCCTTCACAGAAAATGTGACTGTAAGGCAAAGTCAAAATTTCTTATTCTGTAATATAAGGCCCTATATAATGTGACTACCAATCATGTCCAGTCATATTTATACACACTCTTCCACCAATTCAAACCAACCTGGTATTGACTTTTTTTTTCATTTAAGAAATATTTGTTGGCCATCTACTCTGGTACACTACATGGTTGGGAGAATGAGGTCAAGGTGGAGGCCTGGGCTCAGATCGTAGGCTAATTGGATATAAAAGCTTGCTGTGAGTGCCTGTAATCCTAGCTAATTGGGAGGTTGGGGCAGAAGGACTGGGACATGGGTAAGACCCTGTTAAAAGAACTCGTGGCTGGCAGGTCGCATGGTGATTAAAGCACTGGATTCCAAAATGACTGACCATTGTTGAAATCCCGGACCTAATGGCTTGCTTTC
>NW_006159883.1:2484547-2498686 GCF_000334495.1 Tupaia belangeri chinensis
CAATAAAATAATAATAATAATAAATTGAATAAATGAAATAAAATAATTCTTTTTAAAAAAGAATAATTATTTAATTAATTTTATTATTTTTTTTTCTTCTTCAATTTGACCAGAGAAAGACAGAAAGAGAGAGAGAAAGCAAGTCACCAGGTCTGGAACTTGAACCATGGTCAGCCAAATGGGAGTCCAGCACCTTTACAACTATACCACCTGCCAATCCCATAAAACGTTCTTTAAAAAACAAAATATCTACCTCTGTCTTTCTCCATTTTTCTCTCTATTTCTTACTCATAAAAAAAAAAATGTTCACCTCCTAGTTTAGTTTTTACGTGTGATAAAAATAATATACTTTTAGTTTAGGCAGCATGAACTGGAAGAATCAAAGTTTGAACAGCATTTATACTAAAAAAGAAATTGATTGCAAAGGAAGACACTTGGCAAATTTACTCAGAGATCTGTGGTCCTGTCACTAAAATGTCTCCTGCCTCCATTTTAAGCACTGGGAAAGCAAATCATATCTATATTTAAGGGTTCTAGCTCAACTTACTCTGTGATTGATTCTATGCCTTTTAAAAGTAATGATTCCTTTTAATAAACATAAATAATAATGTTTTGTCCTTCTACAAAGGACAAACATTGTACTTTTTCCTCATCTTCCTTCACTTTATCATAAGAAACAGTGTTATAAATTATACATGTGCTCTCAGAACCAAAATTCTGAGCGAAATCTCCTAGAAGGTACCCCTGGCCTCAAATCTATGATTCAACCTTTGGAGAAAAATCCTAGGAAGGGACTTGGACCGCTTGGTAATAGGCATAGAGCTTATACTCTGGATTGGTAGAAATCTGGTATCCTCAAAGAGTGTCACTCTTTTACAGTCATCTGTGTGTTTCTTAGGGTCTTGCTTTCTCAATACTTCCTGTCTTGACAAATTAAAGGTTGTTATGGTGATAAAGATTTGTTTTTGGAGCCCTACCTCTACCACCAATGTTTATGAGGCTATTTTTATAAGAGGCCCTCTCAAATAATCCTCCTCATGTTATTCTTCCCTTCCTCTAATGTTTTATACACACACACACACACACGTTTATAAATACATAAAATCCTAGAATCTGACATCATTTTACCTTGTGTTTTACCTTGTGTTTTCTACTTTTTATCCATAAATTATTGCAGGTTCTTTTTTTTTTTTTTTTTTTTGCTAGAGGGCGTGTGCAGTCACTAGAAAGAGAAAAGAGAAAGGGAAGGCAAGAAAGCACCTCTCCACCCGCAATGGAAAATTGTCAAGCCAAAATTCCCTCTCTTCCACCTCTCCCTCCTTTTGGGATTTTGGGCACACAAATACATGTGCTAGGTGTGTTTCTAAAGCTGCCATTCCAGTACTCAAACTATCTATTTAGCCATGTGAAATCCAATCAAATTAACCTCTAGGCCATGAGTTGGCCTGCAAAATTCTTGAAGATATAAATTGTCTGCCCCATAGTAGAGCTTACCAATTTTTGTTAATCAGCTAAGTCACCAGCAGAACATTAAGAAAATTCAGATTCCAGGACTGAATCAGATCTGCAGAAACTTAATCACTTGTCTAGTTCTAATTATTTTCAAAAATCACCCTCTCCCTGCAATGATTCAGATTGGCAAGATGAGAATATTACTCCCTTAGAGTTAACTGTGGGCTCAATAATTAGCAAAATCTCAACACACTTTTTGACTTGAAAGTAATTTACTTTAAATTAAAAAGTTATGACTAAAGGTTATGATTCTCGACATTTTGGCTCACCTCATCTAGAGTCTAACATTTGATTTTGGATCATCTAATATCTAAAATAATTATAGCATTCAAAACACCTGAAATTTCACCTCATATACAATACATAGTTTATGAAGATAGTCAAATCAAACATATAGTTGCAGATTTTCATTTTTTTCTGTCTGAACTTACTTTTTAATACTTCCTACACATCACCATTTTTTAAAGCTGTAAATAATTGGCTATTGGGATGGGGGTACTAACTCAATCATTTCCTCACTTTTGAACATTTTAGATATTATAATCTTTAAAATTATCAATATCATAACTTAATTATTACATATTTAATGTATTACAATAAATAGCATAATTTAAGTAAGCAATTCATGAAATATAGATATATTTTACTATATTATATTTACTTAGAAAATATTTGGGCCCAGCAGG
Source organism: Tupaia belangeri chinensis (assembly GCF_000334495.1). Classification (NCBI taxonomy): domain Eukaryota; kingdom Metazoa; phylum Chordata; class Mammalia; order Scandentia; family Tupaiidae; genus Tupaia; species Tupaia belangeri. Next base: position 2,486,746 of record NW_006159883.1, read on the forward strand.
TAGTAGGGCGGTTAAGGGACTGGATCCTACATGGCTTACTCCATGGATCAATTCTTGAATGTGCCAATGTGAAAAATATTCTGGGCCCATGTGCATGAATGCTCAAACTCCTAAGAGGAGAATGAAAAAGTGATTGCAGTGTAGCCATTCCCCTGAGGGGTGATTTCTCACTTTCCGCACTCTGCCTCTCTCCAGCAAGCACATGGCCCTATAGCAAAAACAAACAAACAAAGAAATCACAAAACAAACCAAAAATATTTGAAAAATAGTTATTTAAAAATATATACTGCATTCTTTTTATTTTTTAATGTTTTTAATATTCTAGTCTTGGACATGACTTTTGTACTGTTCTTTTTAATTGTTTTTTTCCCCTCACTTTCAGATTCTTGGAACAATTCTCTATTAACCATAGCCACTGTAAGTGGTCATGAAATTACTCAATCCTGTTGATGTAGTCTCTCAATTGTTATATTGGAGCCTCATCTCCCTATCACCCCAGTCTCAGAAATACTTTACCATACTAGAGGGCTATACAATTAAAAATATTATCCAAGAGAACATCAAGAGTCAGAGAGAAGGAGAGGAGGAAAGCACTGTTCAGTGGGGCATGAACAATAGCGTTACAATACTTCTCTTCCAATCTCTCCATCCTTTAGGGATTTCAGGTACAAAAGCACATGTTATTAGCATATTTTTTAAGCTACCAGGTCAAGGACTAGAATCACATCATCAGTCATGTGAGAGCCAGCTCCCTTAACCACCAGAGCAGGGTCTGGGCTGAACCAGAGACACAAGTTTTAAATGGTACAGGTCAGTATTTTTAAATGTGGCCTATAGATTATATGCAGAAAAATTATCTCAGAAACTTTGTAAAAATGAAGAATGGACCCCACAAATTAATCAGACATTTAGGTTAAACCTAGTAAAAGAAAATTTAAACAAATACCAAGGCAATTCTTATATATACTAATATTTAAAATTTTAGTCTTCCATATGTAATGCTGTCAATGAATTTGCAACATAGATTGAAGGTGCTTCAAAAGCCAACACACTTCTTACATCTTTTTTTTTTTTTTAATATTTTTGCTATACTGCATGTGTGCTTGCCAGAGAGACTGAGAGGCAGAAAGTGAGAAATCACCCCATTGAGGGGATGGCCATGTTGTAATCCTTTCTCCTCCATTCTCCTCTTGGGATTTTGGACACGCACGCACACGTACCCAAAGTGTTTCAAGCCTCTGGGTCTGGGACTTGAACTACATATAGCCTTGTGGTAATCCAATAATGTAACAGTTATGCTATCTGCTGCTCCCACCAACACACTTCTTATTATTCTACTCCTCTAGAAGTCCATATACACATTTTATCTGTGATCACAAATTTACACAGTTCATTTTTGCCCTCTGTCCATCCCTCCTGTAACAGAGTACATCTTTTCTAAAAGGTAGAGAGCATATTTATTTTAGTTTTGCATTATTTTCACTGTTGGAACTTTATTTTGCACATAGAAAGTGTTCATTATTAGTTGTTTAACTTTTTAACCAATCCATATTCTTTTACTCTGTTTTACAGTTCAGTCTAGATCATTGCATAAAAACTTTTAAATGACTTAAAGCTGTTTCTCTCTCTGTTCTTAAATTATAATGCCTATTTTGTGTCCTCAGAACTTTATTCATGGATTTTTATAGTATTTCATGTAGGGATTTTTCTGTATTAGCAAAATAAGTATTAACTGCAATTCTCTGTGTGTAAGGCACTATGATTTGCTTTAAAGATGGAAATACGAGAGAAGTGGTCCTTGCATTGGAATTTCCACCAAGAAAATTGGCCTCATCAGAAATGTTTGCAAAATAATAGAATAAAATCTAAAGCATTCATTAAGCATATGGAAAAAATACTATAACTTGAAAAAATCAGGAAGAATTTATTTTATAACTGTATATGCATGGCTGAATTTCACTGGATATCAAAATTAAGAATGTCTAATTTGAGATGGCTATACATAACATTGTTTTTCATTCCAGAAAGCTTGCTGATATATTAATATAACGATGTATGGAATATTCATATTTCATTTTTAGACACAAACAAAAAAATAATGGGTATACTCTGCTAATTTTAATTTCAGTGTTGTATTATTAGAAGATTCTTTACCTATTGTAATATCTTTCTGTAACAGAGAATAGTAGGTATACACACAAATATATTTGGGTTTTACATACACAGTTCACATAGCAGTGTTACCATAGTGAGTATTATCATAATAAAACTTAAATTATTTTTTTTAAAAAACAATGTCATTACCAACTAAATACTAAAGAAGTTTCTAGTAGTACAGAACCCAGAATCTTCTGAACAGTCACAATTTCTTTTGTAATTAATTACATCAAAATATTAAATAATGAAAAACTACTATTCATTTAATAGAACGGGTAAAATTCAAAAGATCAACAATACTAAATGCTTATGAGGATGGCAAGCAACAGAAATGTCATTCATTGTTGCTAGGATTGTAAAACTTTGCAGCGGCTTTGAAACACTATTTGGCACTGTTTCATAAATCATCATACTCTCACTATTTGATCTAGTAATTATACTCCTTTGTACATATCCAGTCAATTGAAAATGTTCGGTCCATACAAAAGTCTGCAGACAAATGTTTATAAATGGCTTTAATTTTTGAGAGAGATTTTTGCTATAGGATAGTGTGTGGTCGCCAGAGAGATAAAAAGTGAGAAATCACTCCCCCGGGAGGATGGCCACACCACAATCCCTTCTCCTCCATTCTCCATTCGGGATTTTGGGCATGCACACACATGTGCCCAGCATGAATTTAAGCTGTTGGGTCTAGGACTCAAACCGCAGTTGACTACATGGGAGTCCAGTAACTTTTCTGATATCCCCTGGTCCCTATAAATGGCTTTTAAAAAATTAATTCTTAAATTTGGAAGCAACCAAGATGTCCTTTAGTGGGTACATTGATAAACTGTGATACATCCATACAATGGAATTATTTAATGATAAAAAGAAATAAGCTATCAGGCCACAAAAGATGCAGATAAACTTTAAAACATATTGCTAAGTGAAATAAGCCAATCTGAAAAGGCTACATAGTATATGATTCTAATTACATGACATTCTGAAAAAGGCGTAACTACAGAGGCAAAGTATGGGTAGGAATTCAGTGTGTGTAGGGGGCAGGGCAGAGTGTGAAGAGAGAAAGCACAGAAGATGTTTAGAGCAGTGCAACTACTCTGTATGATAAATGATGTTGGAAATATGCCATCATACATTTGTCAAAACTCAGAATGCACAAGACAAAGAGTGAATCTTATGCAACTACAGGCTTTAGTTTGTAAGAATGTGTCAATATTGGTTCATCAATTTTAATAGATATGCCACACTAATGCAAGATGTTAATAAGAGGGGTAACTGTGTTTGTGTTGGGGGAGAAGGGGGTACATAGGAACTCTTTGTACTTTCCAATTAAATTTGCCACAAACCTAAAATTGGCTACAAATAAAAAGAGAAAGTCTGTTATAGAAAAGCATAACCTGAGACACAGAAACTATAGATCCATACTAAAACAATTCTAAAAATCCTGGTAAGATAAAACCTCTAGAATTTTAACCATAGGATATTTTATTCCAGTCTTTGATGATGTTACCACTGGTCTTTCCAATGGTCCCCTCTTATTCCTGAAGTGGTACCTTGGTAATACTTGGGATGATATTGGGCAAAGGTACAGATAAAGGGCTAGATAGTGTCCAGGACTCATTGGCCTGAAATCCATTTTGCAATATTCAGTCTGGGTTGACTCAAAGTGACCTACACTAGAATAAATGATTAAGGGAGGCCCAAAAGTATATAATTAACCATTGATATCAAAGATCAAGGGGGAATCCTCCAGACTCTTGAGGCAGATTTTGGCTTATGTAAACTTGCCCAGGGCCCTAGGATAACAAAGGCACCTGACAGAATTAAGATAGGGCTATGGATTGACTATGGGAGGGATGTTTTATTATTGTGTTGACTGAGAAGAAGAAGGGAAATCTAAGCTCAAGTTTCTTGATGATAAGGAATATTGGTTAATCTTTAGGTTGAACTTCACATGAAAATTTAAGACCCAAAGGCTATTTTTTCCCCTAAGAAAAACATAATATCTAAAAATAGAGACATAAAAAAGGAAAATTATCTGTTGATGACAACATGTACAGTAATATCATTGACTGGACTACCATTTAGTGTATTTATGCTGGGAAAATATATTTTTTTAATTGTATTTCACTTTATTTACTTATTTATTCATTTATTTTAATTTGACCAGAGAAGGACAGAACAAGAAAGTGAGAGAAAGAGAGGGAAAGTGAGAAATAAAGCTGCCAGGTCCAGGACACAAACCATGGTCGGCCATGTGGGAGTCCAGTACCCTTAATCACCATGCCACTTGCCGGCCCTGGAAAATTTATTTTCTGTATTGTAAAGATATATAGTGATTGACTGTAAATAATAATAATAATAATCCCACAATATTCAGACTCTAATCATGGAGACACATTAAACAGGGTATACTTCCCAACTTTCAGAAAGGCAACTCCCTATTGCTTCCCAGTAGAACTCCCCACCCAATAGTTCACAGATGTGCTAAGATTTGATTCCTTAAGTCCTGGAGCTGCTCAGCAGTGCCGTCAACTCTGCTTGTGAGCAGCCTGCATTATAGGAATATCATCATTTTCTATGTGTACCATGACAAGATAAAGGCTGAGAAACCCTTTGCAAGAGAAGCTCTGCTAAAGGTGCTTTTACTCCAAAGTAGCCAGATTTGTACTTTAGATATAGAGAACCAACTGCCCTTGTTTCTCTTAGATTGTTGAGAAAGTTGTGATGTATTTTTATATGTTTTTCTATGCAAAATATGTCATGATTTTCCTGATGACCCAATACATACCATCCTACTTCAAATGTAAGGATAAGACTTATTGAGGAATTATTTCTGAACATACTTCACATGATTGGTATAGAGCATGAAATACTATGAAGCAATGATAAATGCGGGGCACAGTTAATATTTCAGATACTATTGCCAATTTTTGATCAGTTTCACTAATATTCAAAGACTATAAAACCAAAAATAGAAATTAGTTCTTACCCTATGATGAAAACTTTCACCCTCCTCTCAGGGTAAAGCATTTGTATCATCACACGATCTCTCCACTCCTGGATTGACTTGTTCTTGAATTGTCTCTAACACATCTATGAGAAAAGGAAAACATATAAGAAAACTTAGAGCACTTTAATTAATATTAGCACTTTGCCTCAAGTTGTTCAGATTCTCCTTCTGCCATTTCGTAAAACTTGTACAAATTTTACATCAAACTATCTTGTACAAAATAATCAGTATTCAGAGAACACTTCATTTGAAGAGAATTTTCTTCCTTTACATCATTATAATCTCCCCACTTATCCATCTTTGGATGAATGATAAGAATCACTTTAACTATTTTTCCACAATTATTTTGCTGACCTTCCCTAGATATTAATCATATTCTGTGGTCTCATTAATAATAGCAAGTGTTTCTGAAAGAGAAGTAGAATATTGTTAGGTTTATACCATACTGTCAGTGGCTTTCCTAAGATCTTTTTATTGCTGTACTCGCTATGAGATAAACTAACACATTGTGGTCTCTAATCTCCTGTGCCTACTCTTTTTCTGACCTAAAAATCCGTACTAGAGCTGTAAGTACCCCATCAAGTCTATAATAATGCTGACCTGAGTCAGTGAAAAAGTGTATTCTGCCAGGAAGTTCTATACGATAGCCTTCCATCAACACAAAGTTTTAGGCATTCTTTTTTGGAACTTGCAAAGAAAATAAGCTGGCTTTGGCAGTTGATCACAGACTGCTCTAATTCGATGAAACCATTTTCCATTGGCTTTGCTTGGTAAGCTTCTTTCTACTATCTGCAAACTGACTATGTTTCTCTGTAAACCTTCTTTGCCGTTTTACCCAAACACCACCTTTCATGTCCCACAGAGTTATATGCTGCAGAAAATACATTTTTAAAAAGTACCTTCAATGGAATAAATAATTCTATATCTATTCCTTAACCTCTGCAATCTCTTATACATATTTTCTTATCTACATAAGTGTTCTGAGGAAAAGGGACACCAATGGTGTAGTGATATATAGAACTGGAAAAATCAGGAAGCTGGGTTGTATTATCTGCTCTGAAATGTCTCCTTTTTGATCTATTTGGTTAATTAAATGATTTTTAGAGGCTCATAATACAACTTTGATGGTACTTCTGAACTGTACTTCTAAGAATCATTGTGTATATTTTACTATTCTTTATTTTTTAGAATTCAATTTTTTTCATCTTTTTTTTTTTTTTTTTTTTTTGCCAGCAGGCATGTGTGCTAGCAGAGAAAGAGAGAAAAAGAGACAGAGGTAATGGGAGAGAAGAAAATATCTCCCATGAGGAATGGTCAAACTAAATCCCTTTTCCTTCATCTCTCCTTCCCTTTGGGATTTTAAGTACGTGTGCACATGTGCCAGGTGTGTTTCTCAGACTGCAGGTCTGAGACTCAAACTGCCTGGTTGGCTATGTGAGATGTGACTGCCTTGGGGCCAGCAGATGGCATAGTGGTTAAAGTGCTGGACTCCCACATGATCAACTGGTCAACTACAGTTCGAATACCAGACACAGTAACTTGAAACTCATGCCAGGTGCCTATGTGCTCATGCCCAAAATCCTGAGAGGAGAATGAAAAAGAAGGGATTGCAGCATGGCCATCTCCCTGGGGATGTTTTCTCACTTTCTGTCTCTCTGTCTCTCTGGTGAGTGCATGCACCCCGTAGCAAAAATCTCTTTCTCAAAAGAGAGAGAGAGAGAGAGAGGGAGAGAGAGATGTTTCTGCCTTAACCACGAGATCCGGCCCTGAAATTCCTTCTTTAGTTTTTTTCTCTTTTCATTTTCAAAGATTATTTATTTCTAGGGAGTGGTGAGAAAAGGAAGCACCTTCAACAGGGTGTAAACTTCCCTTAGCGATGCAGCTAGCCAGGATCTACCCACAGGTAGACCTGGCATGTTGAAGATGACCCAGGACACAAGCCTGAAATCCTACATTATCTCCAGCATTACACAGCAGCACTCCTACCACCTGCATCACTATGGTTGTACCATTTATGGAATTCTTCACAGTAAATAATTGGAGACTGGGAAATATGAGACAAATCAATTCTCCAAAGAGGGGCACACAGTAGCTGTGTGTGTATTTGTCTTTAATATCACAACTCTTAATTAATTATTAATCTTTTAACATTGGTAATTTCTTAAATGCCAATCTAATAATTGTCTATGAGAGCAATGTAAATAAATAAAAAAAATTAAAGTTGAATGAAATAAGCTAGACACACCAAAAAAAAAAAAAAAACCCACACTCTTTAAGGTTATATTTATATGAAGTTCTAGAAAAGGCAAAAGTAAACAACAATGATAAATAGAACAGTGGTTGTGAGGGATTAAATTAAACATGAGGTGAGGGAACTTTTAGAAATAATGAAAAAACATATACATCTTTTAAAAGACAAACAAATAAGTGATGAGACTCAAAGAGTCTTCTCAGTTTTGGGAATGGTTTTGAATTAGGGAGTTTTTTTTTTTATTTTTATTTTTTAAAGGTTTTTGCCATAGGGTGTGTGTATTCATTGGGAAGGAAAGAGACAGAGAGACAGTGAGAGGGAAAGTGAGAAATCACTCCCTAGAGGGTTGGCTATGCTGCAATCTCTTCTCTTCCTGAGATTTTGGGTACATGCACAAATGCACCCAGTATGAGTTCCACGCTGCTATATCTGGGACTTGAACCATGGCTGACCATGTAGAAGTCAAGCACCATAACCACTATACCACCTTCTGGCCCCAATTCAGAGAGTCTTTAAGGAGTCTTCACCTCCTTCTTGACCAGTCAGAACAATTCTTTATTCTTTCATTCATTCATCCATTTAAGAGAAATTTACCAAACATAAATATATCAATAATCAACAAAATGACAGTATGCTAGGGAAAATAATGGTTACTAAAATAAACACAGCCCTTCCTTTTACAGAATGTAGAGTCTATTAGGGGAAAATAAACAGTTAGAATAGACAAAAACAGAGAGTTATGGTATAGCATTGAAAGAAGAATTATGTTTTGGGGAACAGCAGGTGGTATTGTGGTTAATGCTGGACATGCCCACATGGTTCGAGTCCTTTTTTTAAAAAAATTTTTTGGAGAGGTTTTTGCTATAGGGCACGTGCGCTCGCCAGACAGACAGAGAGAGACAGAGAGATAGAAAGTGAGAAATCACCCCCCACTGGGGGGATGGCCCATGCTACAATCCCTTCTCCTCCACTCTCCTCTTGGGATCTTGGGCACACACACACATGCGCCTGGCGTGAGTTTTAAGCCACTGGGTCTGGGACGCGAACCGTGGTTGACTACATGGGAGTCCAGCGACATAGCCATTACGCTAACTGCTGGTCCCATGGTTCGAGTCCTTGACCTGGTAGCTTGCTTTCTCACTTTCCCTCTCACTTTCAGTGTCTTTCTCTGGTCAAATTTAAATGAATGGATGAAGTAATTAATTAATAATTCTTTAAAAAGAAAAAGATAAAAAGAAGGTCCATGTTTTAATCAAGGGCTTGCATTAAAACAGAATGAAGTACCTTAACTAAACCCCAAGTTAATCTGAGCTGAAAATTCTGGTGTTTACTGGATCATTAAAAGCTAATCATGTATTCAGACCAAAGTAAACTAAACAGTATTTTTCTACTAAACTAAGCCTATATATTTTCTAAGTCTAATGAATCAAAACATCAAAATATTTTTCAAGTCTGATTTTATTTGGTCAATGAAGAACTTTTACAAACAAAATTTAGGTCTTGTACTCCCTAAGGCAGTTTATATATACAGCTGTCCATGGGGATAACATGGTGTTAAATGACCTTCTTTCCCATGAGTAAATCCCAGCTGGAAAGACAGGTGCATCTACTTCTGGTGACTCTGCTGCCAATGAGAGATTTACAAGCTCTCCCAACAAGAAACATTATGCATACTCATGACAAATCCACACTGTGACAGATGTAGTATTTGATAGACAAACAAAGTATAACCACAAGTAGGCCAGCATTCCAATACAAAATGCTTTCAGGTAAATATATCCATCTCACTACTAACCATCCCACACTTTTAAATAAAGTCCCTCTGTGAGCAATCCCATTTTTAAAGCACATGAAAATTTTTCTTGCCTAACAAGTATGAATATCCTCTTGTAGATTTTTTTGGTTATTTTTTTCTAACCTATTTACCCAAATTTATTTCCAAAAATGAAAGGATTCATTTATGCGATTAAACAGTTTCAAGAATATATTAAAAATAGAAGAAAAATATAAAAATTGAAACATAATTAAGTTATGCTTTCTCACTTTCCAAGCTTTCTAAGGAGGGTTATCCTATTGTTTATTTTGTAAAACTGTCTAGAAGAAAACCAACAAGATTTGTTAAAGAATACACTGAGAGAGAACATGCTGTAACCATGGGTAGTTCACACATTGGCTTTGAAGTGAGAAGCTTATGTTAAAAACCAACCAAGACCATAATGGATTATGAATGCATTTTATTTAATTAATCAACCAAACATCAAGAACATTATTGTCTTACTGTTCTCTACTAGCCTTCCCATGCTCTAACCAGAAAACTTAAGGTTTGGGCAACATTTACTGGCAGACAGAATACGACCACTTGAACGCAAAAGTAAATTTGACTCCATCGAGATTAGTGGTCCCCAACCCTCTGGCACCAAGGACTGGCTTCATGGAAGACAATCCATCATTGGATAGCTGGAGTGTGGTGTTGGTTTTGGATGAACCAAGCATACCACATTCTCTCTGCATCCCATTTTCACCACTACCACATTGCAATTTACAATAAAATAATCATACAATAGGGCTCCCACTCCTTTGAGAATCTAGTTCTTTTGCTGATTGAACACAGATGGCAATGCCAGCAATTGGAGAGTGACTGCTTACCTTGCTTACTGACTGCCCACCTCTACTGTGCTGCTCAGCAGATCAGCACCTGTCTGCAGCCCTGGGTATTGGTAATCCCTACTCTAGATATAAGAGGCATTCCAGACCCATTTGAAAATATTACCAGATTTTAATCCAAACCATACAATGATGCTTTCTCACTTTGTAAAATTACTTTCTTGCTCTGGCCAGTGAAAAATTCAAAAGAAATCATCTGGGACCAGCAGATGGCATAATGGTTATATTGCTGTACTCCTATGTAGTCGACTGTGGTTCAAGTCCTGGACCCACTGGCTTAAAACTCATGCTAGGTACATGTACATGCATGCCCCAAATACAGAGAGGAGAATGGAGAAGGGATTGCAGCATGGCCATCCCTCCTGGGGGATGATTTCTTGCTTTCTGTCTCTCTATTTCTCTCTCTCTGGCAAGCACATACATCCTATAGCAAAACTCTCTCTTAAAAAAAAAGAAAAAAATGAAAAAGAAATCCTCCATTGCTGATTAAGCATTATAGTTCCTGTCTGAGTGGGCTTCACAAATTCAATGATTAAGAAACTATATATATTAAAAATGTAATGTATTTTTAATCCCTTATTTTATTTTTATTCTATAACCAGTTAATGATTATAAGAATTAACACAATGAAATATTGTCCTAACTTGCTCATATAATTTCTTCTTCTACTTCTTAAATTTTTACTCTCCCAACCTTAATATTTTTGGTTTCTATGATTTCTTTCTGCCAATGTAAGTAATCTCTCTTTGTATTTCCTGGTCATTCTTCCATATTAACTTTCTCATGCACATGGTATTGTAGAAATAATTTAAACAAAATGTATTGAATTTGTGAGATTCGAACAATCTTATCATTACTAAAGCACTTCAGACTTTCTCAGTGTCAGATTGAATACATAATTGTGGCACAAAATTCTAGATGATTTCTAATGGCTTTTTCATGGCCACCTGACTCCCATACATGTGACAACTTGACCCATAGCTGGCAGAGCTTGTATCCAATGAGAAGGCAAAACTTTTCTGTATGTCCTTAGAATAAACTTGAAAGCATGCTAATTTAATGAATCTATTAAACATTAAAATCTACTTGACAACATTGAAACATTAAGAAATCTTCATGGCTCCTGAGAACTAAGCATTTCAGGAGAAACATAGAAGTGAAGATTTTCCACTGATAATTCAGCCTCCAGCACAAAAACTCAAGTGGTAGGAAGATTTTCAAGTCACAGACACATCATAGCCAGACTGACCAAAACCATGGACAAAGACAAGATACTAAGACTGGCAAGAGAAAAACGGCAAGTTACCTTCAAAGTATATCTAACAGGAGACCTCTCATCAGAAACAATGTGAGCAAGGAAAGAATGGGAAAATATATCCAAAGTGTTAAGGGAAAAGCAATTCAACCAAGAATACTGTACCCAGCAAGATTATCCTTCATATGGGAAGAAAAGACAAGAACATTCTCAGATAAACAAAGCCTGAAAGAATTTACCAGCACCAGACCGGATCTCCAAGAAGTTCTCAAGGGAGTGCTATGTCAGGAAAATTAAATGCAGACACACAGAAATAAGAGTCCAAAACTAGGAAAATGGCCAATTTAATCATAGGGTTAAGTGTGGAGTGGAATATTATATCCCACAATTCAATCAGGGAGATCGAACCACAACAGAAGATCAAGTACATGAGACTGAACTGGTGAAACAGCATTCTGTGACTTGACTAAAATATTGCTGCTTTTCTTCTAGGCTTTGTTGTCCAGTTTTAAGGATTTTTGTCCTGTCTTGAGCTGTCAGTAGGTTCATGTACCTACTATTTGAACAGAATACTAACCTGTTTCTAGGCTTTAAGTTCAAG
>NW_006159883.1:2498711-2499417 GCF_000334495.1 Tupaia belangeri chinensis
GATTTCTCACTTTCTATCTCTCTGTCTCTCTCTGTCTTTCTGGCGAACGCACGTGCCCTATAGCGAAAACCTCTCCAAAAAAAAAAAAAGATAGTAGTTAGATTACTTATGAAATTGTGTGATCAACAAAATGTGGGGGGAAAAGGAATTGAAGACAACTGTAGACAGCAGAGATAGTATGATAAGAGGGTGGGAAAGGGCAGAAGATCAGACATGGGGTAAATATATACATATATATGTATGTATTTATTTGTTTTATTATATATTTTATATATAATATATAAAATTATTATATATTTTATATACATATATGATATATATGAAACTAGAAATAGAAAATTATTGATGATAACATGCATGATTAAGTCACTATGCAGTTTATTCTAGATGGGAAACCACATTTGGTATGTTGTGACGATGCTTAGGGGATAAATGTAAATTAATTAATAAAAAAAAGTTTCAGGAGAACTAAAAAATCATAAAAACTGTTTTTATTGAAATTTTAAAAAAATGTGTGTTTGATGACTTCAGTAAGCTATATAGCCCCAGCTAGGTGCTACTTTATAGTTGTTCATTCTACTCACTGAAGTTTATGCCTAAAGTCAGACTTGTGTTCATGTATATGTATATATCAGCTGTGCTTGCTATTGGAAACATTTAGACTAATTAAGTTCATTAGCGAATCAAATAAATGGGAAGGCATAGA
>NW_006159883.1:2499612-2504955 GCF_000334495.1 Tupaia belangeri chinensis
GGAGATCTCATTTTGTATGCTGTAATGATGTATAGTGAATGAATGTAAATAAAAAAATTTTAAAAAAAGAAGCTGAAAAAAGTAAAAGTTAAAAAAAAAATCAGAAATAAAATCTTGGTCCAGATGATGGCATGATGGATAAGATGACTGGAACCCACATGGTCAACCTGCATGATTTGAGTCCTGGACTCAGCATCTTCAGAAGCATTGTGGAAACATGTGTGTGTGCATGCCCAAAATCCTGAGGGGAAGAATAGAGGAGAAAGGATTGCAATGTGGTCATCCTCCCAGGAGGTGCTTTCTTACTTTCCTTTGTATCTCTCTCTGTCTCTCTAACAAGCACATGTGCCCTATCACAAACTGAAAGGAAAAAAAAAAACAAAGAAATAAAATATTAATTTGGTACTAATGATTTGGGACTGAATTTTTCCAGAGATCAAATTTTAAGGATTAGCTTTACTGTGCAAGGATAATTTAGATAAAAACCAAAGTATATATTTAGCCCTTACTATGTGTGAGTCTCTGCAAACCATGAGGGACACATGGCTCTTCCATTAAAGTAACTCATAGCTTAGTCAATGAAGATAAAGATATATAAACATATCCAAAGATAATTTAATGCCATTTGTCAAATGCTATGGCAACTGTGTACACAGGATTATAAAATATGTAAGCTAGACATTCAATTTTCCAGATGAAGTGGGAATGATTAGGATCTGTTCCACAAATCTCAACTGAGCATCTGACGTTGCATCAACAACATGTGTGTCATCTAAGTCAGTCCTTAAGGTTCTGTACTGACTATTATTTATAGATCTCTACTTACATATTTGGTTTTTCCCTGGTTTTGACTCAATAATCTTTTCTTTCATCCTTATTATGTGGTTAGCTCAAGAGAAATTTTCTCACCCACAACATGCAAACACCTATAGAGTTACCGTGATATGAAGTACTCAGAGCAGGCAGAACCTGGCATATGGCAGTTGCTCTCTACATTTAAGAAAGTGAAAGAAAAATAAGAAGGAAGGAAGAAAGAAAGGAAGGGTGGGAGGGAGGAAAGAAAGAAAGAAAGAAAGAAAGAAAGAAAGAAAGAAAAGAGAGAGAGAGAGAGAGAGAGAGAGAAAGAGAGAGAGAGAGAAAGAAAAGAAAGGAAAGAAATGACAAAACAATCCTTACACATGGCTATTGAAACTTTGGCTTCTCATTATAATTACCTGTACTTAAGCAAAAAAATTATGTGTAAAGATCTGGGATTAGTTGTCACAGCTCTTTCCTTAGAGAAAGTCATCTTAACACATCCAAAGATGTTGCTTGATGTTTATATTCGAGGGGAGAACCATTAATTCCTTTAAAACTAAGGGCTCATATATATATGTGGCTAGAGATCATTTATCAACAGAAAAACTTGAGGTTATTCTGTGTATAATGGAGACAGGAGCCTTCAGAGTTTCCATAATGATCCAAGGATAGGGCTATGCAGTCTGCACATTCCTCTTCAACAGTCTGTTGGATGGACTTTGAAATGGACAGAAAGACACTAGGTATCTTCGTTGGAAAAAAAGTATTATATGACACACCCTTCTGAGTTATCTGAGTCTATGGAGGACTAATTGAGCTGTTTTATAAAGCTGTAAATTACAGATTACTAATAGCAATTACAAATATTTATCCAAAGACATGTAAGTTTCTTTGAGTAGAGGGACATCTTATTTTTCTCCCCATCCCAACCCTAAAGGAAACACCAGTTTAAGATCTTTCTGTAGATTCATTTAAACATTCCTGACTCTATCACACATGTACATAACTTTAAAATTCTGTATCAAACAAGGTTATGACACCTTGCTGGTTTCCTTGTGAATAATTAAGTTTGTAAAATATTTTACAAATGATTCTATTTGTATTACAATGTTGAGTTTGTGTCTTTTAAAAACATTATTCTTTAGGGACCAGCAGTTGACATAATGGCTATGTCCCTGGACTCCCATGTAATCGACCACGGTTTGAGTCCCAGATCCCGTGGCTTAAACTGATAATGGGTGCATGTGCGTGTGTGCCCAAGATCCCAAGAGGAGAATGGAGGAGAAGGGATTGGGGCTTGGCCATCCACCCTGGGGGATGATTTCTCATTTTTTGTCTCACTCTGTCTTTCTGGTGAGCGCATGTGCCCTATAGCAAAAACCTCTATTAAAAAGTTATTCTTTAAATTTTTAAATATTAGTTATTTCCCATAATGATCTAATGAAGTATTGCATAAGAATCAAGTGTTCATATTTTAGAATTATTTTAACCTAAGAAATATTTTTAAAAACAATTATTCATTTAGTTTTATTATGATTATACTTATTATTAATTTGATATAAGGCATGGCAGCTCACCAGAGAAAGACAGAAAGAGAGAGAGAGAGAGAAATTAAGAAAACAAGCTTCGAGGTCTGGGACTCAAAACACCGTCTGTCATGTGGGAGTCCAGCACCCCAACAACTTCACCACCTGCTGGCCCCAAACTCAAAAACTATTAATAAAAAAAGAACATAAATATAAGAAGGCTGATGATAACATCATGCAGAGACTCCACAAATAAAATATTAGGAGAATTATCATCCTTCAACATATTGTTTTATAATTATGTTCTGTAAGAGGTATAAGCACAAGGCATTATAATTTTAAGTAACTTATAATAAAAAGAATTTAACATTGGTGTTTAAGGAAAAGATTTTTGCCTTTCATTTTTGCATTAAAAAGACTGTACACATTTATCAGTTTGATAAACACTTGCCTATAGGATGATGGCCAATATATATTTCAAATTCTACACTTGTGAATATTTAGTGTCTAAGATATAAAACTCTGATGTTTAGAAAGAGTTCATTTATTTCAATCTCATGATCATCTTTAACTCATATAGACTTCCCAACAGATCATGAACTATAAGAATAAGGATGACTCAAAATAAGTGTCATTGTTTTAAAAAACTAGCGCTAATGGAGCTTTGAAAGGTGCTCTGCGTATCTGTAAAATATCATTCACCTCTTCAGATTCTGAAATACTATTAATTTGAGTTTAGAAATAGTAGAGTCAGATTATGAGATTATTTTATTTGCAAAAGACTGCAAGGAGAGAGGGTTTTATGCTGTATCTGTTTTAATGACTAAGTCAAGAATAAAAGAATTACACTAAAGTGTTGTCATTTCCTACCCTTCTAAAAAATAAGTGACTGTGTTTTTAGAAAATGTTTGCTATTAGGTTATATGCATGTTTTAATTACTTTTTAAAGCATATGTTTTTCTTTCTGTGCTATATACATTTGAAAGAGCCTTTTTTTTTTTTTAAGAGGTTTTTGCTATAGGGTGAGTGTACCCGCCAGATAGAGAGAGACAGAGAGACTGAAAGCGAGAAATCACCCCCCAGAGGGGATGGCCATGCCACAATCCCTCCTCCTCTGTTCTCTTCTGGGCCCTATGTGAGTTTTAAGCCACTGGGTCGGGGATGCGAACCATGGTCGACTACATGGGAGTCCAGCGACATAGCCATTATGCTAACTGCTGGTCCCTGAAAAGAGCCTTTTAAAGGCTTGATCTTAAGATTGTATCTTGAGGGAACCAGCAGGTAGCGTAATGGCTATGTCACTGGACTCCCACGTAGTCGACCACAGTTAGCGTCCCGGACCCGGTGGCTTAAAACTCACTCCAGGCGCGTGTGCATGTGTGCCCAAGATCCCGAGAGGAGAATGGAGGAGAAGGGATTGCGGCGTGACCATCCCTCCTGGGGGGTGATTTTTCGCTTTCTGTCTCTCTGTCTCTCTCTCTCTCTCTGTCTGGCGCGCAAACGCGCCCTATAGTGAAAACCTCTCCAAAAAAATAATAATAAATAAATAAAAGATTGTATCTTGAGATAACTCTTTTAGATATATAACAGTACTTTTGAGGTAGGAGACAGGGACCCTACTTAAGATATAGGACCAAAACGGAATCAGAAAATGGCTAAGTTGTGTAGAGACACAACAACTCAGAAGCAGCTCACGGAACTGGTTTGTAGTGATGACTCAATGATTAACCTAAACAGTATGACTTAAAGCAAAATAATAATTAAGTTCTTCTTTTTTCCCAAGCCCCTCCACATTCTGAGAAGATAATAGTTTTTATGGCCCCAAACTTAAAGAGAGTCTCGTGATCCTAATACCCACTCCAAAACTGGGATAAAAATAACTGGACCCATCCAGCATGTGATCGTTTACTTCAAGAGAAACACAAGCACAAGTCCTTCCTGAGAACATACCCAAAGTTTCTCTAACCAATATAACCCCCTCCCCACCAATCTCAATTCCTCTTTAGCAACCTATTCAGTGCCTGCTCTCTGTTTGGCAGCTCTGTTTTTCCTTCCCTCTCTTAATAAACTCCACTTGCCTACCTACTTCCATGTCTCTAATTTTGCAATTCTTTGTGAGCTTCAGACAAGAACCTATGTCCCACTGTAGGTGCCGAGACAGATCCCTACTGCACTCCTATGTGCCCTGCATCATATTTTGGTGGTTGGCTGGGAAACTGTTTCTTCATGTTGGAAATGTAAGCATTGCAGATTCTATCCCTTTTCTTTTATTTTTGAATTGTTCTCTTGTTCTTAGAATATATCTCTGTCAGCTATCCACCAAAACTGGGCAACTGACAACCAAGCAAGAGCCATAGGGTGAATGCCTAGACTCAGAAGTCATGCTTGCTGAGAAGTCTTCAGTCAATCCCATTACTATTTATAGTAGAGGGAATGTTAGTTTTGTGGAGACTTGGTTTCATTTCTGGTGTCTAGATTGTCAAGTGGAGATGAAAGCTCTTAGAACAACTGACAAAGCCCAAAGCTGTTCTCTTGCATATTCTGAAGGTTCCTGGAGTGAAACCTACCTCCTGAACACCCAACTAGATAGCAAAATGGACTCCACTTTGTCTTTCCTTCAGGTTTATCTCACATCTGCAGGCAAGGGAGTGTTCCTGATCAGTCCCCCTCAGTTTCTAGGACTGATGACCCAAAAACAGAGCATTTCCAGTAACTTGCCTGGATACATTCCATTGGGTCAAACCACTCTTTGTCTACTTTGTGGGTCTACAGGGTGCAGGGGCTAGGGACACCAACCATCCTGTGGGAGGGACAACACATCTTAGAACAACTAAAAGTGTTTGGCTGGGGCTACTCTTGGGGGCACTAAGATGCTATAGGCTCTAAGATTGTGGAGTTCCTCCCAACTGCCCAACTGGGTGTCTAAAGGGGTTCCCCTCTTTCTCTCACCCTTAAACTCACAGAGTTTTTCTTCTTCTTCACGTGGGTTTATTTAAAATGAACAGGAGATCCTTTTATT
>NW_006159883.1:2504986-2516236 GCF_000334495.1 Tupaia belangeri chinensis
TTCCCTACAGGCTCTAAAATCTCTGCTGAACAATATATCTTTATTCCCCTTGTATTGACCAACCAATATGACCAACCAATATTCAGAAAGAGCCAAATATGCCTTAGATAAAATAGTTGGGACTCCATCATCTTTGATATGCATGTGGTATAAACTGGACTGCAACAGTCAGGGGTCCATATAATTTTTCCCCTGCCAAATAGGTTTTCCTCTTCAGTTCCCCTGATGGAAAAGGAAAGTTCCCCTGATGGAAAAGGAAAGTTTCTTATTGGCCCTTTGAGGATACCTGCCTGATCACCCCTCTACCCCTACATGCCCACATCACTCTCTCTAATAGCGGGGAAAGAGATACCAAACACACTACCAAGTCTGCCACTAGACAGAAAAGGCCAGGCAGTGAACTTTTTTTTTTTTTTTTTGGAGAGGTTTTTGCTATAGGGCATTTGCGCTCGCCAGACAGACAGAGAGAGACATAGAGACAGAAAGTGAGAAATCACCCCCCAGGGGGGATGGTCACGCTGCAATCCCTTCTCCTCCATTCTCCTCTCGGGATCTTGGGCACGCATGCACACGCGCCCTGCATGAGTTTTAAGCCACTGGGTCCGGGATGCGAACCACGGTCGAATACGTGGGAGTCCAGCGACATAGCCATTATGCTAACTGCTGGTTCCCCTGGCAGTGAACTTTTTGAAAGAGTAGAGTTTAGGAGGTTCTGCTAGGTGAGAAGATGTTCATTGCGTCACAGAGTAATTCTCAACATTAAGTAAATCAGGGAATTACCAATTCTTTTTCTTTTATTTATCCCCAGTGCCTGGCCCATAGTAGGAATTTGATAAATGAATCAATGATATTCATAGCTAAGAAAACTTGGCCAAGACAGTATGCTTATGTTGGAAGATTTTGAAAAAACAAACTCAATGACATGTTCGGCTCTATTAGAGCAAAAACATTCTAGCATTAATTTGGTTTTAATTGAGGCACATTATTTTACTTAGACTACAGAGACATATAAATAGCACATTTATTGTTTTGTTTTAATTTTAGCTTATGAAGATAAGCTAGCTTATGGAGATAAATAAATATCTAGAATACCTATCATTTTATCTCACTGTGTATTTTGTTCTACAGTGGGATATTTTTATATTGAAGTAAGTGCTGATTTTTTCAATTACTTTTTTAGTTCTATTTTTCTACTATATTTAAGAAGCGAAGAGGACTTTCTCTATGCCTCAGGGTAAGGTTGATTCACAGAGAACAAAGAATCACATTTTTGGCCTTTGAGCAATTAATTTGACCTTTGCAAGTCAACAGTACAGGCAATAGTCTTTAAAATCATGGCTTTGAATTGCAAGTATCAGCTGCTGAAAAGGAAAAACTTTCCAGAAGCTTAGAACTTGGCACTATCAAGTGCCAAGTCCTAGAGGACTCTGAGCAGAGTTTAGACCGCAGAGAAGTAGAAAAAATAAGAGATACCATAGGGGTAATTTTCATAAAACACAGAAAAGGAGAGAAAGACAAGACAAGGAGAACAAAGTATAGATAGTGTGGGTAGTCCTAATACCCGAACCTTTTTGGAGTTGAAACTCAGGTTAGAAGTGTGACAGAAGCTTCCCCAAATATTTAATGGGTGTTGCACTAGGAACTCACTCACATATACATGGGACCTGGAAAAGAACATTACCTTGTTAGTTACCCTTTATCGAAATAGTCTGCTGCAGTAGGTAGAACTATCAGCCAGGGGGAACAGCAGTTGGTATAATGGCTATGTCGTTGAACTCCCATGTAGTTAACTGGAGTTCAATATGAATCCATCAAAAAATTTTTGAGACTTAGTAAACAAATTTAACAAGGAAACAAAATGCATATACAAAACTCAATTGTATTTCCAAACATTAGGAATGATCTAAAATTAAACTAAGAAACTAATTCTATTTGTAATAACAGCAGAAAGTATAAAATGCTTAGGAATTAATGTATTGGGAAAAATGCCAGACTTTTACCAGGAGACTTCAAAATGTTTGTGGGGGAAAAAGGGAATTAAAATATGAATTAATTTTGCTGCACACAAAAAAAATATTGAAATCCATATATAGTCTTTACATGATATGTATTTTCCATAAATTTTTGGAAGCTCTTACTGAAAATGATTAACAAAACATTGTTGAAAGAGTATAATGAAGACTTTAATCAATAGAACTTTTTTTTTTGGAGAGGTTTTTGCTATAGGGCATTTGCGCTCGCCAGACAGACAGAGAGAGACATAGAGACAGAAAGTGAGAAATCACCCCCCAGGGGGGATGGTCACGCTGCAATCCCTTCTCCTCCATTCTCCTCTCGGGATCTTGGGCACGCATGCACACGCGCCCTGCATGAGTTTTAAGCCACTGGGTCCGGGATGCGAACCACGGTCGAATACGTGGGAGTCCAGCGACATAGCCATTATGCTAACTGCTGGTTCCCCTGGCAGTGAACTTTTTGAAAGAGTAGAGTTTAGGAGGTTCTGCTAGGTGAGAAGATGTTCATTGCGTCACAGAGTAATTCTCAACATTAAGTAAATCAGGGAATTACCAATTCTTTTTCTTTTATTTATCCCCAGTGCCTGGCCCATAGTAGGAATTTGATAAATGAATCAATGATATTCATAGCTAAGAAAACTTGGCCAAGACAGTATGCTTATGTTGGAAGATTTTGAAAAAACAAACTCAATGACATGTTCGGCTCTATTAGAGCAAAAACATTCTAGCATTAATTTGGTTTTAATTGAGGCACATTATTTTACTTAGACTACAGAGACATATAAATAGCACATTTATTGTTTTGTTTTAATTTTAGCTTATGAAGATAAGCTAGCTTATGGAGATAAATAAATATCTAGAATACCTATCATTTTATCTCACTGTGTATTTTGTTCTACAGTGGGATATTTTTATATTGAAGTAAGTGCTGATTTTTTCAATTACTTTTTTAGTTCTATTTTTCTACTATATTTAAGAAGCGAAGAGGACTTTCTCTATGCCTCAGGGTAAGGTTGATTCACAGAGAACAAAGAATCACATTTTTGGCCTTTGAGCAATTAATTTGACCTTTGCAAGTCAACAGTACAGGCAATAGTCTTTAAAATCATGGCTTTGAATTGCAAGTATCAGCTGCTGAAAAGGAAAAACTTTCCAGAAGCTTAGAACTTGGCACTATCAAGTGCCAAGTCCTAGAGGACTCTGAGCAGAGTTTAGACCGCAGAGAAGTAGAAAAAATAAGAGATACCATAGGGGTAATTTTCATAAAACACAGAAAAGGAGAGAAAGACAAGACAAGGAGAACAAAGTATAGATAGTGTGGGTAGTCCTAATACCCGAACCTTTTTGGAGT
Source organism: Tupaia belangeri chinensis (assembly GCF_000334495.1). NCBI lineage: Eukaryota > Metazoa > Chordata > Mammalia > Scandentia > Tupaiidae > Tupaia > Tupaia belangeri. The sequence continues at coordinate 2,508,353 of NW_006159883.1, forward strand.
TGAAACTCAGGTTAGAAGTGTGACAGAAGCTTCCCCAAATATTTAATGGGTGTTGCACTAGGAACTCACTCACATACACATGGGACCTGGAAAAGAACATTACCTTGTTAGTTACCCTTTATCGAAATAGTCTGCTGCAGTAGGTAGAACTATCAGCCAGGGGGAACAGCAGTTGGTATAATGGCTATGTCGTTGAACTCCCATGTAGTTAACTGGAGTTCAATTTATCGAAATAGTCTGCTGCAGTAGGTAGATTTATCAGCCAGGGTGAACCGCAGTTGGTATAATGGCTATGTCGTTGAACTCCCATGTATTTAACTGCAGTTCAATTCCTGGACCCAGTGGCTTAAATTCATGCTGGGCGTGTGTGTGTGCATGCCCAAGATCCCAAGAAGAGAACGGAGGAGAAGGGATTGTGGCATGGCCATCCTCCCTGGCGGCTGATTTCTTGCTTTCTGTCTCTCTGTTTCTCTCTGTCTCTCTGGTGAGCACACATGTCCTATAGCAAAAACTTCTCCCTCCCACCACACACCCCCCCCCAAAAAAAAGAAGAAAGAAATATCAGCCAGGTAGGTCTATGCAAAGACGGGGCTTCAGATTCAGATTGGCCTCCACTCTGCCTATGTCTTCTGCAGTTCTCATAGGTGTGGATAGATTACAGAAATTGTCAAGACCATGGCTAAGGAACTAAAGAACATTAAGAGTTAAAACCCAGTAAATCTGAATGATTACTCCAGCTTGATTGGAGGAGATTCCACAGCTGAATAAAGTGTCTATACTGGCAGCTTTAGCTATTAATCAGGTGGAGAGTTCTGCTCAATCCTGAAGGGCCACAGGGTCAGTAAAAGCCAGGTAGAGGCAGAAATCCATGGTCCCTCAGAGCAATCTCTGTTTTCAATGCCTACAGGACAGATGCCAAGTGACAATCAAGACCAAAGATGACAGAGACACAACCAGCAGTTCAGATATCTTCATTCTAGGACAATACATAAGAACTCAAAAAGAAAAAAGCCAGAAACAAGAAAAAAAAAAAGGTGGTGCTCATATAAAATCCTGAACTGATTCAAAAGAAGGTCAGTTTGAGACAGGAGGTGCTAAGTTATCTCAATTTAAAAATTTAAATTTTCTTCTACCAATCAAAATAAGAACTACAGGGTTGACTCGTACCCAGTGGTAGAAAAATGAAAGTTGTATTGTATTCACTTGAATCTGTAACTTACTACATTTCCTTTCCAGTCATTTACAGTGTATATTTTTTAATTTGCTAGAGAGAGTGAATCCCAGTCATATATAGTTTTAAAACAAAAGCTAATACATACAAAACATGTGCTCTTTTACATGTATTACATTTAAATCAATTAGTAACCAACAAGAAGAAGGGACTGTTACACCAGTAATGGGTCCCTAGTATTTAGAACAATGATGTAAAATACATATGCATACTTTGATTGAGATATTGAAGAATTAATCATCAATACAAATCTGTATAGTAATATCAAATGCTAATATTATTGAAAACTTTGTTACTAAATCCTTGTGTTTAGTATCTCACTTAATCTCAACTTACCTGTACACACATTACTCATTTTTTACAGAATGGGGAAATTGTGGTTTATAAAGGTTAAGTGATCCACCTGAGGTCATGAAGGTAATAAGTAGCATATCATGGATTCAAAAATACTTGATCTAAAATATTACAATGCTGAGTCTTAATTTTAGAAGTTATATTTTGGGACCAGCAGGTGGCATGTGGTTACGGCACTAGACTCCCACATACCTGTTTGAGGTTAGAGTCCAAGACTCAGAAGCTTGAAAATCACACTAGGAATGGGTGCGTGTGTCCAAAATCCTGAGAGGAGACTGGAAGAAAAGGGATTGCAGTGTGGAAATCACCCCTGAATGGTAATTTCTCACATTCCCTCTCTCTGTCTCTCTTCAGCGAGTACACACACCCTATGGCAAAAACCTTTAAAAAAAAATTATTTTTGAATAATTGAAATTTTAGAAAGTTGGTTCCATACCACCACTTGTTTTTATTTGTCTGTTACAGTTTTTAGTTTAGCACGTTCATTTCGCATCACAGCATAATGTATCTGGGAGGGGCTTTATGGAATTCATGGTCCAGTTCCATATTTAACAAATGATGAAATCGACTTGCTCAAGTATATAGAACAAGTTCAGAGTTCTTTAATTAGGATAAAAACTTCATCCTTTTCTTTAAATTTTTTTTTCTTACTTCCTCACCCATTTTAATAATTGTTAAGAGTTAGAAGGTGGGGGACCAGCAGTTAGCGTAATGGCTATGTCGCTGGATTCCCATGTAGTTGACCGCGGTTCGCATCCCGGACCTGGTGGCTTAAAACTCACACCGGGCGCATGTGTGTGCGTGCCCAAGATCTCGAGAGGAGAATGGAGGAGAAGGGATTGCAGTGTGGCCATCCCCCCTGGGGTGTGATTTCTCACTTTCTGTCTCTCTGTCTGGCGAGTGCACGTGCCCTAGCACAAAAAAAAGCTCTCAAAAACAAACAAACAAACAAACAAAAAAAACCCAAAACCAAAACCAAAACAAAACAAAACAAAAAAGAGTTAGAAGGTGGGTGCTAGGAGGTAGTGTGGTGGTTAAGGCACTAAACTTGCACATGGTTGATGGCTGCTTAGAAGTCATGCGAGGCACATGTACATGTGTGTCCAAAATCCTGAGAGGAGAATGGAGAAGAAGGGATTGCAGTGTGGCCATTCCCCCTGGGGAGTGAGTTCTCACTTTCCCTCTAACTCCCTCTCTCTGTTTTCTCTGTAGAGAGTGTACACACCCTGTGGCAAAAACCAAAAAAAAAAAAAAAACAAAGAGTTGGAAGATCAAGAGTTGTGGTGTTTAGGATTAGGAACACAAGATCATTAAATAAAGGCTGAAGTTACAGTTAGTAAAGCAAGTCTGTTTGCACATATATATTACTCTAAACATCTTAAAGCTATGCTTTAAAAACACTTGCTAAATGTATAGACATTTCATGGAATTGTAAAATAATGAAACAAATACTACTATCTGTGATTCTCAAGCTATGTCATTGCAAACCACATTTTCGTATTTTGAATATTATTTTGTGTATATTGTATCTTACAGCTTTGTTCCAACTTGCACAATATCCAAAATGCAACAAAACATCAATCCTGTTAGAAAGAGTAAATAGATTTCTCAAATGCCATTTACGTGCTGTTAGTATTTTCTATTCTGTCATTAAAAATGACAGAATTAAATTTTGCTGTTTTATTTTCAATCAGCTTACTAGAGAGGTATAGGTAGACAACTCTATATACTTAAAATTGATGATTCAGTGGAATGTGTCTAGGGAGAAATAGTTTCTTTAAAATGCGGAATACTTTACACAACTATCCATTCTTTGCACTATCAGACACCAAGGTACATTGACAAATGGGTTTAATCGTTTCTCTGCAGTGGTCATCACAGCAGAATCGGTAATGTACTCTATTATTTTGTTAGACATGCACTTGTAGTGACATTATAGTGCCCATAAAATGGTCTGGTAACTTACAATAAAAGTAAAGTAATATATTACGGACTGAATAGAAACGTTTCTTTCGAACTTACTCTCACAATATTATAGGATCTCACTGCATCATCTTTCTTCTGTATAATCCATTAATTTAATTCTTATGATTCTTGAATGATTTTGCAGCTTGTTTTCATTTATAGACTCAAGATATGTCTGTTCTATATGGTCAATCACTCAGTGGCCTAGAGCAACATGCAGCCAGACCTAGGATGTGAGTACATGGATCCAACCTCAGAGTGGGTCATGTTACCCCAAAAGTAACATTCTTTCATCCTGTACCTCTAGCTATAATTGCCAACATGGCTTTAAAGCACCTTTAATTTATGTCCTTCTTTCCCTTTGTCCAAAAGTTTAAACTGTCATCTTCCCTCCCATGTAAAGAACCTAAATCAGCCCATCATTCAAAAGCACATATGCTTGCAAGTGAGAGGAATGTTAAACATAAAAAGCATGTGCCAGTGTCTTAGGCTTTTCTCCTCATTTTGGATTATGCATTAGAATTCTTTGATGACTCCCAATGCTTGAATAATTAATGAAAACATGGATATGATCAAACAGTTTGAAAGTAATTGGCCAATATGCTACTTTTATCCTCTGCAGACAGAATTTTTTAGGGAACTACAATACTTATTTAAGAGAGGCTTTCTGATAATACATTTCTGTATTTGTTCTTTTTTCTTTTTCTTCACATTTGCTGATCTCCCTTTCTTTTTCTTCTCTGCCTTCTCTTTAATTTCCTTCTTTTTAATGATTCTACTTTATCAGTTAAATGAATGTATGGATTGTAGGTGATGAAATTAATTGCTCAACTTTGTTCAAAAATTTAAGGAAACCACTCTCTCAGTGAGATGTGTAGAGGATGGAATTTTTAAATTTTATTTATAATGGGATATCTATACATTTAAATGAGAGAGTAGACATCTATATAAAATAATTTCTAGAGATATAGAACCCTAAAATTTTTGAAAGAATTATAAAACTGTCAATAATATTTCCCTCTTAAAAAGGAAAACAAAACAAAACAAAAACTGTATAGGTTTAACAGGACAAGAAAGATATAATTTGTATCTTTCAACATCAGCTACTTTTTAAAATTCTGGGCTGCAGTCCTTGGAATTGAAATGTATCTTGATGCTATAACCTAGAGGACAAGATACAGTATTTTCCGAACTCTGAACATAAAAATAATAAATGCTTATTACCATGTCCACTGACATTAGAGAAACATTGAGTACCTTTCATCACCCCAATTCTGGCTGTGGCCACTGCAGACAAACACCTGGAGCTGCTTATTTGCACATTAAATGCTGTTCACAAAAGGAGCGAGCCAGGTGCATGAGCGTGGGCAGTGTTCATTCTGATCTATGCACTCTTATGAATTGTTGTTCTAGGTAGAATTGTTCCCTTCTCCCTCTCTAATTCATATATTGAAGTTCTAATGCCCATTATCTCTGAATAGGATCTCATTTGGAGATAGAGTTGTTGCCCATGTAATCAGTTAAGGTGAAGTCACATTGGAGTAAAGTGGACTCTAAGTTCAATATGACTGGAATCCTTATAAAAGGGGAAATTTGGACACAGATACAAGTATATGGAGAATGGCATGTGACAATTAAAGCAGAGATTGGGGTGATATAGCGGCAGCCAATGAATCTCCAGAAACTAAAAGAAAGCCCTGGAAGTAGTTCTCCTTTATAGCCGTCAGAAGTAACCAACCATGCCTTACCTTGATCTTGGACTTCTTAGCCCCAGAACTATGAGACAGTAAGTTTCTCTTGTTTGAGCTACCTACCCCGTTTGTGGTACTTTGTTATGATAGCCCTGGAGAACTAATACAGGTGTTCAGTAAGAAGAAATAAAAATCAGAGGCAATGTTCACAATGCGTGGAATGTATATTTATCTGTTATTATGAGGACACAAAATCTTTAATCATCCGGTAATAATATCTGAATGGGCAATTCGAAATTTTTAGAATCACACTTATATACTCCTTTTGGAGAGCAAATTATACTCTGAATAACTTACATTTGAACATCTCAGTCAAAAAATCACATCAAATTTTAGGAATTTACCGAATGATGATAACAAGAACCTACCAACGCTTCAACAAATGATTTACTCCTATTGACAAGCATTTCAGCGTGTGCGTGCCACATCTTTTGTATCAGGGAAAACTGTCCAGAGTAGAATCAGGTTTTATAGAGCCTGGATCTTATACAACTTTGGGCTTTCTACTTAAGAAGATAAGGTGACATTACATGTCAAAAATTAGATTCATATGAAATGAGCCCATGTAAGTGGTAGGCCGTGAAGGTCTTGATTAATTTTACCTTAAGTCTATCTCTGGAGATAAAGACAGTGACAATATAGCCCAAAGACAATAAACTGGCTTCACAGGATAAAGTGATGCTTTTATCAATAGTTTTGCTACACTATAATATGAAATGAAAAGAAGGGGAAATACAAGGGAAAAGATAAATGACAATGCAAAAAGATACTACAAGTATCCTAGATAGATCAACACAGCCTAATGCTCTATTTATGTTTCTCTACAAGCAAATGAGTAAAACTGTCAATGAGAAGTCAGATCAATTAGCTGACCACTTTTGCAACTTAATGCCAACAGAAAGACAAAATAGCTATTATTTATAACCAATTAGTTGGTCATAAATCTCTATATTCAAATGGGCATCCCATAGACATGCTTCATCTCCGAACATCTACATTTCATCGCCAAGCAGTAGTCAGATCAACAGCATGTGCTAATTCATATATTTATACTTCTGCCATTCTGGTTCCTCTGGCTGGATGTCATCTTTTTCTGTCTTCCCAGTAATGCCTTCCTGTGTCCCACACAATTCAGTCTAAGACCTTAAAGTAAGGGGCTGAGTATCTATTACTTTACATTATTCTACATTACCTCAGGATAGTTAAGTTCTAGATGCCATAAATGTGATACAACATCCAGAAGAAAAACACATTTTCAAGCCTCCATCTTACTCTCCTGTTTATTTTCCTCACATACGACCTCATTCAGCTTCCTTCTAAATCCTTCCCCAGATCTTCCTCTAAGCTCTGATTTACTCATGTAGTCTAAATCCTTCCCCAGATCTTCCTCTAAGCTGGGATTTACTCATGTAATTCATTCTTCTTGATTTTCATAACTAAAGAACTGAACATCCAAAGGGTGAACTTTTCTCTATAATAGATGAGCAGTGAAATGAAAGAAGCTAAGAAAACCACCTTTCTTGGCAGGTGGCAGGTGAAGACTGGGAAACTATGTTGATAATAGGCACTCTTTCTTCTTTTGAAACTCAAATATGTACTCTCCGATACTTCAGGCAAACCTCTCTAATAACCTACTACCTCTATCACCATTAATAGACTACTCCATACCTTTAACATGACATTATACTGATGATAATATATTGTGTTTTTTAAAAAGTTCATTTCTGCCAAAGAGTATGAGCTTCTCAAAGCCAGGGACCATATTTTCTCACCACCTAGCACAATGATGGGCACATAATACATTCTCAGGTAATGTCTATACAAGAGTAAAATATATTCATAGTTTACTGTAAATGTGTCTATTCTTGCAGTTCATGTTTATTTAGAAACTGCATGAAATCTAGAAATTTGGTATGCTAACTTTGAGAAAGATTGGCCTACAGTAGTTCTTCAATAAATACTTATTGATTGAAACAATGAATTCCTAAGAATTGAACTTGCGAATCTTAACCAGTATAAATAAGTCTAAAATACTAAGCTATGGCATATTTCTAAATACAAAATGTGTCCAATGCAGATTTCTTAATAATTATATAATGAAGTAGCAAAATTCAGGCTGAATCTGCTTATGGCAGTTTTAGTATTTTAGATGGAAAACAACATTACTTCACTTTTTTTCACACAAAATAAAGACATTTAGGCCTCTGCCTCATGTATGTGGCAGGTATGATACAAATCTCAAACAAATAGAGATAGTAATATCACTGCAGGTGGTTGCCATTTTTCACTGTATTTCACATAACATTTGACAGTTTCTTCTTTGATGCTTTTAAATTAGAAACTACGCTTCAGTTATAAAAATAAAAAGTGAGCAAGAGCACCAGTAGAGGGATGAACAAGACAGGCTCTAATACAGGAGAAATTGAGAATGTTTAGAGAAGAAGAAAAAAAAATAACTAAGCATTTTCTAGACACTAGGGAGGATTTGAAGGACAGGAGTGAATTTGTGCAGAATATTCTAGACTACTATCAGAGATCTGAACTAATCCTAAAATTTAATGGGAAGTCATATAAGGTTCAGCA
>NW_006159883.1:2516267-2523576 GCF_000334495.1 Tupaia belangeri chinensis
GTCTGAGTTTAGAGATGGATCCACTGGACTCAAGGGGTAGAGCCTATGGTGAGATTTAATTTTATGAGAAACAATGAGTTAAACTCATTAATTGGGAGTGTGTTGATAGAGTGCTGAAGTGATTTGGGAAAGTCCAGTAAATGTGGGGTTACAATCTTCAGCACATGGGTTCCTGCTTTTTTTTTTTTTTAATCAACATTAATGTTCCACATTCATACCTTTCCAAACAAACACATTAATACAGTGTGTGACTGAAAATGTATATGTGTCAATTCTGATTTCATGTCCTACAACAGCATCTTATCAGCATTAACATGTAAGGATTGCCTAATGTGTACATTCCTGTAAAATCTACAACCAGATATGTAGGAATAGCAGAACCAAGTACTTACTAATTATATTTAGGATGAACACTGAATTTGGCAAGGAATTGAATTGCAAAACCTCTAAGTGAAACGACTGTGGAATGGGAGTTTGTTACTCTAGAATATCAGAAACCTGAGTTTTCATGGTGTCCTGGCACTGTCTCCTACTATGACAGTGTGTACTAGCCAACTGCTCTCTAATCACCCAAAGACTCTGGGACTCTCACTGGGAGTCCTTAAAGTGGATATCACCCACAGTCTTAGTCTAAGTAACAATCATGAAAAAAAAAATTGATAGTTTTGTGGTACTAATGGACTGTGTAAGGTACCCCAAAAAATTTTGTTTTGTTTTGGTGTGTTTTTTTTTTTGAAAAAAAAAGTTATATTTTTATTGACAAAATTGAATATATTTGTCATGTTCAACATATGTCTTGAAATATAGATACAGAAGAATGGGAAAATAGAACTAAAGTTATCTCATAGTTAATTGTTTTTGTGGTAAGAAAACTTAAAATCTAAACTCGTATAAGTTTCCAAGAACACAATATATTTTTATTTCATATAATTACCATGTTGAACAATTGATTTATTCAACCTATTCCTCCTTTGTAACTGAAATTAAAATTTGTGTCCTTGGACCCCAAACTCTTGCCCCCACCAGGCCCTGAAACCACCACTCTACTCTTTGCTCTAAGAATTAAATGTGTAGAATTCTCAGCAATAATTGAACAAACTGTGAGCTTTTATTTCTACTTCAAAGGACTATGTGTATGTATTCATAGGAAATTTAACTCTAAATTTATTGAGTAATATTACATTGAATAATTTTTTGTAATGTTGAATAATCTTGTAAGTGATTTATAAAGGCTATCCCTGGTCAGTTTCCATGCACCACCTTACAACTGGTTCACTAGAGGTGTTAGACACCCTGTAGCTTTGATAGTGTTCTACCCAAACTCTGTATCAGCTGGATTTCCCCAAAGCTCATTAGCTACTCAAACAGGCTGCCAAAATCTCCGTTTCTACATCTGTTCTCTAAACCTTCAACTCCAAAACCCATCTTTCATTTTCAATGGGAGTAATTTACAAGATGGTGTTTGATATACAGATTTTTTTTTCCTTTTCTACTAACTTTGAAAGAATGAAACTATTCTACCCATGAAAGCATAGTGTATGTTTAGGAATGTGTTTTTCCCTAAGCCTTAGTTCTATTTTTGTGGTATAAATGAATCAAATGTCAATTTTTATTTTCAAAATGCACATATATTTAATGTGTGCAAATTAATTAGCAGGTCCTGTTCAGAAATAACAGTTCCCACAGGCCTTTTCAGGAAAGAAACCTAAAGAAGAAAGGGTCTCCTTATTTTGTTTACCCAGCATTCTGCTTATCTATTTTTAGCAGATTCTTCTCACTTTTCCCCATTGGACAGGATCAAGGAGCTGAAATTATATTATAATGAATCTCTTCAATCAGCCACTCTCTTTCCTACTTGTATAAAGCATAACAAAATATCCAGCTGCCAAAGCCACAAAGCCTATTTTCTATATAGAATAATGAATCCTTAGGCAGAGCCTCTGAATACTCCCGTACAATAGCTATATGAAATTGATCGAGCTATGTGAAAAAGTAGGTACATATTTTAATTGTACATGTTCTCGGTGCCCTTCAAAGTTTTTTAAATAGAAAAAAAAAAAAAAAATCCCAGACCAGCATTTAGTGTAATGGTTATGTCGCTGGACTCCCACGTAGTCCACCGCAATTTGAGTCCCGGGCCCAGTGGCTTAAACTCACGCCGGGCGCGTGTGTATGTGCGTGCCCAAGATCCCAAGAGGAGAATGGAGGAGAAGGGATTGCAGCGTGGCCATTCCCCCGGGGGGTGATTTCTCACTATCTCTCTGTCTGTCTCTGTCTGTCTGGTGAGCGCACTCACCCTGTAGCAAAAACCTCTCAAAGAAAAAAAAAAAAAGAAAAAAGAAAAAAAAACCTGCTAGAGACTAGTCTGCTAAATCTCAAAGTGAAACTAAAAGACTGGTGAATATAATCTTCAGTAACACTGTGAAATCTTTGACATAGATGAATAGATCATGGTTCTACATAGTAGAGTAGGAATAGGTTTCAGAGTTTATGAGGAAGGGGGCAATCTCAAATCATAAGAATGAGTTCTAGTTCCTCCTTCTGTTTCAGAATGACTCCTTTTATTTCTAATGGTGATTTAGACATTAAGATTTGATAAAAAGAAAACAATACTTAATATCTAGTATATTACTAAAATAACCTCACATTACTCTATAAAGCATTATTTAAGTTCAAAGTTTTATAAAATTCCAACAAATTGACTGGATTACAAATGTATCAACATAACATTAGAATTTACAGCTAGGATGCTGAGATTAAAATTTGTTTCCTAATTAAGTAAATGAAGATAGAACATATAAAGAATACTATTTCTACTTAATTTTTAATCACTAGGATCAAGAAAAATTAGTTAACAGATTTTTACTGTTTTCTGGAATAATTTGATAGCAGAAAATGATGAATAGTTCTGATCTTGAGAATAGTAACTATGAATTTAGTAGACATTCTTGGTATTATATATTATAGAATAGTAACTATGAATTTAGTAGACATTCTTTTTATTATGTATTATTCAATTAATGACATCAAATACAGTCCCTTTACCATACAGAAGGAATCAAGTAAAGAAACATAGGTTTGAAGTTGGTGAGATGTACTGCTGAGCCCTGGGTACTGAAACTCATGAATATGTATCAGGATTAGGGTTTAATCAAAGAACACTATTTCAAAGCTTCCTCAAGAACCTACAAAGAGAATTACCATATATACCAGTAATCGCACACCTTGTATTTAGTCAAAAGATAGGAAAGAAGCTAGAACCTGGCATGGTGGTTAGGTGCTGGACTCCCACATGGCTGACTGTAGTTCAAGTCCCAACCTGGCAGCTTAAAACACCAGGTGTGTTTGTGTGTGTGTACCCAAAAATCCAAAGAGGAGAATAGAGAAGGGATTGTGGCATGACCATCTGATTTGAGGGGGTGATTTCTCCCTTTGCCTCTCACTGTCTTTGTCTCTCTGGAGAGTACACATGCCCTATGACAAAAAACTTAAATAAATAAATAAATAAATGTGAAAACAAAGGGTATGAAAACACTCCTTTAGACAGACACTTGTATATCCATGTTTACTGTGGCACTATTCACAATTGCCAAGACTTAGAACCAACTTAAGTGTCCAAAAACTGATGACTTGATTGAAAAACCCTGGCACATATACACAATGGAATATTATTCAACCATAAAGAACAATAAGACTCTGTCATTTGATACAAAGTGAATGAATACAGATTTAATGCAAAGCAAGGCAAACCAGGTTATGAAAGACAAACACTTTATCCCTGCTAAATATATACCAAACGTCGGCATTCTGGCAGAAATTGAAAAATCTGAAGGGAGGGCAAGTGTAGAAACCAGAGACTATGTGGAGCATGGGGGTGAATGGACAAGGGTAGGTGGGAGAAGCTCAGGGAAGAAACATTTGACAGACACAGAATGTAAAGTTCTCTGATGAAAATTATATATATATGTATACGTATATATGTATATACACATGTATGTATACATATGTATGTATACATATATACACACATATATACATACACATACACACATGTGTGTGTGTTTTCCCCTAAGCCTTACATCTTAATTCTATTTTTGTGGGATAAATGAATCAAATGTCAATTTTTATTTTCAAAATAAATAAATATATAGTTATATATAAAGATAATAAGATAATATCCTCGATTTGATTGTCATATGCCCATGCATATTTTGAAAAGCCATATTATGGCTATAGAGTTGTAGAATAACTATAGAGTTGTAGAAATGTAAATAAGAAATCATAAAGTTACAAAATAACAAAAGGAAATCTATTGTGATGGTAGTTTATTTTTGAAAGTAGACAAAATGAGTGTTCAGATAAAAAAATAATTGTATTCACACGCATCAGCATTGTGAGAAAACAGCCTTTCCCAGCATACCCTCTAAAATAATTTTATACAATTTATTATTAATAAGGAATAGAGACTACTTAACAATTTGCACAAATTTTAGAGGTATAAAAAGGTTAGTCACTTTTTAATGCTAATAACATTTTTTTGCACTTGCCATGAGTTTTTAATATAAATTAAATTATGTGTTAATATCTAAAAATAGGAATGATAATTAGAAATTGCTTTCCAGTGTAGCTTTACAAAATGACAATGGTTGTTCACTAACATGTTATCACTTTCTTAACTTTATATAGATACTGTTTTTTAATTGCCAGAGGGCATGTGTGCTCAGCTGAGAGACAGAGAGAGGAAGAAGGAGAAAGCACTCCACAGAGGGTATGATCATGTTGTGTCTTTTCTCCATATCTCCATATTTTTGAGATTTGGGTACACATTCACATATATCCAGTGTGTTTCTCAAACCACTAGAGCTGGGACTTAAATTGCAGTCAGCCATGAAGTGTCAAATTCCTTCACCACTAGGATACAGGATTGGCCCCTATTTTTAACCTGTATTTTACAATGATAAGTGTTTCTTAGATCTCATTTTCAGTACACTACCGGTGATTTACGATGCATTTTATTAAGATTTAGAATATGTTCTTATCTTGGACACATTTGTTGATATGTTTTGCTTATGTGAAGCCTTGTACTACTGATTAGTTTGTGAAATCAGTATAAATGAATGAAGTCATTTTAATTTTAAATTTAAAAAAATCTCAAAATTCTGTAGTTAAGATTCCATTTATTTTTTCAAAGTATTATTTACAGAATAAATACATACTACACATGTGTTAAACACTATTCTAAATGTTTTGCATGCATTAATTTATTTAATCCTCAAAATAATCCTGTAAGGTAGGTAAGGTAATTACTGTTTTTATTGAAATGAAATTGAAGCACAGAGAAGTAAGTAACATTCCCAAAGTTAGCTAGCTAGATAGGGCTGGATTTGACATGTCAGTAGATTGACTTGGGAATCCAGTTTTCACCATTGCATTATGCTGCTACTTCACAGGAAACCACTAAGTAGCTCATATTACATCCCTCATCTACTTCAAGCTGTAGAATGAGTGTTTGACTATTTCAGGAATAGCAGTGTCACAAAAGATCTCCTTAAATCACTATTTCTCTCCTTCTTCCAAACAGGTAATCATTATTCTAACTTCTAACACTAGAGACTAATTTGTTTTTGAACTTTATATAAATTGATCCATCTGCCTACCATCTATTATCTATTTGTATCAGTTGTAGGATTTTCTTATTTTTTATTTCTATTCTAATGCATCAACATATGTATCCTAATATATGAATATACCACATTAAAAAAAACAAACAAGTAAGTTACTATTAATGGATACTTCAGTTGTTTCCAAATATTTTAGATATAACAAGGAATGTTGATAGGAATTTCATTCCTCTTCTAAAGCTCATAACAAAGTCCTGGAAAGTGGATGGCTTACTATCTCATAATCTGGAGGCTAGAAATCTAAAACTAAAGTGTCATCAGGAACCTACACTATCTGAAACTTCTAATGGAATCCTTCTTGGCCTTCTCCTTGCTTCTGATGTTTTGTTGGCAATCCATGCCTGCCTTTAGCTTGGGGATACATTGCTCTAGTCACACAGCAGTCTCCTCCCAATGTGTATTCACACTGACTTCTCCACATGATTGTCAACCTATGTGTCCAAAATTCTTTTTCACATGAGAACATTGGTCTCATTGGACTAGGCTCACTCTAGTGACCTTACTTTACTTGGTTTGTCTATGAAAAGCCCATATTCCAAGTAGGTCACATTCTGAAGTACTAGGGATTAGGAATTTAATATTTTTTGTTTATGAGACTTAATTAAAACAAAAACATAATAAAAAATGTGTGCACCTAATTGTTGGTGTCTACATGAGAGGATTTCAAAAATTTCATGGAGAAATGAATTAATGTATGAGTTTACTATTGTGCAACAGGTTTTGACAGCTATGTATAGTGTTTTCCACGAAGTTTTTGAATTCCTCTCCTAGGTAGATCATAGATAGATGGGTAGACAAATAGGTGGTGGCCATCTTTTCAGAAAATCCACCACAATATTATAAATCTAATTGATTTATAAATCTTGTTGATTTCAGGTGCAGTGGCCTTATTTAGTACATTTATTAATCTAATTGTTTTTCTGTAGATTCTTTTAACTTTATATACAAACATGGTATTTTTTTTAATTCCTTGACACTTGTTCATTTTCATTTAATTCACTTTATTTGTTTTCAATACAATGTTGGATTAAGATGACTTTAGTGGTATCCTTGCCTTGTTCCTGATGTTATGGAATATGTTTTAAGTATTTTATAATTAAAATGATGTAAAAAAGCTTTTTCAGGTTAGACAAATTTATTCCTATTATTAGGTTGACTTTTATTTAATTATGAAGAAATGTTGGATTTGAATAAATTTCTGTATTCACTTAAATAAATTTTCATTTCTTTTATTTTACAAATATAAGAAATAATATTGATTTTTTGAATCTTGCATAATTTAAATAAAACCAACTTGATAATTATGTACATATGTCATTGAATTTGGTTTGTTAATAATTTGAGTAGGATTTTTTTGCAATTGTGTTATGAGAAATAGTACTCTTTAGTTATCTTTTCTTATAGTGTTCCTTTTGATTTTGATTACTTTTATTAAAAAATAATTTACAAAGGACAGGAGAACACTTAGTGAGAAAAGTGCTTTTACATCTTTGTTTATTGCAGTAGTATTCACAACTGCTAAGACATGGAACTATCCCAAATGTCCACAAACAGAAAAATGGATTTGAAAAGTGTGGTACATATACTCTATGGAATACTACTCAGCCATAAAAACAAAACAAAACAAG
>NW_006159883.1:2524007-2555928 GCF_000334495.1 Tupaia belangeri chinensis
CAAAGTCCTGGAAAGTGGATGGCTTACTATCTCATAATCTGGAGGCTAGAAATCTAAAACTAAAGTGTCAGCAGGAACCTACACTATCTGAAACTTCTAATGGAATCCTTCTTGGCCTTCTCCTTGCTTCTGATGTTTTGTTGGCAATCCATGCCTGCCTTTAGCTTGGGGATACATTGCTCTAGTCACACAGCAGTCTCCTCCCAATGTGTATTCACACTGACTTCTCCACATGATTGTCAACCTATGTGTCCAAAATTCTTTTTCACATGAGAACATTGGTCTCATTGGACTAGGCTCACTCTAGTGACCTTACTTTACTTGGTTTGTCTATGAAAAGCCCATATTCCAAGTAGGTCACATTCTGAAGTACTAGGGATTAGGAATTTAATATTTTTTGTTTATGAGACTTAATTAAAACAAAAACATAATAAAAAATGTGTGCACCTAATTGTTGGTGTCTACATGAGAGGATTTCAAAAATTTCATGGAGAAATGAATTAATGTATGAGTTTACTATTGTGCAACAGGTTTTGACAGCTATGTATAGTGTTTTCCACGAAGTTTTTGAATTCCTCTCCTAGGTAGATCATAGATAGATGGGTAGACAAATAGGTGGTGGCCATCTTTTCAGAAAATCCACCACAATATTATAAATCTAATTGATTTATAAATCTTGTTGATTTCAGGTGCAGTGGCCTTATTTAGTACATTTATTAATCTAATTGTTTTTCTGTAGATTCTTTTAACTTTATATACAAACATGGTATTTTTTTTAATTCCTTGACACTTGTTCATTTTCATTTAATTCACTTTATTTGTTTTCAATACAATGTTGGATTAAGATGACTTTAGTGGTATCCTTGCCTTGTTCCTGATGTTATGGAATATGTTTTAAGTATTTTATAATTAAAATGATGTAAAAAAGCTTTTTCAGGTTAGACAAATTTATTCCTATTATTAGGTTGACTTTTATTTAATTATGAAGAAATGTTGGATTTGAATAAATTTCTGTATTCACTTAAATAAATTTTCATTTCTTTTATTTTACAAATATAAGAAATAATATTGATTTTTTGAATCTTGCATAATTTAAATAAAACCAACTTGATAATTATGTACATATGTCATTGAATTTGGTTTGTTAATAATTTGAGTAGGATTTTTTTGCAATTGTGTTATGAGAAATAGTACTCTTTAGTTATCTTTTCTTACAGTGTTCCTTTTGATTTTGATTACTTTTATTAAAAAATAATTTACAAAGGACAGGAGAACACTTAGTGAGAAAAGTGCTTTTACATCTTTGTTTATTGCAGTAGTATTCACAACTGCTAAGACATGGAACTATCCCAAATGTCCACAAACAGAAAAATGGATTTGAAAAGTGTGGTACATATACTCTATGGAATACTACTCAGCCATAAAAACAAAACAAAACAAGAAAATAAAAACAAATAAACAAAAAACCAATAAGGACCTGGCTCTTGAAAGAGAATGGGTGAATATGGAAGATTTCTTACTGAGCAATGCAAGTCAGGCTATGAAGGAGAGACATTGTATGTCTCCACTTAATATATATCAACTGTCTATAACCTATGACTGAAACTGAAATAATAGAGGAAAAATGGTTATAGATACTGGTTACAGTAAGGAAAGAGAGTGGGCGAAAAAGAGTGTGAGGAAAGATATTAAGGAGAAAAATAGAGAGGCAAGACATTTAGGGGATACAGAAATAGATTATTGTCTATTGATAATGTGTATAGTATTCCCAACTGGACTGATGTGACATGTATTCATGTTGGAAAATTCACTTTACAAGCTAAGTGATATATAGTGATTAAACACTTAAAAGAAAATAAAATATATTTTTAAAATTTTTATAGGACCGGCATGTGGTAGTGTGGATTCCCACATGGCTGACCAATGTTTGAGTCCCAGATCTGGTGGCTTGAAAGTCATGCTACCTGCATATCATTGTGTGTGCCCTGAGAGAAAAATAAAGGAAAATGAATTGTGTCATGGACATCCCTCCTGGAGGATGATTTCTCACTTTTTCTCTTTCTGTCTCTTTCTGTCTCCAGTGAATACATGTGCCCCATGGCAAAAGCCTAAAAAACAAAAATACACAAACAAACAAACAAAACACGTGCACACACAAAAAATTTTATAGCTTACTCTTGTAAGTAATTTATATTGAAAATTGTTTATTATACAAAAAGTCATAAGATCCTTTACTACATTACAGTCCTTCAGGTAGTATAAGTAAGTAGTCTACAGAATTCTGCCCAAGTTGATAGCACTCCAGAAAGGTATACTCTTTCACAATTTTGTGTTCTTTGAGTCCCCCACTGAACAATAAGTAGCATCACTACTTGTCTCTTTCTATCCCCTTACTGTATTTTATATTCCTTCCAAGTACTTATCACCAACTAACAAATTATATATTATTTGTTTGGATGATTTTTATCTATTTTTTTCCTACCAAAATATTAGCTCCATGAAGTAGGACTTGTAGTTTACCTCAATGTCTTTTATAATGTCCAGCACATACTACATGCTTAATATACATTTTTTGGATGAATGAATGAATGAATGAATGGATAGATATACTCATCTCCCACTATATACCCCATATTTTACATTTGCATGCATGCTGTATCCAGTTGATAAAGTATACATTGAATTAATATGCTTATTGAATCGACTTATTCTAGTTGTGGGAAACAAATACTTTTAACAAACAAAATGCAAACACTGAAAATGACATTTTGACTCAAAAGCCAACTTATTAATCATTTCATTGCTTTTACCACAGAATGGCCTTCTGCTCTCAACCTCTGCTAAAAGCACAGCCCTGCCAGTCGCATGTCATTGTGTAAGAACTCTGGCTCACAAGGCAACATAAATAAAGAATAACTGGCCAACCGTTTATAATATAGGGATTACAAGCACATGGGCAAGATAACTCAAAGAAATAAGGCAGTTATCTTTTCAGAATCTTGATGCGACATTTTTATTCTTTACTGTTCTACTAAATATTGTTATAATTCAACATAGTTACTGAGAACTATTTATGAATTATCAAAAATACTGCCTAGGGGGACCATACATTTAGTAATTAGCCAAAGTAATATTTGGCTTTCTGTGATTTTCTTCTTACCTTTTCCCAAAGGAATAAAGAACAGTTACAGATGAACTCAGATAAAAATGCCTAGTATTAATGAGACCCTGAGTAGGCTAATCAGCTTTGCTCTTTTCCTTGCTGAGCATGCCTCTCTTCACTTAAGCTCTAATTTTACATCTCTAGATGTGAATGGTCATTTGATTGCTGGTCATTAGATTGATTTAAGGAAACCATGGATAAGGTCAAATCTATCCAAAAGCCTACTGTTAAGAGCTCAGTAACACTAGTTTTTTGTTTGTTTGCTACAGAGTGCATGTGCCCAGGAGAGAGAGAGAGAGAGAGAGAGAGAGAGAGAGAAGGAAAGTGTGTGTGTGTGTGTGTGTGTGTGTGTGAGAGAGAGAGAGAGAGAGAGAGAGAAGGAAAGTGAGAAATCACCTTCTGGGAGACAGGCATGCTGCAACCATTTCTCCTGCATTCTTCTCTTTGGCTTTTGGAAAGACACACACCCATACCTGGTGTGTTTTTCCAGTCACTGGGTTTGGGACGCATATCACACAATCGGTCATGTGGGATTCAGCTGTCTTAATCATTATGCCACCAACTGGCCCACTGATATAATTTTTTTAAAATAAAGGAATAAGGTAATAAATGATTATATAAATAGGGTATACAATTTACTGAGACCAAGTTAATGACTTTTATTTTGAAGACCGTTTCCTTAAACAATTCATAAATAAGGGACCAGCAGTTAGCATAATGGCTATGTTGCTGGACTCCCACGTAGTCGACCGCGGTTCCAGTTCCGAACCCGGTGGCTTAAACTCATGCTGGGCGTGTGTGCGTGCGTGCCCAAGATCCCGAGAGGAGAAAGGAGGAGAAGGGAGTGCGGTGTGGCCATCCCCCCTGGGGGGTGATTTCTCGCTTTCTGTCTCTCTGTCTCTCTCTGTCTATCTGGCGAGCGCACGTGCCCTATAGCAAAAACCTCTCCCAAAAAAGAAAAAAAACAATTCATAAATAAAATGCAAATTATTAATATAGGATAACTACTTCTGCATTTGATACCAAATTTATCACTTCCTTTTTGATATCTTAGTATCTTATAGTTTTTCTTAAAACATACCCATGTGTACCTCCATGAACAGACACACACACACACACACACACACACATCTCCCAGGACACATCAGTGAAGCTGGGTCATAATTAACATTTCCTTGTGAGGAATTCATTAAAATATTTCAGTCTGTGAGAGGTAGGGCTGCATTTAAAGGAAAGTGAACCTTCTGAAGATAGCACACTGAGGTCTGATTGGGAGCAATGTGTTTTCTTGCCTTGAAGCAAAACCTGTGACCGACTTAGAAGCAGCAGATGATTTCTGCGGGCAATGTCATTGAGCTTTTCTTTCACAAAGGTCATTGTAAGAAAATTCCTTAGAGATGGAAAGAAATAACCTTATTGAAGGGATGGAAAGAAATAACCTTATTGAAGGGAGAAAAAGAAAATCCAGTCACGTCTTCATTAAATTGTCCACTTTCCCTTCAGGTGATATGAAGTTATATTTTACCACTTGGTACTATTCTGTTTTATAATTTAATCTCAATTATTGGACACTGTTTTAGATTATCAAAAATAATGTATATCTGATTCTTGGCATTCTTTTTGAAATGCATTTGAATATTTATATTTGCCATGATATGAATATATATTAAAATGTAACCATGGAGGCTGCAGGTGGTGTGGTGGTTAAGGACGCTTGACTCCCAAATGGCTGACTGCAGTTTGAGTCCCAGACCTGATGTCTTCCTTTCTCTCTCTCTCTCTCTCTCTGTCCCTCTCTGGTCAAATCAAAATAAACGAATAAAATTTAATAAAATAATTCTTTAAAAAATGTAATCACTAAGATGATAGCGTTAAGAGGTAGGGCTTTTTGAAGGTGATTAAATCCATAGAGCACAACTACCTTCAATGGGATGAATGACCTTATTAAAAAGGTAGGAGGGAGGTATTCACATCTTTTGCCCTTTCCACCATGAGAAGATGCAGTAGCAAACTGACATCTTTAGGGCGGAAGGTAAGCCCTCACCAAACACTGAATCTGCTGGCTCCTTGTCATGGACCTCCTGGTCTTTAGAACTGTGCAAAATACATTTTTAAGAACTGAGACTTTATCTTTGATCTTATTATGAATACTTTAAGAAATACTTAAAAAAATTTTTTTATTTAAATTAAAAAAATATTTAAAATGTAATCATACAGGACTCTTGGTTTCTAGTAATGCATTCCTCATATACATTATTTAAATTGACTATGTTTCAGAAAGCCCTTCTCTTTCAGATTGAGTTACCTGAGAAATTATATTAAAGATTAAAGATAGAATAATCTAGTTTCTCAGACCTGAGTAAGGCAGACCTTTGACAAGATGGCCCAGCCCAAAACTCAGCGTGTCTTAGCACTTGCTCAGGTCATGAGGGGTAGACAGGTCTTGCTAAAGACATGAGCTATAACACCCAAGTGTCAGGTCCAATTTTACAAATCTCTCTTATCTTTACAGTTAAATTTCAATGAATTACCATACATTTCTTATTTATCACTTATTAGGAAGTTCAAATGTAATGTCTCTATTATTTAGGGTTTATTCTCCTATTTATCCTTCACATTTGGTCTTGTATTTGCCATTTTAATACTTTTCATTGGCTATACCTAGAGTACATATAAAACTCTAAATTCCATTTTTAAATAAAAGCATTGAAATAAAAAATATTGGGATTTTGGTTACAGATATTTGAAACATACTGTGATTTTTTAATTACATGTGTTTGTGAGATGGTGGGGTGAGTGATAATGGGTCCAGACTTTAAGCTCAAACTTTCTAAGAGCGAGTCCTTAATCTATGTCACCACCAATATTAAAAATGTATAATACCTAGGATTTGTCATAAGAACGGTATAGATAATCCATGCAAAATACATAGGCTAGTAGTTGGTATTTGATAAACATCAAGTAATACTGATTATTAATATTGTCAATATTACTAGGGAAGAAATGACTATACAGATCCATGTGTAGGCCCTTATACTTTCTAATAAACTTTATATTGGATACAATCACTTTTCTGTTACTGATAGGTGTTATCTGATACTGTTAGGGAGAGAAAAGTAAAGTAAAAAATTCTACCTTCATGGATCTTTTTTTTTTTTTTTTTTTTGTGGGGAGGTTTTTTTTTAGTGTTTGAGAGAGGTTTTTGCTATAGGGCACATGTGCTCGCCAGAAAGAAAAGAGAGAGGCAGAGAGATAGAAAGTGAGAAATCACCTCCCAGGGGGGATGGCCACGCCACAATCCCCTCTCCTCCATTCTTCTCTTGGGATCTTGGGCACACACACACACGCTTTCGGCGTGAGTTTAAGCCACCAGGTCCAGGACTCAAACCATGGTGAACTACATGGGAGTTCAGCGACATAGCCATTGCACTAACTGCTGATTCCTACCTTCATGGATCTTAAAATTTATCCCCAGTAATGTGGCTATGAGAGGACAATGGAGTTCTAATTTTGCTCCAAAGGGGGAAAAAGAACCATAGATATCAAAGAAAGAAAATGTAAAAATGCTAGGATAACTTATTAGAAAGATTAAATGTAATATAGTAATAATTATTAGTCAATAGAAGAAAGAAGAAGATGGGACTTAAAGGTGGACCTTGAGTAAAAGCTTATAGTGCTTTACAGAAGCTTATGTGTAACCTGAATTTTATTCACAAATAAATATTAAAATTATTAACTTTTTCAAAACCATTACAGAAAAGTACTTTTCCCAAGAAAAAACTCACATGACACTTTTCCTGTTGTCATGTTTGAAATTTTACTACCATAAATAAGTTGCTGCCTTTGATATCCTTTACACAAAATATTACAGACAATAAGTAGATAAAAAGGTATAATTACCATTACTTTCACAAACACATGTAATGTACTATAGTGAACTCAAGATTATTATGAAAAGAGTCTATGTTGATGGACTCTTTAGAATATTTAAAATGATCCAGCCAATAGAAAATAATAGCATTTAGATTATTATTATTCCTGACTCCTCATTGAAACTAATGACACAAAATCATACCAACCTTTGACTATCAGATGGTTTTCAACTTCTCTCTTCCCTTCAGTGCTCAATTTCAATTTACCAATCATACTATGACAAATAAATACAAGTGCCAATTCTTAAGGAGAAAATAATTATGGAAAAGAGGAATAGATGAAAATCAGATTTTCTTCTTCTAATAGAAGCTTGGGTATTTCAAAGAAAGGATAAATGTCTTGAAATGGTTTATTACATTTTTCATTTTCTCTCATAAATTTTGACGCAGGAGTAAGGAGTATAGGGAATAAACAATATCAGTGGCTTTCAAACTTCATGGCACAGTCCACTTGTATGTCGGAGTTGGTTCATACTAGCTCCTGAGAGTTGATTGTTAAATCTTGGGAATGTTGTGAGACAGTTGTTAAAGATTATTACTATATTGAATTATATAATTTCTTTTCTTTTAGAGAAATTTTTGTAATAGGGCACATGTGCTTGCTGGAAAGTCAGAAAGAGACAGACAGAAAGGAAGAAATTATTCCTTGGGGGGATGGCCACACGAGAATCCCTTCTTCTCCATTCTCCTCTTGGGATTTTGGGTATGCATGCACCTGCACCCAGTGCGAGTAAGCCACCTGGTCCAGGACTCAAACCAGTCAACTATGAGGGAGTCCAGCAATGTAATCATTATGTCATCTGCTGGTCCCTATATAAATTTTTAATAATTATTTTATGTAATTTTTTCATAGTTTATTTATTTATACAGTCAATCAATGTAAATAATTACAACTTATAAAATGAATTTTCCCAGCATGAATACGCTGTATATTAGTCCAATTAAAGATATTATCATACACATTATAATCACAAGATAATTTTCCATTTTTGTGTCCCTTAAATATTTTGCTTCTTTCTTTTTACCCTTGATTCCCTTTCTCTCATCCTTCCCCATTTCCTACCCTGTCTCTAGTCTCCACAATTGTTCTCTGTGATTTATATCTTCTAGTCTTTTAGTTTCTGCCAGAGAGTTCAGACATTTAGTATATATTAAGTGGGGACATACAGTGTCTTTCTATCATAGTCTGGCTTGCTTAGCTTAACAGTAAATCTTTATGTTCATCCATTTTCTATCAGATACCAAGGTCTTTTTACAGTTTTATAGTTTTAATAGCGATGTAGTACTCCATAGTGTACATGTGCCAGACTTTTTCAATCCATTCATCCATATGTGGACATTTGGGTTGGTTCCATGTCTTAGCAATTGTGAATAATATCTCAGTAAACATGGATGTGCAAGTACTTTTATGAGTGTGTTCCTATCCTTGAAGTAGATACCCAAGAAGTGAAGTTCTTGAAGATCATATGGTAGTTCTATTTGTTAATTATATAATTTTAAGTGAAATAATCTACATTAAATATAAAGATAATACACTCTCAAAAACTCATCACTTTCTAGCTGTTTTACCATCTGCTCTTTAGGATGTTTCGATTTATTATATATTTATGGAGGCAATAATACATCATGGTGGCACTGTGCCCTTGTGTAACTCCTCTTTCAGTGCTGACACATGGGTAGCCACACATCTGGTGTTGTGGGATGGAAGTGAAGGTAAATGATTTATTTAATGGAAATTAGTAAATTCTATACACCAGGGAATTATGTCCCCACATAGTTGCAAACTGTTTATTTATTTATTCATTTATTTATGATAGTGCATGCCTACAAATGATAGAGAAAGAGGAAAAGAAAAATTAAGAGGGATGCCCAACACGTTTTCAAGCCAACTGGTTCAGCCATATGGCTTCCAGTTTTGCTGGGTACTTGCATTACTGTTTTGCACAGTGACTAGGTTTAAACATTTTATATTACAAACTAGTAAAACAAATATACTCATATAGAGAGATATTTGAAACAAAACGTCACACTGTTATAGTCTATTGTCTAGTCTATTCAATCTCTTTTCTACATTAAATCCAGTACATTTAAAAATCTGCTTGTTATTTAATGCTCTAATTCTATAGCCATTTAAAAGTTTCACAACCCAAAAATTGAAATCAATTGTATAAACTAACTTAACAGATACAAATTTATCTTCCTTAGAATATATCCAAGAAGTGACATTTTACTTCATTTAACTTAACAATTGCTTTGGACAATTTTTCACTATCGAATAAATATACATTTTTTACATTATGTGTGGTTGTCTCTATGACTATATTTATAACACTTTTCAAGTCCATAGAATTAATTAGTTGCTGTTTAATTTGAGTATTTGACTCTAGCAATTTGTAAATGGGGCCTCTGATTAGTCCAAACCAGTGGTTCTCAAATTTAGTGTGCACAGAGAAACAACAATTCTGGCAGATACTAAGGTAGGAAGCTGTCTCCCTACCTAGCAATAAATGACCTTACAGAATGTATCTAATATAGCCATTTTAGAACTCTGGAGTCAATCAAAGGCTTGCAACTTCCAGCGAAAGGCATGGATAGTAAATTAAGGCTAAATTTAGTTGATTTCAGCGTGGCTCAGTAGAAACCTCCATTCCTTAGCTCCAGTCCAGTGGCAGCCAGTCACGCATATTTTTCAGAAATAATTAAATCAAACTCTGTGGGACCTAGGGTGGGCAAAAAGAACCTTATTCTCCCAATATTAGGGATCTATACTCTGAGTGCGGATTAGTGCTTCTGACCAGAGATGCAGACAATGAAATGGTGGCCACTACTGTTATACTTGCCATTATTGTAAAATCCTTCACCTCTAGCTGAAGTGACATCCATGGTATTAAAAGGGCCATCAGCTTGGCTCTTCTTCTCCCTGCCCCACTGTTGCCATTGGGAACCAGGCATTAAAGACTCAGACACCAAAAAGCAACTGTGTGTACAAGGGAGATTAGAAAGCAAATTCATATGCCTAGGGAGAGGCCAAGGCCTTAGCATAGTGACAGACTACAAAAATATAAAAACGAAAATCCCCCAAATGATAAACAAAATATAACAAAAACCAAAACCATGAGTGAATATATAGAATCAACTTTAAGAGTTACCATGTGTTTAGATTCAAATGCTCAGTTTTCAACAAAAAGTCGTAAGGTATACAAAGAAACCAGAAGTATAACATATTTAAATAAATAAATAAATAAACAGAAACTATCTCTTAAAAAGATTTGATGGATGATTTATTAGAGAAAACTTTAAAACTTTAAATGCCCTTATAGATCAAAAGGAACATGTAGAAGTAAGAAAATGATGTATGGGCAAAATGGAAATATAAATAAAGAGATAGAACTTTTTCAAAAGACATAAAAGGAATTATAGAGCTGAAAAGTACAATAACTAAAATAAAAAATTTGCTAGAGGGATTCAAAGGCAGATTTAAGAAGACAAAAGAATCAGTGAACTTCAAAATAGAAAAATGGAACTAGATTCTGAGAAACAGAAATAAAAAAGATTGAGAAAGAGTGAACACAGCCAGAGAGAACGATAAGACACCATCAAGTGGAATAACACATAATAGAACTTTCAGAAGTTGAAATGAGAAAGCAAAGGCTAGAGAATATACCCAACAAAATAAATTTTAACTTTACAAGTTTGATTTTTAAAAATAAACCCTAAATATAAACATTGATTAAGCTAAAAAAAACTCCAAGTAAGACTCAGAGACCCACATGGAGACACATTTTAATCAAATGTTCTACTGCTAGAGTAAAACAAAACAAAACAAAACAAAAAAACAAAATAACAAACAAACATAAAGCAACAGGAAAAAAAGTGACTTCCCATACAAGAGATCCTCAATAGGATTGGCAGCTGGTTTTTCATTAGACTATTACCATATAGTGGCAGTGGGATAATATAATCAATAGGTTAAAAACAATAGACAAAAACTGTCAACCAAGAATCCTATATCCAGCAAAACTGTACTTGAAGACTGATGGAGAAATGAAGACATTCTAAGATAAACAAAAGCTGAAAGATTTTGTTATCAACAGATCTGTCCTGCAAAAAATTATCAAGGAAGTCATACAGAGTGTAACAAAAGGACACTAGACAGTAATTTGAAATGAAATGGAGAAATAAAGGTAAATGCAGAGACCATTATAAAAGCTGGTACTATTGTAACAACACTTCATAACTCTACTTTTTGTTTTCTACATATATCTAGAGGCTAATACATTTAAAAAATTATTAATCTGAAAGCTAGTATTATTGTAATTTTCATTCATAATTCTGCATTTCTATTTTTTTTCTCTCTTTTGGGGAGGTTTTAGTTATAGGGCATGTGCACTCACCAGAAAGACAGAGAGAGACAGAGATACAGAAAGAAAGAAATTACCCCCGGGAGGGGATGGTCATGCTGCAATCCCTCCTCCTCCATTCTCCTCTTAGGATCTTGGGCACACACGCATATGTGCCTGGAGTGAGTTTAAGCCACTGGGTCCAGGACTTGAACCACGGTCGACTACATGAAAGTCCAGCAATGTAGCCATTACACCATCTGCTGGTCCCCATAACTCCATATTTCATTTCCCACATAATTTAAGAAAGTGATGATGCAATTAAAGGATTCATATTTTATGCTTTGGGATACACAATATACAAATATGCAATTTTGTGAATTCAATAATAGAGAACAGGGAGATGGCCCCTTCGCCTAGTGGTTAAAGGCACTAGATACCACATGGCTGACTATCATTCAAATCCCAACCCTGGAATCTTGAAGGACATGGGAGCATGTGCATACATACCTAAAAGTTTCAATGGGATATAGAAGTGAAGTAAAAGGAGCTTCAGCATGAATATACCTCATTGGGAGGTACTTTCTCTCCTTCTATAAGGCTGACTATGATTCAAATCCCAACCCTGGCATCTTGAAGGACATGGGAGCATGTGCATACATACCTAAAAGTTTCAGTGGGATATAGAAGTGAAGTACACACACACACACACACACTCTGTTTCTTTGTTTCTTTTTGGCAAGTGCATGCACTCTCTGATTCTTAAAAAAAATTATAATAGATAAAAGGAGGGATAGAGCTGCAAACCATCAGCTTTGTATGCCATTGAAGGTTTTCTATGTGCGATTTGACTCTGTTAACCACTAGGCTATGAGACTGTTCCATTGTCCAATGACTTTTGACAACAGTGCTAAGACCATTCAATGGGGGAAAGGAAGACTTTTCAACAAATCATGCTGAGGAAACTGTATATCCATATATAAAAGAATAAAATTAGATAACTTAACACCTTACACAAAAATAACTCAAAATAGAGCAAAGACATAAATGTAACATCTAAAATGATAAAACTTTTATGAGAAAACAGAGCAAAAGATTCATATTTGATTTGGAAGTGATTTCTTGGATCTGGTACCAAAGCAGAGGTAACAACAAACAAAAAAACTGGCAAATTGGATTTCACAAAAATCTCTAAAATTTACACATCAAGACACTATCAACAGAGTGAAAATATACTTCTTAAAATGGAAACATTGTAAATCATATAATTAATAAGAGATTAATACACAGATTATATAGAGACATTATAAAACTCAGCAATAAAAAATAAATATTATGATTCTAAAATGAACAAAAGTCTTAAACAGACATTTCTCCTAAGAAAATAAAGAGCTGGTCAATAAACACAAGAAATTATGCTCAAAACACCAATTATTAGGGAAATACGTATCAAAACTACAATGAGATACTATCTCAGATCCATTAGTATTACTAATAGAAAACAAACCAACCAGAAAAAGGGAATTGTTGTTGATAGAATAGAAATATCAGAATCCTTGTGTACTGTGGTTAGTAAGGAAAAGTGATTCAGCCACTGTAGAAACAGTACAGCAATTTCTCATAATTTAAAAATATAATTACCATATTATCCAGAATTCTGCTTCTGGGCATATACTGGAAAGAAATAAAAGCACAGTCTCAAAGAGATATGTATACCCATATGCACAGAAGGATTATTAAGAATAGCTAAAACATTTAAGCAACCCAAGTGTCCATGGATGAATAAGCAAAATGTGGTACAAACATATCATGGAACATTATGCAGCCTTAAAAAGGAAAGGAATTCTATCACATGCTATAGCATTAACGAACCTTGAGGACATTATGCCTTGTAAAATATGCCAGCCATAAAAAGACAAATACTGTGTGATTCCACTTGTATATGATATGAGGTTATCAGCAAAATTACAGAGCTAGAAAGTGACTGTTGTTAGAGGCTAGAGAAAAGAGAGAATGTGGAATTATTGTTCAATGGATATTAGTTTTATAAGATGAAAGGAGTTACGGAGATGGTTGGTAGTGATAGTGTATAACATAAATGTATTTAATATCATTTAACTGTATCATTAAAAATGGGAAGTTTACATTTTGTTATGTTTTTACCACAACAGAACAAAATTAGAAGAGAAAAAAAAAAGTTTATACAGAATTTCTAGTAAATCTCAATAAAATACAAATTTCTGGGGCCTAACAGGTGGTTTAGTGGTTAAGGCTCTGAACTCCCTCATGGTCCACTGTGGTTCAAGTTCCAGACTCAGTGTCTTGAAACTCACAGAGTGCATATGCATGCATGCCCAAAATTCTGAGAGGAGAATGAAGAGAAGGGATTGTGGCATGGCCATCACCACTAGGGGGGTGACTGCTTTCTGTCTTTCTGGAAAGCGCATGTTCCCTATAGCAGATACCCCTGTTTGTTTTTTTTTTTTTTAATTTTTTTTAAATTTTTTTTTATAGAACTAGTTGTTGGCATCAGGTTATGTTGCTGGACTCTCATGTAATTGACCACACCTCCAGTTCCAGACCTGGAAGCCTGGAGGCTTAAACTCATGCCAAATGAGTTTGTGTGCATGCCGGATATGTGTGTGTGCATGCTCAAGATCCCAAGTGGAGAATAAAGAAGAAAGGATTGTGTTATACCCTTCCTACCTGAAAGATGATTACTCACTTTCTATTCTCTGTCTCTCTGGCAATCACATGCACCCTATAGCAAAAATCTACCTCCCTCCAAAAAAATTTACAGATTTCCTGTTAATATCCCTAGAGGGTTTATTTTTTAAATTAAGTTATTTTTACAACGAAGCCTAGAAAATTACACTTTTAATAAATTATCAGATACTACTGGCATTGCTCATTCACAAACCATACTTTGAGAACTGCTAGATAATCCCAGACACCTTGCCTAATTAATTATGATGGTCACGAGGATTTGCTCAAGAAATGGACATAAGGACTCAGAAAATTATACTCCAAAATACAGCACTTGGGCACAATGAGTGCTTTGAACAAAGGGCTCAGAGTCTCTGCTACTTTGCTTTGTTTATTCCCCGAAGTGCCACAGGTAGAGGGTTTTCTCTGTAATTCCCAATAGACAAAGTTTATTAAGAAAGTGTGCAAATGTTTTAGAATACTTCACTGAAATCTCCATTAACCAGAGAAGATTAATTCTTATTGCAGCAAAGGAAACAAAGGTCTCCACATGCCCAGAACACTATGCCTGGACAGAGTTTTTTTTTTTTTTTTTTTTTGGGGGGGGAGGGGGGGAGAGGTTTTCGCTACAGGGCATGTGCACTCGCCAGACAGACAGAGAGAGACAGAGGGACAGAAAGCGAGAAATCACCCCCCAGGGGGGATGGTCATGCCGCAATCCCTTCTCATCCATTCTCCTCCCAGGATCTTGGGCACGCACACACACGTGCCCGGCGTAAGTTCTAAACCACGGGTCCGGGACGCGAACCATGATTGACTACGTGGTAGTCCAGCGACATAGCCATTACGCCAACTGCTGGTTCCCGTGGACAGAGTTTTCATCCATTCTTTCAACTATCTTCTAAGGGCTGTTACCAAAAAGATTTTATCTACATAACAAGACAATCTTTGTCTGCAATGTAGTTTTGGCCCTTATATTTGCATAAATTGTTGCCACACCCCCAGAATTCAGTGTTGTCCACTCTTTGCTCTTCCTTTCCCTAAAAATCTCTACTATATTAAGTAGGTATTTAAGACTCAACCATCTGGCCCTTCTTTCAGTTTCATATTCTGTGTGGGACTCTGATACTTAGGCATAATAATACATTTTTATGACTCTCTCCTCAATTAGCCAGTCTAGTGCCAGTTTATTTCAGCAAACCTTCACTGAGCAGAACAAAAATTTTCTTCCGCCAAAACAATATCATGAATTTCAGACTAAAGGCATACATATAAAGGCAGGTTTGAGGATGGCTTCTGGGAAAGCAGTTTCAGCTGTGCTTCAACTTGGAAGTCACTCTCTATGCTTCTGATCTACTTGTAAATACAAAACAAGGAGTACACTGACCGTCTGTAAAGAAGCTGATGATAAAACTATGATACAATAAGAGACATATATTTGATCTTTGTCCCTGGTTTCTGCAATAGAGTTCCTAAAATCTTTGGAATGAATCTCAGGTGTGATAAAAAGTCTTATTTATGCTAATGAGGTAACTGGTGATTGGGGATCCCTAGAAAGCTTCAGTATCAAGATAGGGGCTGGTTATGAGAAATATCAAGGTGAGATTACAGGGTTGAGGCTTTCACCATCATCCCTTGACTTCCAGGAAGGCTGAAGATTGAGCTAATTAATGTTCTGGGGGAGCCCAAAATCTGAAAGAGCTACCTGTGATGTTTACTGATTCCTAAGAAAGCATCAGGAGATCTAGGAGGGTAAGACATGACTTTATTTACTTAGATAAGCAGGACAGGATTCTTCACTTCATGGTGGGTGGAGAACAGTCTATGCCATCATTGAGCATAGCCTCAGGTCATGTACACTAAGAACAAAGTGTTCATCTGGCAAGTACATAATTTGAAGGTTACAATAAAAGGTTAGCTTATTGATTACCAGAATCAACAGAGTATGTTAAGTGTTTAGTGCTCCTAATCTTTTGAATTTAGTGTGGAAGGGGCATGCAGACCTCTGGGATGGCCTCAGCTGTGGGATGATTCCATGAAGTAAAAGTAATGGTCCCAAAAAGTTTACAAGCTCTAACTACAGCATGCAGCTAGATCTCAAGACAGACAGGACAATGAGGGAGGGGGAAGAAAGTTCAATGGTGGTGCCTATGCATAATTACCAATGATTTAATCAAGCATTTCTACATAATGAAGCTTTCATAAATCCCTTAGCCTTCTGGGTTTGGAAAATACCCAGTGGGTGAACACATAACAGAGGCTGGGAGGAAGGTTTGCCTGGAGAGATCATGGGAGCTCCACATGCCTCCAGCCTCAACTTGCCCCTTTGCATCTTTCTGTTTGGCTACTTCTGAGATGTATCCTTTCTAATAATGTGGTAATATTAAGTAAAGTGTTCCCAGAGTTCTCTGAGTCAATCTAGCAAACGATCAAACCTGATATGAGAGTTGTGGGAATTTCTGACTTTTTATCTAAGATTGATAGAAATGTGGGTAACCTGAGAACCTACTATTTGCAACAGGCCTCTGAAATGGGGTTAGAATGTTAGGGCAGTCCCAAGAATTGTACTTTATGCAATCAGAATTTATATTTTAGGAAAACATGTAGTTGGTTCTTTTATCCATTAAAGTTGGCAAATCACTGCTTATTATTTCTCACAGTATAATTCTTGCGCTTGTAAATTGAGTGATGCTACAAATGAATTTAATTATTATCCATTATTATTTAATTGTAGGACACCCAGTCGGTGTCAGAGATTTGGTTGTTATGGGGGAGGAGAACATATTTGATAACAGAAGTGTTGAATATGGAAAATGCTTCTGATCAATACACAGAGAAGGTACAGCCATTAGAGGAGCAAAGAAATGAACTTACACCCTGAACCATCTATGAATGTATTCAATTAGTGTAGGCATCAGAATTTTCAATTTTGGGAACCAGCAGTTAGCTTAATGGCTATGTTATTGGACTCCCATGTAGTTGACCGTGGTTGGAGTCCCTGACAGGCAGCTTAAACTCACGTTGGGTACGTGTGCGTGCGTGCCCAAGAGCCTGAGAGGAGAATGGAGAAGGGATTGCGGTGGGGCCATCCCCCCTGGGGGGTGATTTCTCACTTTCTGTCTCTGTCTCTCTCTCTGTCTTTCTGGTGAGTGCACAAGCCCTGTAGCAAAAACTTCTCCAAAAAAAGAAAAAAAAAAAAAAGGAATTCTCGATTTTGTTTAAAAGCTAGTTAGCTTGAGTTATTTTCTTTTCCTTATAGCTCAAAGCATCTTAACTCATATACCTGTATTTTTAAAGAAGCAAAGTACTTAAAGATATCTAGTAACATATCTAAATCCATTTTGCTTTTTACATGAATTCCTATATTAGATCTTGCTGTGGTAAGCTTTCATAACCGGATGCAGTTTCAATTTGTCTTGTCCCTACTAGGAAAAATATGCACATCACATCCCAATCAGGAATGTGCCTTTCTTACCTCAAGAAAAAGCAAAAGTAACAAAGTAACACTAACTTAATTCCTCAAAAATAAACCTTGATAGCACATACTCTTTAACAACATGAATTAACCCCCTGATTTTACAATGCTGATTTCTGAAGCTCTCTCTTGTCCTCGTCAGATATGGTATTCATTTGAGAAAAAAAATTAAAAAAAGCTACCTTTCCTACCAAGAATAGAATGGCCATAAATGTAGTGATCGTGGACATTTTGTGGGTATTTTTCCTATTGATATCTCTGATGGTTTTATATTTGATAAGACTTCACTTTGAAGTCTTACCCACTTCCAAGAGCTTAGAAAAGAATAACATACTTCTCTGAAAAAATGTTTTTTTTTTTCTTTCAGCCTTTTTTTCATTTACCTTTTTTAGACCAAGATTCTACAACTACAGCCCACAGGTTATATGTTTATAAATTTTGTTCCTTCAGCCTGGGGCTTCGTTTTTCTTCCTCTTAAGGATATTTTTGATGAACCAAAGTTCTTAATATTTATATGGTCCTATTAACTTTTGTATTCCTTGATCATTAAGAATAATGTTTCCTATTTAGGAAATCCTTGCCTATATCCTGGTCAGAAAGATGCTTTTGTATGTTTCCATTTAACATTTATTATTTTATCTATTATATATAGATGTGAAATTACCTGCAGTTGATTTAAGTAGATGGTATATATAAGGGGTCATGTTTATTTTTCTTATATGTAACTGGCCATTTATTTAAAAATCATTCCCTTTTTTCCATAATACTGTAGGTCTCTGCCATAATGAGGTAATCACATAGATTTCTTGGACCTCTTTTGTAAGAACATGCAATATGTGGAAGTATAGAATTCTATATATGTTTATGAAAACAATAGCATTGACAGTGATTCAGTAAGACTAGCAGAGAATTCTGGGGTCAGACAGTGGCAAAGTGCTAAAACTGGGTCTAAATGGGGAGTCCTGGGTTTGTGGCCTGGGACTTCCCTCCACATTTAAGTAATGAATGTGTGAGTGCACTAGGGCTGGCTGCAGCTGGGATGATTTTCAGCATGAGGTCCCTGTTGAGGATACTTGTCCCTCTGTCACTGAATCTCTCTGTCATGAAAGAAAGAAAAAAAACAATAAACTTAAAAAAAATAAAAAAAAAAAAAAAAAACAATAAACTTAAAAAAAAATGAGAATTCTTCTTAAAAATGATGGAGCAATTTAACTCACTTTCATTGAAGTCCACCAATATCAACAATGAATAAGGAAATAAAGAATTGGCTCACGTCCCAAGTACCATGAGGTATTTTTTTCCAAATTTCCAACCTGTTGACTCTTAGATTTATATTTAGAAAAACACTAAAAGCTAATTCAAGATCTGGTTAGTGTTTTCCCTAAAAATAAATGTCATAATTCTGAAAGGTCAAATGTGTTAGCATATTATTTTTAGAAGTTATATTTCTAAGAGAATCCTAGAGCATAAGAAACCCATATGTGGATAAGTTCAAGCAGAAATTTTTTTTTTTTTTTTTTGGTTACAAGGCAATATGCATTGTTTTATCTCCCATAAACACACATTTATACACATTGATAAATAACTGAGAACTGCCATTAAATTATTAACATAAATGATAATCTGGTTGTTTTAATTGACTTTTTTCACTGTCTACATTTTATAAATTTTGTACAATGAACAAGTGCTATTTGGTTCTGAGAAAAAAACTGATAAACTCATTCGATTAACACCTTGGCTTTTGGGCACACTTAAATTCTAGATGATTCCTTAGGTGGAAAAAAAAAGACTAGTACAGTCAGCAGGATAGTGTTTTTATTTTTTCTGACAGAGAGTACAGGCACACACATGAGGAACACAGAGAAAAAGCACACTTGAAAAAGTTTCATTACACTGTAATCACCCTTCTCTAGCTCCTCAGCCTCTTGGGTTCCCACATGCAAAGCATGTCTTCAGGCCCACCTAAAGATTTAATCCTTTGGTCAGTCCTATTGCTTCCAGCACTATAGTCTAATACACTACAGACTGCATCCTAGGCTGGGCCAACAGCGGAAATGTTGAATTTATATACAAAAAATTCTTCCAAATGGAGCTGGTTTTTTGAAACACGTTCTCCTGAGGAAGGGTCCCTTGGGTTGCTGCTGCTCTTAATTTGGGTGTTGGCATAGGAATGCACACCCTGCTAGCCCTGTGTGTGTGTCTCTGGATCCTCAAGGATAACTGAGACTTGAACATTGCCTGGAAAGCATCATGTATTCAATATGTGTATTAGGGGAATGTTAAACAGTTTTGAAATCCATGAATAGATTTTTCAAAATATGAATTTTCTATAAACATTGTAAAGACTCCCTGATATATTAAATTGATGTTAAATTGATTATTTTTAGCATGGTAAAATCTCACATTTAGTTACTTTCTTATTTTTCTTTCATGGCAGCATTATGTATGTGTGAGAGAGAGGCAAAGTCACTTGGACAAGCAAAGTCTCATTATAACACAAGCACCTTTTCCCAGCCCTCCAGCTTTTAGGATCTTGGGCACCCACATATGCCCCCTTTGTTATCAAGACAACCCAGAGACCCGAACCCACAACTGGCAATGTGGCTTCTACTCTTGCAGGGCATTTGTGTTATTGCTGTACCATAGTAGCTGGGCCAAGACTCAAAATATTGACCCTGATTCGTGATAAAGTGGCCATCTCACCTCAGAGAGATACTCTGAGTAGCAAATGAGATAACAGATGTGAGTTTTGTTTTGTTTATTACTATAAAATCCTATTCAAATGAGCCATTGCTTCCAGCATTACTTTCCCCCCTTTCCATATTTGGTTTTCTAGGAGAACATGGTTGATACTCAAATACAGATGAGATGTACATGATGCATAATCCAAACCTCACCCCTCCTGCTGTATTAATTACATTCAAAAAATTAGTCTCCAAACTTGTAGAATATTTATGTCACTGAACAGTTCACCAGTTTTGTCTTCCTTTACTTTTTGCTTTTATAAAGTGATGAGGTTGGTTGTAGGTCTCCTAGGGTCAGCAGTTAATGGAGTGGGAGGACACTAAGGAGGGCTGAGGTGGAAGTGAGTATCTATTCTCACCTGTGTGTTATGGCTTCTTTAAGTCAGTTCTGGTGCCCTAAGCCAACAGAATTTTGTTTTTGCCTGTAGTTTACAAACATACATGTGTGTGTGCCCCCTGCCCCAATTTCCTGTTACTGCTTTATCTGACAACTGGTTCATCTGCATTGAGGTATATAGTATACACAAATATAATAGACACAATTTTAATACTAATAAAAATGTCATGCACAAATACAAAAATTTTAGGTGGCTTTAGTTAAACCTCTCATGTGGATGAATAAAAGTAACTATGCAAGAAGCTTGTATTAAAAATCTGTAATTTGTATGCCAAACAAGTAGAAGTTGAAGCTCATTTAAAGTCAAGGTAAATTACAGCTGTTACTTTAACTGGTATATCAGTCCTATCATACTGTCAGAAAGGAAAATTGGATTAGTCTGACAGAATTTCACAAAGAAATCCTGACTAGTACCTCCTTCCTTTTACATGTTTTCAAAATGATCTGTTGTTAAATTTTCCACTGAGTTTAATAACAGTAAAAATATGCATGAAAAAAGGAATAATTCTTATTCAACCATTTTCCCACTAAAAATACAAAGTCATTAAACACTCCATTGGCATTTGTCCATTTCCCAGGTTGAAGTGCCTTTGTAAGAAAGTGATTTTGTACATATTTATATTAAATATCTTTTCTTAAATGACATAAAAATGTAGTATTATATGCTCATAACCCAAAATATCATTTCTACAACCATGCTTTGTCTTCATATATTATAGCTCTTGCAATTAGTAGGATATAGACATTTAATTTTACATATGCATCGAATTGAGGTTGAGCAAATGATTTAGAAAATATAAGGTGAGTGGAGCTGTCCAAAAATCTATAAATAAGTCTTACTCTTTAAAAAATAAATTAAAAGCAGAAAATATTAGACATGTGTAAAGAAAATCCACCTTAAGGCATGAAACTATAAAGCAATGGATAACAGATAGGTTGGGACAGCAACTTTCAATCAAGGAGACTAAGAGTTGGAAAAAAGAGTTGGTAAAATATGAGTAAACAGGAATAAAGTGAATTACATATATTTTTTTGTAAAATACTATTGAAACTACATTTTAAATAACTATTTAAATAATTTAAGTAATAAGAGTGGTATTGCCTGCTTTAGTGGAAGATGAGAGCTCAGAATGGAAGAACTAATCAATTGGAGAAGGGTTCTATGAGGCCTACCTGCCCCCCTGCCTCCTGGCAGGTATATTCTATGCTGAAGGTGTATGCATCAGGCTTCATTGAGCTAGTCTCTAACATTATATAACTGCTTCTTCTGTTATTCTACATACTCACAGAAGCCAACAACTTCAACTTGGCTGTTTAGATATCTCTTCCGAAAAGAGAATGGTCTGATTAGAAATAATGGTCCTTATTCTTTGGCATTACAATTGACAGTGTAATTCAGTGTGCCACATATTAGTATGGCCTGGGAAATTTTAACAATGACTTATGTCAGGCACTGTTCCAGGCCAATTAAATCAGAACCCTCAGGATTGCGCCTAAGCATTGACATTCTAAAGGTTATTCTCATGTCATCCAGGATTAAGAACTAGTGTTCTTAAACTGGCACTTTGGCTTATCCATCAGCCTCTTTTTGTTTTCTTTTTGTGTGTTATTTCTTCATGATCAAATTCTGTGTGAATTGGCAAAATTGAGTTATTATATTTGCAAAGCTGAAAACCAATTTCTAATCTTTTTGTTGCTGGAAGTGTGGTTCTCAGAATCAGCAGTAGTGGCATTATCTGGGAGATTTTAGAAATGCAGAATCTTAGGGCATACCCAATAATTGTATTTTACTGAATAAGAATCTGTATTTTAACAAAATATGAAGTTGTTTCTTTTGCTCATTAAACTTGGAGAATCACTGCTTATTATTTCTCTAAGTACAATTCTTGTGCTTGTATGTCTGAGTGATGCTGCAAATGTATATTTCTGGTACTTTAACTGGTATATCAGTCCTATCATACTGTCAGAAAGGAAAATTGGATTAGTCTGACAGAATTTCACAAAGAAATCCTGACTAGTACCTCCTTCCTTTTACATGTTTTCAAAATGATCTGTTGTTAAATTTTCCACTGAGTTTAATAACAGTAAAAATATGCATGAAAAAAGGAATAATTCTTATTCAACCATTTTCCCACTAAAAATACAAAGTCATTAAACACTCCATTGGCATTTGTCCATTTCCCAGGTTGAAGTGCCTTTGTAAGAAAGTGATTTTGTACATATTTATATTAAATATCTTTTCTTAGATGACATAAAAATGTAGTATTATATGCTCTTAACCCCAAATATCATTTCTACAACCATGCTTTGTCTTCATATATTATAGCTCTTGCAATTAGTAGGATATAGACATTTAATTTTACATATGCATCGAATTGAGGTTGAGCAAATGATTTAGAAAATATAAGGTGAGTGGAGCTGTCCAAAAATCTATAAATAAGTCTTACTCTTTAAAAAATAAATTAAAAGCAGAAAATATTAGACATGTGTAAAGAAAATCCACCTTAAGGCATGAAACTATAAAGCAATGGATAACAGATAGGTTGGGACAGCAACTTTCA
Organism: Tupaia belangeri chinensis; assembly: GCF_000334495.1. NCBI lineage: Eukaryota > Metazoa > Chordata > Mammalia > Scandentia > Tupaiidae > Tupaia > Tupaia belangeri. The sequence continues at coordinate 2,547,326 of NW_006159883.1, forward strand.
ATCAAGGAGACTAAGAGTTGGAAAAAAGAGTTGGTAAAATATGAGTAAACAGGAATAAAGTGAATTACATATATTTTTTTGTAAAATACTATTGAAACTACATTTTAAATAACTATTTAAATAATTTAAGTAATAAGAGTGGTATTGCCTGCTTTAGTGGAAGATGAGAGCTCAGAATGGAAGAACTAATCAATTGGAGAAGGGTTCTATGAGGCCTACCTGCCCCCCTGCCTCCTGGCAGGTATATTCTATGCTGAAGGTGTATGCATCAGGCTTCATTGAGCTAGTCTCTAACATTATATAACTGCTTCTTCTGTTATTTTACATACTCACAGAAGCCAACAACTTCAACTTGGCTGTTTAGATATCTCTTCCGAAAGAGAATGGTCTGATTAGAAATAATGGTCCTTATTCTTTGGCATTACAATTGACAGTGTAATTCAGTGTGCCACATATTAGTATGGCCTGGGAAATTTTAACAATGACTTATGTCAGGCACTGTTCCAGGCCAATTAAATCAGAACCCTCAGGATTGCGCCTAAGCATTGACATTCATGTCACCCAGGATTAAGAACTAGTGTTCTTAAACTGGCACTTTGGCTTATCCATCAGCCTCTTGGTTTTCAGTTTTTGTGTGTTATTTCTTCATGATCAAATTCTGTGTGAATTGGCAAAATTGAGTTATTATATTTGCAAAGCTGAAAACCAATTTCTAATCTTTTTGTTGCTGGAAGTGTGGTTCTCAGAATCAGCAGTAGTGGCATTATCTGGGAGATTTTAGAAATGCAGAATCTTAGGGCATACCCAATAATTGTATTTTACTGAATAAGAATCTGTATTTTAACAAAATATGAAGTTGTTTCTTTTGCTCATTAAACTTGGAGAATCACTGCTTATTATTTCTCTAAGTACAATTCTTGTGCTTGTATGTCTGAGTGATGCTGCAAATGTATATTTCTGGACCCCACCCAGACTGAGCACAATGAGTCCTTGATTATGAAGCTAGTCAGCTTCCCAAAGATGTTACTATGCTACGTATTTCTCTTTCATCATCAATAAATATTGTGAATACTTTTGAGAGACACAGATAACCATGACTATGAATTGTCTATGAAATATGAACTATTTTGAGATTAATTATCTAGTACAAAAATTCTAGAGGAATGGTAATTATCTCTTTAATGATTCTATCCTGTCATTAAACCACCAAGAAACCAGCATGGCAATAAAAGCAGTTACTAAAAAGAAATAAGAAAATATTTTTTAAAATATACTTTACATCAAAAAAAGTTTGTCATTGAGTTATGGTTATTTATGCAGCTGGCAAAAGTTCTATTAAGAAGAAAATAAGCCATCCAGTATTCACGTGGAACTGGTCATTTTACCACAGCATTCTGAATAATGTATGAGGGATCCAGGGAAGATTAATTTGAATGGAAGAATATTCTGAATAACTTTCATTTTGTAACTCATATCCAAATTGAAAACAATATTACTGCTAAATCATTCATTCATTTTTGTTTACATTCTGAATGTTGCATGGCTAGGATTCTCTCCCAGGAGAAGGACAAAGTGTTTTGAAGGTGCCTAGTGCACAATCATTTTTCTTTCTTCCTAGGTAGATAATGAGTCTCTAAGTGCTCCTGCTCTTGCAGAGTGAGAAAATAAAATACCCTTCCGACATTTTAGGGAAAAGCTAAAGGTGAAAACCACCAGGTCATCAATAAGATTTCATGATCTTGATTCATGACGTGCTTCAGAAAGATGGCACTACCATTGAAGAACAATTCAATAACAAGCTTTGCAGATATGATTCCCCAAAACACAATTTCTTGATAAAAGAATAAATCATGTTTAAGATGCTATAACATGTATGACTATTTTACAATAGTGTGTCATCCTTAAATCATATCTTTAATGTTTGCTTGTTTTAATGAATGACAAGATACGGATATGAGGTGGGGTCACCGCCATTATTTGCTAGTGATAACAAAGAAGGAAGAGTCTCTCCACACATACATGCTGTGAAAATCTATCTTGTCTGGGAAGGAAAAAAGCACCTGACTGGAGACTTTGATCTGGATTCAGGAACCAAGGTAAAGTTGGCAGCTGATATTTGTCCTGAACATCTCTGCTTCTCATGTGTTATTTTGGCAGATTTTCAATGCTTCTCCCCAGTAAAAGTTAACAAATATGAGCAAGAGAAGCCATAAATAGCAAAATAATTTTTACTTTAGAAGTCAAGGTATTCAGAGAAGTGGATATTATAACTGAAAAAGCCCCAAATGGTTATTTTGTAAATATTACAAGACAAATTACATTTTAAAAAGGTATCTTCTTTATAGTAATCAAATATCTAAATGTAATAATTGAGATTAAAACAAGAAGACCTCTAAATATATTTGTTCTTTTCTAATCCCATTGAAATGTTCAAACAGAAGTGAATGTAAATCTAACCAGGACAGTAATGGGTAACAAGGAAGTATGCTGTCAAAACAAATATTGAAACATTTCTGGAAGATAACATGTGCATGATATAAACTTGGTGAGAAAACCATGCAAAATTTAAGAAATTGCATAAGAGCAAGGCTGCCAAAAGATGAGCCTTCTTAGAAGATCCTCACAGCAAACATAAGACCTGAGGTAGGAGGAACTGGGAGAGAGATTAAAAAGTGGTCATTTAGAGACCCATTAGTAAAAATGTTGCAAAGAACCATTTATTTCCCTTACTCTGAGAATCACTGGCTCCAGAGTTTGCTCTAGGTAAAGATTAAAGAATAGTTGTATGAAGTAACCAATATTCCACCAGAGATGAACACTGTAAATGCTGGAACCACAGCCAAAATGGAATCATGCCCCTAGACAACATTTAGATTTTTCCATAAACCTTGAAATCCATCTTCTCATTCATATAACACTAAAGTTTATTCAGTCAAACATGCCCAGTCACATCAAAGATAGCCAGGGGTCCTATAATTGGAATCTAGATTCACTGTCCCCCAAAATGATAAAACATAAATAAATCCAGTCCAGGGGCCTGCAGGTGGCATGGTGGTTAAGGGCGCTGGATTCCCACATGGCCAAACACGTCGGGTCCCAGACCTGGCGGCTCGCTCTCTCGCTCTCGCTCTCTCTCTCTCTCTCTTCCTCTCTCTCTTGCTCTATCCCTCTTTGGTCAAATAAAAGTAAGTAAATAAATAAATAAAGTATATAAAGTTAAACAAAATAATTTACAAAAATAAAATAAACTCAGTCCAGCAAACAGAACAAATCAATGTATATCCTATCCTTTATAATATCAATAAACAATTATGTTTAATTCAAATTCTCAAAAATTATACATACTATTTTTTAAAAATTTGCCTCAGGGTACACACATTTGCCAGAGAGAAACAGAAAAACAGAGAAAAGGAGAAGAAGAAAGCATGATAACGCTGCAATCCCTTCTCCTCTCCCTCCTGTTGGGATTTTGGGTATGCACAGATATGCACCTTGCATGGTTTTCAAGTTGCCAGGCCAGCATTCAAACCATGTGGTTGGCTATGTGGGATCTGCCTTCCTTAACCACTAGGCCATGAGGTTATTTGTGCAGCTGGCAAAAGCTCTATGAAGAAAAAAATATGCCATCAGTATTCACTTTTTACTTTTACAGGATCAGAAAGAAACACCCACTTGTTATTTTTAAAGGTTTCAAAAGAAGAGTTGAATAGAGTAATAATTATTAGTCTGGGAAATGAATAGATTTAAAAAGCAAAACAGGCCCAGCTGTTGGTGGGGCAGGTAGTGGAACATTGCTGCATGATACTGAAACCACATGGGAAGGGCCGAGGTTCAGATGTCGGTTGAACATGTAGGGTACGAAGTTGGGAGCCTGTGATCTAAGTTGGCCAGCAGGCTTGGCGGGGGGGAGGGGTTGATAAGGCCTATTAAGAGTGCCTCTTACCTCAAAAAATAAATTCAAAAAAAGGCAAAACAAAAAAATCAAAGTATGGATCTGTAATGTTAACCCAAGAAATTATCTCAGAACACAATATAAAAGGAAAGAGACAAGAAACATATGAGGAAACAAAAAGCTATGAGAAATGATGGATCAGTTTAAAAGATCGAATAGCTAGTAAAACGGTCATTCTGGGAGATAACAGCTAATTGGGGAAGGAGGAAAAATCAATAAAAAATAAAGTGCAATATTGAAAAGAAAAGAAAACAAAACAAAACACTTGGACATAGCTAAGATAAATTAGTTAATAACATATTGGGACTAAAAGAGTACTACAGAATCTGAAAGGTAAATAGGGAGCAAAAACATAAAAATTTGCTAATGTCTTCTCTCATTCATAGAAAGGATAATGAGTATCAATTGAACAGTTTTGTCAATAAAAAATGCATGGTTGAACATATCTATTAAAATCTAAAGGCTGACTCTTAATAATAGATAAGTAAACTACAAAAAGATGGCAGATATAAGACAAAAACATATGTGCCATTTTACATATGAATTCTCAGATTAGAGAATGTGTGTATATACACACCCAAATATAGCAAATAAAGTAATATATACATTTGACAATGAGTAAATGGAAAATGATATATTAGAAAAATATTAATAGAAAGAAAATAGGGTTTATAATATTGATATAAAAATAGGATTCAAAGAGGTCTAAGGTAATATAACAATCACAAACCTTTGCGTACAAAACAAAATAACTTTAAATTATAGAAATCAAAATTTGTTTTTGTAGAAAAAAAAAGTATAAAACACAATCTTATTGAATTTATCACTATTAACTTAGGCAACCAAGAATATAAAGGACAATACCAAATTAACATGTGACATCTTGGGACCAGCAGTTAATCTAATGGCTATGTCACTGAACTCCCGTGTAGTCAACCCCACTTCAAGTCCCGGATCCAGTGGCTTAAACTCACGCCAGGTGTGTGTGCATGTGTGTCCAAGATCCTGAAAGGAGAATGGAGTAGAAGGGATTGTGGTGTGGCCAACCCTCCCCCCGGGGGAGGGGTGATTTCTCGATTTCTGTCTCTTTCTGGCAAGCACACATGCCATATAGCAAAAAAAAGAAAAGAAAAGAAAAGAAACAACAATAACAAAGCAAACAAACAAACAAAAACTTCTCCAAAAAAAGATGTGAAGTCCTTGAATAATAAAGTTAATGTCAGGAAAAAAGGTCAATAGCAAAGCAACTTTATTACGTTTCATGACTGCCCTGAAAATTCTCTTGGCGGTGGGAGGGGGGTGCTGCAAGGTTTTCTTTGTCCTTTTGTCCTTGGATAAAACCTCAGGAAGATTCCATCTTTTATTTTCTAATTTTTTTTTTAAGAGAGATTTTTGCTATAGGGTACATGCACTCACCATAGAGACAGAGATAGAGACAAAGTGAGAAATCACCCCTGAAAGGGGATGGCCACACCACAATCCCTTCTCCTCCAATCTCTTCTTGGAATTTTGGGCATGCACAGACACACACTGAGCATGAGCTTCAAGACCTCGTGTTAAGGACTTGAACTGCAGTTGGCCATGTAGGAGTCCAGCAATTAACAATTACACTGTTTGCAGGTCCCTGCTTTTCTTACTTTTGAATAGTACAGAAATCTTGCCATGTGCTATAGATGAAACTACTTCACAGAAAATGGGGGAAATTGTCACTTCTTCTGTATTGACCCCACCTGAAACTATTTTCTTTTTCCTCAGTATCAATCAACTACACTGTCAACACTTCAGAAGTTTCAAAGATGGTGGGTAGAACCAAGGAGCACAGAAAAGCTTCTTAAATGGAAAAAGTCAAAAGCTGGATCCAGTATACTGTGAATTCAATGTATGCCTAATGCTGACTTTCCCTCCTCAGGGTGCTTTGTGGGTTCCCTGATAAACATCATTTGTTTTAGATCACTCGCTGAAATTGCTTAATGCATTTTCAAGTAGGTGTTTATTATGCCCTCTATCGCACCTGCTTCAACCACTTCAAATTTTGGTTCTCAACAAGTAAGAAGCTCTCCTGTGGAATGCCACCAAATATCCAGGCTGTATTCTCAAGAAAATCCCTAAAAACATAACCCCAGGAAACTTTCTCTCTGCATATACCCACAGAAAACATGCATTTTGAATGAACCTTGGAGAAAGAACTTATTCTCTAATCATAGGCTTCTTTTTCTCTTTTTTTCATTTTTGCCATAGGGTATGTGCACTCAGAGACAGACAGTAAGGGACAGTGAGAGAAAAAGTGAGAAATCATCTCCTAGGAGATGGCCATACCACAATCACTTCTCTTCCATTCTCCTCTTAGGATGTTGGGCATGCGTGCACACACACACACCCAGAGTGATTTTCATGTTGCCAGGTCTGGAACTCAAGCTATAGTCCTCCATGTTGTGAGTCCAGAGCCTTAATCACCATGTCACCTGCTAGCCCAGAATTACAGCTCTCAACTGGGCTTCCAGGAATCACTTCAATCCTTTGCAATTCCTTTGGATCTCCAAGCATATTAAGTACTAATCAACAGTGTGTTGCTCAGGTTCCTGGGGAAAACATCATGCTTTTTGAGCAGCCTTTTTGAAATCTCTCTTGACGAATTTGACTTTAAAGGAGAACTCTCCTCCTCCCATAGCCCCACCATGGTCTATGTGGAAATACATCACAGCATTCCAACAACTTTTGAAAAAGAACTTTTCTCTCCAATCTCCAATTCCCTTTCATCCTTTCTCTCTTCTGTATAGGTGCCGTGAGCTAGAAGTTGAAAATCTTCTTTGCAAGGTATGAGTAGGTGGCATGTTTAATAACAGAAGAGAACGTTTCATCTATTGTTTTGTACTTTTTTGGGGGTCTCACTAGAAATTAAGACTAGAGTCCCATTTTAACATCTTGTTACACAGTGAATTGACACTGAGAACAATGAACTCACCTTAATAAACTATAATTTTCCAGTGCTCATTGTAGTTCATATATTAGCAGTGGAGATGTGAATATCTCCAGTTCATGTATGGACATTATTTACCATGAAAGCCAACATAATCTGGTACTGAGTGATGACATAAGAGACTCTTGAAGAAAAAACAACCAAACATTTAAAATTATCTGTGGTTCATTAATACATGGCAACAGGAAAAGATGCCATCATTTTAAATGATAAAGAGGAAGATCAAAAGCTCTTAGCTATGTGAGTAGATGGACCAGGCCCACGCCCAAGCCTCAAAGTTTAACTTTGGAAGTCAGTTCATAAATAGTGTGCTATTCTTTCAGTTCAAGGTCAGCTTATACAACTTGTCTTGCTCCATAAGTACCTCCATAATTTAGAGATTGTTACATAATGATTTTGGATAGCTGAATGATGAAAAAAAATTAAATTTATCTAGATATTGATTCCCCAACCTCCACTCCAAACTGCAGAAGTTATCAGAATCAAATGGAAACTTCTGACTGATGTTTCTAGCAGAATGTTCTGCCTACACAGGAAGCTTAATATGAAGACAATTCAAAGAGAAAGCATGAGAATTATTGTGCATAGATCTTTGTCCTTGAATAAGGTGGGAAGAAACCTGAAAATATACTTGTCAGTGGCTGAATATTTCATCTTTTAGTCCTAAAATTATTTTACCCAAGATCTAAAGGTACAAACTGAAGCTTGCTTATCCTACCAGACTAGACTGTAAAGTCAGGCCTTCACAGCAGTAAGTTCTTCATCTCTGAATTAAAAAAAATATTCAGGAAACAATTCCAATAAAAATAGTAATACAACAATAAAAAATAATTGAAATAAAAAGAAATATGGTATAACAACTATTTTAGTAGCATTTACGTTGTATTCAGTATTACAAGTAATCTAAACATGATTACAAGCATTTGGGAGGATAGGCATAGATTATATGCAAATACTATGCCATTTTATACAGGGTACTTGAACTTCTCCAGATTTTGGTATCCACCGGATCCTGTAACCAACTGTGTGTGAATACTGAGGGACTCTGATTCAATTCAGGGGGCACTATTTTCAGAACCCCCTGTCATAGGAAGTGCCCCACCTAGTGGGAGTTTAGAAATCCAGAATTATCACTTTCCATATCCAGAGAAACATTTGATAAGAGAAATTTAATGAAAATCCAATGAGCACCTTAAAGATGTGTTCTTCCAAAGGTAGGGGGCATTTAGATGGTTCCTCCACAGTGCCACAAGAACTTGACATCACCTTCCTCCTGTTTTTCTGTATTGGAGAATATACCTCTGCTACACACTTATTTCTATCCAGTGTGACCAACTAAGATTAAATATCCAGGGGCTAGCAGGTGGCGTGGTGGTTAAGGGCACTAGACTCCCACATGGCTGAACGCGATTCAAGTCCCAGACCTGGCAGCTTGCTTTCTTTCTCTCTCTCTCTCACTCTCTCACTCTGTCCCTCACTAGTCAAGTAAAAATTAAATAAATAAAGCTAAATAAAATAATTAAAAAATTACATATCCAGAAAACAGTATGAAGTTAGCCTAAAGGACAAAATTCAGGAATAATACCTCCAACTATCACTGCAGTAGTTAGGTTGCTTAGCCAATTATACTGATTGAGTGAAGGTTAGCTTACTTCTGAACTGGGAGGCTGGAGG
>NW_006159883.1:2555959-2559282 GCF_000334495.1 Tupaia belangeri chinensis
GGAAAGAGCCAGATGCATGATTATGAGAAGCCCACAGTGTCTGTCCTATTAGGGTGCCATGGATATTACCTGTATACAAAGTAAGAGCTGACAGTGGGCTACATCGTTAGCCAAATTTATTAAGGAAATGCACTGTTCTAGGAAGTAGGGCTGTAACAATATGGATAACATTCCAATGGAGGGAGGCAAAAAAAATATAATTTTTCAATGAATTATTTAATATTCAGTATTTCAGGTGGTGACTAAGAACGATGAAGAGCATTAAAGGTAAGAGGATGAATTGGTATTATTTTTGAATGGTTGGCCAATGAAGGCCCCCTAATAAAGACAAGTATTAGCAGAGATCTGAATGTAATGAGGAAGTCAGTCATACGTGTGTGGGGAAGAGGTTAGCCGAGAGGGAGCAGTGCATGCAAAGATCTGAAGTGGCACTTTTCTTGGTAGGTCAAACAGACAGCAAGGAGGCCAGTGTGAGTAGAGCAGTTAAAAGAAGAGGAAAGTAGTAGGAGAGGTCAGGAGGGTCATCAGGGGTCAGTTGCGTAAGTCATTCCAGGCCTTGGTAAGCACTTAGAATTATATTTTGAGATGAAAGTTTTGAGCAGAGAAGTGACATGACATGTCATTTTCAAAAGGATTATTCTGACCCTGTAGCTTACATAGGGTCATATGTTGGGCACGGGGATTAGTTAAGATATATTTCAGTTGTCATGATGGTAGATAACGGTGACTGCAACTACTGTGCGTGCATGCGTGTGTGTGTGTGCGTGTGTGTGTGTGTGTGTGCATGTACAGGGTAGAGATGGAAAAAGCCAGACACCAAGACAGAAAAGACAGAGCAATTTATACCCATCAAACAGGAACGAGATGTTCTTGTTAAATCAATTATAAGATATCTACAAAAGAGAAGCATTTATTAGAATATCAATTAAAACCTAATTTTTAAAAACAGAATGGAAAAAATCAAAATGTTTTTTATCATAATAAATCACAATAAAACTAAACTCAAATTAAAAAATGATAGAGCACATTAAAACATTAATCCACTGGAAAAAACTTTCATCTATACTTTTTGGATATATGTGTGTGTATGCGTGTATAAAACAATTTTTCCCCATGAGGTCAGACCATGTTGTGATTTCTTCCCACGTGCGTTCTCTCAGTAATTTTCTTTTCTTTTCTTTTCTTTTTTCTTTTTTTTTCCTTTTTTTTTTTTTGTAAGATTTGCTGAAGGGTATGAGAGCTCTCTGAAAAGAGAAAGAAAGAGAAAGGGAAAGTAGGAAAGCACCCCCATGGAGGATGGTCATGCCACAGTCTCTTCTCATACATTTTTTTCTTTTAGGGTTTTGGGCCTGCATGCACCATATTTTTGAGCTGCTGGGTTCAGGACTTGAATGAGCAGTTGGCTATGTGGGATCCTCCAGCTTCCTTCACCACCACACAACTGGGTGATTTCCTTTCAGTATTTTTTTTTTTTTTTGAGAGGTTTCGCTATAGGGCACGTGCGCTCGCCAGACAGACAGAGAGAGACAGAGAGACAGAAAGCAAGAAATCACCACCCCAGGGGGATGGCCACGCTTCTCCTCCATTCTCCTCTCGGGATCTTGGGCATGCACACACACACGCCCGGCATGAGTTTTAAGCCACCTGGTCCAGGATGCGAACCACAGTTGACTACATGGGAGTCGAGCGACATAGCCATTACACTAACTGCTGGTCCCATCCCTTTCAGTATTTTTAAAGTGCAGATTTTTCACTCTCTTTTTATTTTGTAGTTGTTTTTTTTTTTTAATGTCACTTAGTGACGAGGATGTTCTGAGAAAATGTTTTGTTAGGTGATTCTTTTGTGCAAACATCACAACAGAAACTTATACAAACTTAGATGATATACCCTATTACAAACTTATGGGACTACCATTGTCAACCAGTGACTGAAAGCAATTCTAATTGCCCCTACCTTCCCTCCCGTTTAAGTATTATTACATATCAGAGTTTTCCTGTACACAGGTCTGGAGCTTGACTAAAGGCTGCTTCATAGTGGTTACACGACTAGGCTGTTTGCCAATGTGAAAATGTTAGTGTATTTTAAGGATGAATTATCAATGAAGATCTTCCCACAGTGATTATAGACAAAGAATTTCCCTATCATAGATTCTATTGTGTGAATAAAATTTATATTTAATTATTTTTACACAGTTTTCCCCTGTATAAATTCTCTGTTGTCAATATAGGTGCACCCTCTGGAGAAAGGCTCCCTTCATACTCCTTCCTTTATGGAGTTTCTCCAGGGTGAAGTCTCCAATGTTGTCTCAGGGAAGAATATACATTAAAGCTTTCCTTATAGATAACCTTCATATGATTTCTACCCAGTATGTTTTTTTTCTCCCATTTTCCTCACATACTTTAAAGGATAAATGATGCCCGAGTGTCTCTCACAGAGATTCTACTTCATGTGAGTTCTCAGAATTATGTAACGGTTACCCCTGTACTTGAGACTCTCCCATATTCAGTACATTTTCTCGTTGTTGTCTAATGACACAGCATACATGGAAGGCTTCCCTTATAGATGTGTTTCATATGGCTTCTCTCTAGCCTGAATTCACTGATATCACTTGAAGGAAAAATGATTGCTCAAGGCTCTTCCACACTGTTTACAGACACAGGATTTCTCTCCTATGTGACTTCTCTGCCTAGAGAGAAAATCCTCTCGGGGAGCACCATGTACATTATGTTGAGAGCAACATAGTGAAGTAAATGTTGGAAATCCATGACTCATAGAGCAGCCCTTGTAGATCATGTGAGGAACCTCACTTTATAAAGCACTCTCAATGTACTGAATGAAGGAATGTCTTTAATGATCACTCCTTCCTCAGGCAACATTATAGTTTTCACACTGAGGCTACACCAATTCTAAAGTCAAGTGGAAAAGACTGCATCTAGAGTTCACATTCTAATATTTATATTGCAGAGAGTCTCTAAAAAAATTCTGTAGAACTCAATTGAGCAAAAATTCACACTTTTGCTGGATGATCTATTATTGGACAAAATATAGAATATATTAATAGATCTACTATTCTTGAAAATGTTGAATCAAAAATTTAGTGATGAGTAATAAATGGTAACTCCTTCTCAATAAATTTGTATTTGTGATTACATAATTAACAAAAATTATTGAAACCCAAAATGATGAAGTGTGTGTGCATATATATGTATCTATAAATGTGTATGTATATATGTATGTAAGGATCTATATATCTGTAAGGATATATATATATATATATATATATATATATATATATATATCATAAAATATTTCAGCTTCTTAA
>NW_006159883.1:2565223-2585147 GCF_000334495.1 Tupaia belangeri chinensis
ATCATAAAATCTTTCAGCTTCTTAAACTTTACCTGCTTAATTATTCACTTAAAGAATAAAGATAAAACATACTGGCTATCTGGTACTATTTAAAATCTCAGGTTGATATGACTTAATCAACTGGGTTGGTCTGAGAAGTATTTCATGATGGGTAAAGTCTTTTTACAAACAATATGAGAAATAGTGATTGACTGTTTAAAAAAATAATTGGAATAATAATAATAATGATTGGGAAAAACAATGAAAAGATACTGAATGATGAAGTGGGGAGATTAATGTCACTGTATTGACTGACATGCATGGCATTCCCTTTTGAAAAAGCAATGTAATACACTGTAAAGCTATATGCAATCCAATGTAATATAAACAAGATTATGATGATAATAAAAATAAATAAATAATTAAAAATAAATATACAAAAAAATCATTGAAAATTATAGACATTTACATTATATTCTTTGCTTTTAAGAACCACATATGACATTTTTATTCAACTTTGTAAGGTATATTACAATTTTAAGACTTATTCCTATTTTTCACTGCCATTTCTAAATCACAAGCTTTCTAGTTTGGAATTCTTTTTATCCATCTATACATCTTGTTGCTTAATTGCTTTTCAGGAGTGGTATATAGGTGATACATTTTTAAATTTTAGGAACAGATAAATGATTAATTGTGTTTATTAACAATTTTTGTTTACTACAGGGCATCTATGCTCAACAAGGATGTGGGATGGGGAGAGGTGTGCAAAAGAGAGAGAGGAAGTGAAAAGTCACTTCCTAGGAGCAATAGCCACACCACAACCCCTCTCGGGATTTTGGGAATGCATGCACACAGGCTTACCATGTTTATCAAGCTACTGGGGTCCAGAACTCCAACTGTACAGCCAGCCACCTGAGGTTAGCGACCTTAACCTCCATGCCACCTGATAAAGCCCCTAAGTTCAGAATTTTTAAATAATATTTTTTATATAAAATTTTAAAATCAATTTCCCAAACTCTGTAGAAATTACTATTTCTTTACCAAATAATTTATAGAAAAATAATGGCAGGGGGCATTTCTAGATTAAATTAAGTTTTAGAGCTTTACCAAGTAAATCATTTGAAAAGTATGGGGATTTTAATTTGAATAAATCAAAAGTAAATACCTAAAAGGAGGGCTATACATACCAAGATTAGCTATTGAATGACATAGAATAATTATTACATTTTTAGCTACAATGTAGTAATTTTTTTTGTTTTGTTTTGTTTTGTTTTGTTTTGTTTTGTTTTGTTTTGTTTTAAATAGCCCTTACAGGGACCAACAGATGGCATAATGGTTATGTTGCTGGACTCCATGATAGTTAACCTTGGTTTGAGTCCTAGACCTGGAGACTTAAAACTCATGCCAGGTGCATATACACATATGCCCAAAGTTTGAGAGGAGAATGAAAGAGAAGGGACTGCAGTGTGCTCCCCACCCCCGCACGATTACTCACTTTCTGACTCTTTGGCTCTCAGGTGAGCATACACTCCCTGTGGCAAAACTCTCTTAAAAATATAGGCCTTGGGTCCAGCAGTTAGCATAATGGCTATGTTGCTGGACTCCCACGTAGTAGACCACGGTTTGAGTCCTGGACCCAGTGGCTTAAACTCACGCCGGGCGCGTGTGCGTGAGTGTCCAAAATCCCAAGAGGAGAATGGAGAAGAAGGGATTGTGGCGTGGCCATCCCCCCTGAGAGGTGATTTCTCGCTTTCTGTCTCTCTGTCTCTCTCTGTCTGTCTGGTGAGCGCACGCGCCCTATAGCAAAAACCTCTCCAAAAAAAAATAGGCCTTATATTTAGAAATACATGTTGAAATATGTATGAATGAAATGATACAATGACTTATAATTGTTTATAAGATTAGGAGGTAATTGTGTAGAGATAGAGTTGAAACCAGCTGAAATTAAGTCGATAAATATTGAAGCTGGGGAATGGGTATATATGGGTTAATATATGAGTCGCCCTACTTTTGTACACAGTTGAAAATTTTCATGATAGAACAAAACAGAAAAAAAGGCTAGTTATTTATTCTTTTCTATAACTGTGGAGGAGAGACCCAAAAATACAGTTTCCTTGGCAAGCAAAGTGTTACTTATTCACTGTTTCCTGCCAGAATGCGTGTTACATTTCTTTTGCTTAAATTTCAATATCTTTACTATGTCAATGCTTTGGTCTTTTAAAATTAATTCTATAAATTTTGTTGCATGCCAAATTATATCTTTAGCTTCAATGTTTCCATTTATGACATGTTTCAATATACTTTTAAAAACTTTGCTCCACTTTCTTCAGGAATTCTTTTTTTTTTCCCATATCACATCTTCTTTTCTGCTCAGTCAAATAACTATTACAATTATAATTATTATTTATTATCTGCATCTTGAGATCTGTAACACTCATTCAATTTTATGTTGTATAGTTTGTGCTTTTAGTTGCTTTTACAACATTTACAAATTCTTCCAAAACTGCAAATATTACTTCCTTAAATTATCAATCTCTCTTCGAAATTCATTTGCCTCTAAGACAGGTACATTTTTAAATTTCTCTTCTCTCATTTTATCTCTTAGTTTATATTGTCTATGTTTTCTTCCTTTGTCAAAAAAAAGTATGCCATTTCCATATTGTATTTTATATATACCACATTCTGGTTTTTAAGAATTATTTTATTTAATTTTATTTATTTATTTTCCTTTGACCACAGAGAAAGTCAGAAAGCAAGCCAATATTTTGGAAATAAGAAAATCTATTTGATGTCTATTTTAAAAGTAAACCACAGGAAACAACAAAAACTCAAATAGAGTCTGAAATTTCATGTATGTATGCATATGTGTATATTTACATATGTATGTGTATATACATACATACACAGAATTTAAAAATATATTTTTGAATATTTATAGCAGTTTTATTCATATTTGCTAAAATTTGGAAAGTGCCAAGATGTCCTTCAGTAGGCAAATTGATAAACTTAGTCCATTCAGACAATATAATAATATTAAGCCTTAAAAAAGAAATGAGCCATCAAATCATGAAAAGGCAAGGATAAAACTTAATTGAACTTAGTTAATTTTTTTTTTAATTTTTGGAGAGGTTTTTGCTATAGGGCATGTGTGCTTGCCAGACAGATAGAGAGATACAGAGAGACAGAAAGCGAGAAATCACCACCCCAGGGGGATGGCCATGCCGAAATCCCTTCTCCTCCATTCTCCTCTCGGGATCTTGGGCACGCACGCACACGTGCCCGGCGTGAGTTTTAAGCCACCAGGTCCGGGACACGAACCGCAGTCGACTACATGGGAGTCCAGCAACATAGCCATTATGCTAACTGCTGGTCTCAATTGAACTTAATTATTATGTGAAAGAAGTCAATGGAAAAATGTCACAGATTACATGATTCCAACTTAAATACATTCTGGAAAAGGAAATATTATGGAGAAATAAATTGATCACTGGTTGCCATTGGGTTGAGAGGAGGGAGAGATGAACAGATGAAGAGCTGAGGGTTTTTAGGGCAATGAATCTATTCTGTAAGATACTCAACTGGGGGACAGGTCATTACCTGTTTGTACAAACCCACAGATTGGACAATAGCAAGAGCAAACACTAACTTAAACTAGGAATTTGGGGTGACAATAATATGACAGGTGTATGTTTACCAGTTGTAATAAATGTACCACCCTGGTACAGGATTTTCACAGTGGGGGAGGCTACACATGTTTAGGAGCAAGGATATATGGGAACTTTGCGTACGTTTTACTCAGACTTTCTGTAGACATAAAGCTGCTCTAAAAAATTAATTCATGTATCATCTTTTGGTGATTTTTTATTTTTAAGATTTTTGCCATAAGGTGCATGTGCTCACCTGATAGGGACAGAGAAAGAAAGTGAGAAATCACCTCCTAGAGTGGATGGCCATGCTGTCATTCCCTCTCTTCCATTCTTCTCTCGGGATTTTAGACATGTACACACACACACACACACACACACACACACACACACACTCCCAGTGTGTTCTTCAAGTTGCCAGGCCAGGTCTAAGACTTGAATTGTGGAGTCATTCATGTAGAGTCCAGGCAGTCCACACTGCCTGCTGGCCCTTCACTATAAATCTTTTAATGGGCCTCTTTTTGAATTTCAGGGTGTTTGTTTGTTTGTTTTTAACTTTTCAAAGTTAGTAAAACTGTCTATGCTTCATGTTCTTCACAAAACCAAGGCACGGAGATTATCTCCAGGCTTCCTAATTTTCTTCTTGTAAGCTGTTAAGTAAATTATTTTAAAGCTCAATATAGTGGGCTTGCTTTGATGTTTACATAGCCCATAAGGTGAGCAGAGCCACAATGGCAATGCATGATCCCATCAGGCATCAGGCCAACTGCATTTCTGCATGCCTTTTCCTTTATCTGGTAGACCAATACTTTTTGTTTGTTTGTTTTGTTTTGTTTTGTTTTTGTTTGAGAACATACAGATACTTTATTGCTTACCTTTCCCACCAATAGTCCTGTATCTTTCAAATAATCTTATTCATTTTCCAGCTAAAAAAGTCCTCCCACTCAGTAACAGAATGCCACTACTCCCGATCAACACAATTAGTGTCCCAAGTTAATTCCATCTTGGATGTCACTGCAGGACGGAGGCAAGTCGGTGGACATTGTTACTGCAGATTTTCTGTTCCTTTCCCTTCTTCCGAGTTCCCAGCTCCTGTGTACTTACAGTGTGCAGGATCTCTGTTGATCCAAGTGACTCAGCAAGGCCCCAGGTAGGATTTATTCCAAGCCCAAGGAGTCTTGTGTCCGCCTGATATCTACTGCACACTTCCTATGAGATACTCTTCTTCTGAGTGGTGAGTCAAGAACCCATTCTACTTTACTCATGACCAACCTACGTACACTGATTCTAGAAGGGATTTTAAGTGAGTAGTATTATCACTTTATTTTTTAGGTTTCAACATTGTGTTGCGTATTTTCCCCTATATTTATATATCTAGATGTTTTTCTTAGAATGAAGAGGAATTATCCTCTTGCTGAAGAAATTCTCAAGCTATCTTCTTTTCAAGGAAGACTGACCAAATATCAGATAATAATTTTAAAAGATCTGAGAAAGCAGTTTGTTTTGCCCATCTCTTCTTAGCATGTACTCTAATCAACTTGAAACTGCTTTGGTTGATATGTGTGCATATTTACCACAGTATAGATAGTGTTGCCAATGATGTGTTTGTATTATTTCAAAGCAAGAGAAGTCTCCGCAGACAACTAGAGGTGATATCCAATTATTGTTTTTTTTTTTTCTAAATGACTTAAGGGCTAAGATTCTCAAAGCAAAAGATTGCTATCTGAAATGTCCTCTAACACTAAATTGTCAAGTAACCTTAAGATCTTATAGAAGATGAATCCACTTAGTTATTCAGGGAAGCATTTTTGCCATTTAATTAGTCCTGAAAAAAATCATCAAGAAGTTAAATTATTTTTAAATGAAAAACTCTCATGGGTCTATTATTGAAAACATTTTATACTGCATGATGGGTAATACTACTCTGAATCTCTGCCATGTGAAAGTGGCTCTAGTGTGCAATTTTATATGAGAAAAAAATGTTGGACCTTTATTTTCCCGTTTGCTTAAGTACTGTTTTGTGATAAAAATATTTACTCCTGATCATTCACTCCTTCACCTTCCTCTCTGTGAAGGTGGGTTAGTAATCTAGTCAACCAAGACTCTTCTTATTTCCACTGCAGATAATGAATTGTACTCTCCACTCAATTGACTATCAAAGCCCATAGAGTCTTCCTAGGCAGTAGCGTAAAGGACACTACAATGTTGTGCCAAAAACTCTTTGTTGTCCAAATACTACCAAAATTGCAAGACATTCTATTAGGGTTTCCCAACAGAGAGGCTTCTTATTCCTCTCCCAGTATCCTAAATTTTATCCTTGCTGTAGTTAGACAACAAATAAGCTACATACTTTTACTGCATTCTCTAAGAACCTCATCGAAGTGTTTTCTCTGAATTACATTTTGGGGACATGCCATAACTTTGCTTAAAGGGAAATAATAGTAATAATAGCAATGATAATGTATATGCTGTTATTACCTTTTCAAACCAGGCTCCTCCCACAATTTCCTCTCTAGTACTTTCTGGTATTATTCCATTTGTAACAATTGTATTCTTGTAGTTACTCAGACTAAAAGCTTTGGGGGCCATCACCACCTCCTTTGTGTTTCTGACATCCCATGTATAATTCTTCGTTACTGTTTATTGACTCTAACTTTGAAAAACAATCCAGATGCTGACTATTTGTCACCACTTCCACTGCTGTCGCTGTGATGCATGGTGCTATTTTTGCTCACTTGAATAAATCTGAAAGCCTTCTGATTTCTTTTCAGTCCCTCTCTTCCCCACCACCATATTAGCCAGTTCTCAAAGGAGAAATTAAATGATTCCACTAAAATTTAAGTCAGATCATTTAATTTTTCTGTTCAAATTCTCCAGTGACTCCTTTCTCATTCAGAAGGTGGAAAGAAGTTTATAAGGTCCCACTAGATTTGGCCCCTCTTTAGCCATTCTGCTTGTAGTTCTCTGATTTAGCCAACTGGTCCCCATGTTATTCTTCAAACACTCATCAACAGTTCAATCAACTTCCTGTATCTATTAAATAGGTGACTACCCTCCAAATACCCTCATACCTGCTCTCTAAATTCAAAAGAGGCTTCTCCCAATTGCTTTATTTAAAATTGAGATCACCTATCCTTGGTATTGTTTATCATTATTCCTTCTTTTGCCCCCCAATTATTTATGGTGCCCTACCATACTATGCATTTTATTTGTATACATTGTTGATTTCCTGCCTCTCCCTAGTTTAAGAGCTCTCTGTGGGCAAATATTTTGATCTGTTTTGTTTACTGTTGCAATTCACTATCTAGAAAGATACCTTGCACAAAACAAGCACCAACAAAAAATAAGTAAGCTGCACCTTTAGGTGTATTCTGTACTCAAAAGGAATGTTGTGCAAGGTTTATTCACTGAATACCAATATTATGTTGAATGAGGAGTGACAGAATAAATTTCTGGTGTGCTACAGGGCCTCCCACGTAAGTGATACATTCTTTCATCATGAACCTTCACAACTGTATGTTTTTGTTATATTCCAAGTCAAATGTTCTGGTCACCTCAATGGTTATGTAACATCTTGTTAAAAATGCCAATTTACCTACCACTAGTTCCATATTATTTACCTATCCTCTCATTCCTATGACTTTGATCATTTCTTGAAATTTCTTTTCACATGGTATTAGCTGTATTTATGTGTGACTGGATAACAGTTAGTGGTTAAAAACTCACTATTTTCCTCTCAGAATTTCTCCCTTTTACCTACTCCAGCAGGGAGCGGACCCTGCTTCATGGCCTCAGGGAAGGCAAGAGGAGGGCACAGAAGAGAAATATTAATAGCTTTCAAATATTTCTCACTTTTGTTTTCCTAATGATGTTTATATCTTTCAAAGAACTTAAAAGCATTTTGTGGAAGAAGGAAAAGGAAGAAAGAAGGGTATTTGTGAGCATGAGGTGTAAGAAAGACGGTAAAATGAGAAGATAGGGAAACCAAGGAATGGTCAATGAGACCCAGAGTAGTAGAAATGGGCCCTGTCTCTGGCAGCACTGTTGGCAAGACATCTAGACCCCAGAGAGATTCAGGGGGGTGTCCATTCCAGTCTTACAGAGAACTCGAATCCACAGGTTTGTCCAGAACGAGCAGGGCTGACAAACATGCAGCCTGGGACTGCAGAGTTTACCTGCAGCCATCTGTTGAGCTAACTATCTGAGAAAGAATGACTGTGGCCTTTAGAAATACCACACTGTTGTAGAGTCATCCCAGGGTAAGATTCCCAGAAGGACTGTGGCTAGTATTCTAGCAGCTCTAAGGGTCCAGGGTCAGAAACTGAATTGAATCATCGAAAATCATTTTTAAGTAACAATTTTGCAAGACTGCATTTTCAGACTGAGATTCATATTCTCTGCATGTCTCTAAGCTGCCTCAGATTCCTTCTGGAACTAGGCACAGTCCAAACCGACCAACAAATAAGTACACAAAACAATAAAATGTAGAAATAAAATGGAATGAGTGGAAGATAAAAATACGGAGTTAGAGTGGTATCGTGATGAATGTCTGAAGTATAATCTCTAAATGGTATTCAGATTATCTCACTCTCAACTACCCTGAAGGCTGAATTAAATCTGTTCTAGTAAATTTCTCTTTCCAATCAGATATATTATATATCTTAATACAGCTTTGAGGAAAAAAACAATGTAAAGTACTTTATTAGGCCAGCCACAGTGGCACAATAGTAATGCAATCTTTGGTGATGCTGAAGTCACATGGGAAGGTCCCAAATTTTCATCCCAAGGTCCTGGTCTACAAGCTGGGCATGCACATGTGTCCATATGATTCTGGTCAGCTATGACTGAGTGTGAACTGTGGCATGAAGACCCTTTTTGGAGTGCCCGTTTCTTTTATTCTCTCTAATACTTAAAAACAAACAAACAAACAAACAAAAAAACAAAAAAACGTACTTTGCTAGTCTAAATCCTTGGCAAATATTTGTTACTACTTTTCACTACATATTTGTAGTTCTGTACTCTGAATTTTAAAACATGGTCTTCAGGCACTATTTCATTTGTTATTTTTTTAAAAATTATAGACTGGTTACGGTACATAGGGAACTGAGTAATAATGATCACAAACACATTCTAAGCTAATTCACATTTCACTATTAAAGTGGCCACATACATGTTACTTTCCCGTATGTGTAGAACATGTGGTTCTTGCAAATAATGTATTCTAATTATTAGTTTTTAGAGCTACATACATCTACTCTAGTATATTCATATGATGTTATGTCTAAACTCTGGACCCCTTCTATAAAGCAGGAAAAGCAAATTTCCAGTATGCAAAGTTATGAATAAAACAAAGTATGTGTTCCCCACTTTTTGACCTCAAAATATCCGTCTGGACAGCATGTCTTTGCTACTTATGCTCTGTTTAGGGACAGAGATTAGAAAATGTATTTTCCATGATCTTATCTTCTAAACTATGCTCACAATTCTCTTCCTAAGAAACATAAAATTCACAGTCTGTTACAGTACTTCCAAAATATTCTATATAGATTTCTAGTTCACAAAGAATATTGGAATATATAGTCTTTCCAGCAAGTTGATTCTGCCATTTAAAATCTTGTTTTCTTTATTTTAATCACTGGGTAAAAATACTTAAGATACACAAGGCTCCATAAAAATATCCATGGTGGCTAAAAATTTTAGTCCTAAATGCTCTTATTTATTTATGAACTGCAGAGGAGATATTCTAATGAGAAATGGTATTTTTGTTTGTATTAGGTCATCAGGAAAGTCATGATATATTTTTCTATGCAAAAATACATCATAACTTTCTTGACAAACCAACAGTTTCCATATAAAAGGTATATATTTTTTTTTATAAATATTGTTTAAATTTATTTATAAAGTCATATTATACTTCTCTTGAGGTAAAAAGAATCATACCAAAAAAAAGCCAAATTCTTCATGTTAAGGTCAATCTGTAACTCCAAAGGTTTCTGATAACATTTGCAGTGACTCGGAGACTGAGAAACTTTGTTTAAAATTTATTTATTTTATGAGAGCGAAGGATCGAGGTGGGTGGGTAATAAGTAACTTGACAGGGTCCCATGCTGCAGTCTCCCCCAAGCCTTCCCAGCCAATGAAGACCATGGGCATGCATGCCTAGCAATCACAAGGTAAGTGTGGAACCGAACCCATTATCTTCTAAATGGAGTCAGCTTGGCTTCATCTGCATGTTAGCGTTACACCAACAAGCCAACCTGAAGAACTTCTTATTCATGATGGGTTTCTCTTCCAACTGTGTTTTATGTCAAGTAAACCAATTTTTAGTTCCCTTTAGCCACTGAATCAGAATCTTATTAATGTTTGTTAAGGAGTCAGGTTGGAAACCAGCAGTTGGCATAATGGCTATGTCGCTGGATTCCCATGTAGTCGAACGCGGTTTCGAGTCCCAGACCTGGTGGCTTAAACTCATGCCAAGCGCGTGTGCATGTGTGTCCAAGATCCTAAGAGGAGAATGGAAGAGAAGGGATTGCAGCATGGCCAACCCCCCTTGGGGGGGTGGGGTGATTTCTTACTTTTTATCCCTGTCTCTGTCTTTCTGGTGAGCACTTGCTCCCTATAGCAAAAACTTCTCCTCCCCCAAAAAGAAGTCAAGTTGTATTCTCTATCTTGCAACCTATTAATTTTAACCCTAAGTTATTTTCTTTTTATACTTTGAGAGATTTTTGCCATACAGTGTGTGGTGCTGGCTGGAGAGACAGACAGACAAAGAGACAGAAAGCAAAAACTGACCCCCCCCCAGGGGGATGGCTACACCATAATCCTTTCTCTATTCTTCTTTTGGTATTTTGGGCATGCACCCACACACACACAGTGTGTTTCAAGCTGCTGGGTCTGGGACTTGAATTGCAGTGGATCACATGGGTGTCTAGCACCTTTACCCCATGCCACCTGCTGGCCCCATCTTAGGTTGTTAATAGACTTCTACAGAAATGTCCATCTATCACCAAAATCTCTACCTGAACCCCCTCAGTATAAACACTAATGATATATTTTGCACACAAGTTAGCTTATAGTAGAATTAGTAAATATTATTAAGTAACAGCCTTATGCTGTTTGCCATATTATAACTAGACTAAGAAAGAAAAAAGCTGGAAAAATAAAAAGTAGTATATAAAATTTTATAAGGTGAATAGTCATATGGCCTTAAGGAAGAGAAACGTGAAGTCGCACATAGAGGGATGAAGATTTTTCCAATAGCATCATTAACAAAAAATAAATTTATGTATAATATGCTGCAGTAATAGAGAAGCAAGAGGGCCATTACTGGCCTTTAATACTTATATTTATCTAAATTTAGACTATTCCTTTTGGCCTCAGTGCCTTCAGCAGTTTCACTGTGATACTGACATACAGCATTAGATTATCCTACTGTTGACATTAATATTTTATGATTCCAACATTAAAGTAATTATGATGGTTTGATAGGTATAGTATTAATGATCAAGAGAAAGTTTTTAGTGATAGGCTACTTTTTCCAAATAATTCCTTGCTGGGGTACTTCATGAAAAATATACTTTCTAATTGCTTCAAATAGATTTGGATAAATACGAGTTAGATCAAACTTTCTAGTTGTTTCAATGTTTTAGTGTTAAATATGTTACATTTATAGAAGAATACATAAAACCTTTTATAGAAAGTTTGATCAGAAATCAGAAGTGTTTAATCAGTTCAAGAAATGGAACATCATCAAAATCTCCTCCTCATCCCATGTGCCCGTCCCAGTCACTACTCTTCTTACCATAGAGGTAGCCACTATCTTGATCTTTTTTTAGAATTACTTTATTCATGGGGCCAGCAGTTAGCATACTGGCTATGTTGCTGAACTGCCATGTAGTTGACCATGGTTTGAGTCCTGGACCCAGTGGCTTAAACTCATGCCGGATACATGTACGTGCGTGCCCAAGATCCTGAGAAGAGAATGGAGGAGAAGGGATTGCGGCGAGGCCATCTTCCCTGGGGGGTGATTTCTCGCTTTCTGTCTCTCTCTGTCTTTGTGGTGAGCGATGCACCCTACAGCAAAAACCTCTCCAAATATATATATGTATACATATATCTTATTTTATTCTTCTCTTTAATTTGACCAGAGAGGGACAGAGCGAGAGTGACAGAAGGAAAGTGAGAAATTAGCTGCCAGGTCTGGAACTCGAACCCTGGTTGGCCATCTGGGAGTCCAAAGCCCTTAACCACCATTCCACCTGCCAGCCCTGTCACTATTCTTATTTTATAGTACTAATTTCTTTGTTGTCCTAATCATATTGCCTTTGTATAATTTATCTAATCAATAAAGTTAATTTTCCTTATTTTTGAGATTTGCACAAATGGAATCATACTATATTTTTTGTGCTTTCAGTTTTGCTCAGTACAATTTTTGAAAAGTTGAATAGTATTAGTTCTATCATTTTAATTGCTATATTATATTCTACTCTGATATACCACAACATATTTATCCATTCCAGTGCTGGAGAATGTTTAGTTTGAATCTAGCTTGGGGATGTATAAAACAATGCTGCAATGAATGTATTTTTCATGTACTCTGGAACATACAAGTATACATTTCTCTGAGATTCATATCCAGGAGTACGATGCAAAGTCACGGGGCACACATATCTTTAACTTAACTCAATAATGTATGTATTTTGCAAAGTGGTTCTGCCAGCATACATACTTACCAATGGCACATGATCATTTTTGAGAGTTTTGACACTACCAAATTCTGTAAATTTGTCAGGTTATGTACTCTTTTATTTTCATTAATTCATCCATCAATCAGGCTACCCCCTGAGTAATCTATCCATTAACCTATCCATCAATTTATTGAATAATCATCCAGATTGTGTCCTCTGCAATGTGCTAATCACTGGGAACACAAAGGTGAATACCACAGACATTGGTATACTGTGTCCATTCTAAACTGAAAGAATAATAAGCAAATTCTGAGTAACCCTCAGGTTTTGACTTTCTATCAGTATTATAATAGGTCAATAAACCTTGAACATCATTTCTGAGGAAAGAGTCCTACTATAGATGCAAAGAATCTAATGCATCATCTTGGTAATGAGTAGAAAGCATGTTTAACAGCAGCTCAAATTTCTTCTCTTCTATTGATTCAAGGTATGCCTCATATGTGGAGAATATTTTTCTCTCATGTCAGAGGAAATAATCTCTGAATTGATGTGTTGAAGGTTATAGGTTACATGTCTTAGGTTGAAAAATTACTGATGGAATGAATAAAAGGTGCTTCAAAGCAGCAAAGAGTGATATATTATACTTGGTGTCAGAATAATATTTAGTCAGTTCAGTTTTTAAATAGGAATTCTAATTTCATTTGAATTCAATGGATATGCTTTTCTGAGTAGCACTGGTTTTTGCACATGCATCTACTCTGCTCATAATTACAAAATTAGTGCATGTAAATCATCTAGGAAGGCATTGAATTATCATAGTTTGGGTATTGAGACACACACACATTTGTGTGCACAAATGCAGAATGAAAAGAAAATAAAAAAGAACCTGAGAAAGTCTGGCACTGAATATCAAGTAAAATACTACGTAGCATAGCAACTCTCTTATTCCCATACTAATTTGCTGGAGGTGTTAATTCTGATAACCCAAGTCTGGCAGTAGTCTACACAGCATGCAACTGGAGAACTATCAGCTGAAGATGTATGAAAAAGTGATTTTTCTCAACTATATTACTGTACTTTTCTTAAACCTTTAAGACTCATATTATTTGAGATAAATACTTCTTTTAAATACAAGTGCCTTTTCCCCTCTTTAGAAAGATTCATTCCTTAATAGTCTAAGGTATAGAATCTTCCTGATTATTTTAAGCAACTATTTACTACATTATCCCATGCAAAATATGGACAAAAGCATGAGCCACACATACAGTAACAACCAAAGAAGGTGTGCCCTTTAAAATTAGCTTACATAGCAACTGACAAAAGAAGGTATAAAGCTCATACTTTTTGTATTTACACTTAACACAGGACACAAACAGCTGGGTACAGTCAGTCGGCCATGGACAATAAAAGACTCTGCAGGCATTGTCAAGTGTCTATCATCCAGAGAGGTTGCCAGCTCTGTTTATAGTCACAAATACAAATTATTTACTGCTTCCTATTAGATAACAGGGCAGATTTATAGTAGCAGGAGAGGCTGATAAAACCACTGGCAAGATGTAGCTTGTAGAAGTAAACAAATTAACCAGAAGGAACAGCTGGGGAGAGAAGTGCAGGCATATGTGTGTGCATTTGGTTAAAATGCAACATCGACTTCAAAATGATGGGGAAAGAATTCTCTTTCTCCTCCTATGCTCATCACCCCAAGGCACAGAATCTAAACAGGGCACTTTTGAATTTCATTGTCTGTCTGCTCCTGGAAATCAGGTGTAGTATATGTAAGCCTTCTATTATTGCTATAACTCCACAATTCCTCACAACATCCCCATTGGCTATAAAAGGGAATGACTGTTACAAAAAATGTATATTCTTACTGCCAGTTACAGAAAAATGAGAGGAGACAAGAGAGCCCTTGGACTTACAGGCTTACCTCAATCTAGATATGACTTACAAACTATTTTTGCTTCATCATTTAAGAAATCACTATACAGGCCAACACACATTCACAAAATTACTGTATAGAACACTTCTGAAAGTTTCAAGGTGGAAAAAAAGCTCCTCCTCAAATTACATAATTTTAATTATGTCTACCTTCTGGCATTTTAGCAGGTGGCATTTCAGTGATCAATGAAGTCCCAGCATCTGTGCTTCCTTGTATATTATGCTAGTCTGCCAATCCACTGATCTAGAATTACATTATAGTCACCATCATTTTTAGATGCCTATAAAAACCAGGTCTTCTTGCACATTTACACATTTCGTAGCATGAGAGTTATCCCCAGATCCCTTGTATTTTATTATGAGGGAATTTTTGTTCGTTCCCATCTTTTTTTATTTACTTTTTTGGTTCCTCTTAAGATCCTTTCACTTAAGGCATATGTAGCATTTAAAACAGATTGAAATGGACATGTCAAAGCAAACAGCATATTAGGTAATTAATAAATTTTAGTTGAATGATTAGAAATGTTGAATCTGCCTAGAAAAGATGGCATCTGGACATCAAACCATTTCCTTCCTGTGCAATGATATTTCATGTATACCTCTGGTTTTGCTTAAAACACGTTGTCATGTCTACCACCTCATCTTATCTTCACAGTATTTCTGGAAGTTAGGCAGGAAAGGCATCTACTCAATATTTATTGAGCATCTCTTATGTGCCAGGTACTGTTCTTGGCACCAGGAGTAGAAAGATAAATATGAGAAATCTCTCTGCTCTGTGAAGGGAGGGCAGAATTATATTCTAGAGGTTTTGACTGCCAATCTGCAAATGTGGAAGCACCAAGAATTTAAGGCTGGCTTTTATTAAGCAGTTACAGGGACACATGTAGCAATCAAGTCTTCTGGTCTCTTGGTCCCAGGCTATTTGCAGTCCCTCTTTGATTGGTACTAGCTACTGAAAGAATTACAACAAACCCTGAGCAGAAATATTCAAATTGCTAATTTGCATGAAAACTCTCAGCATGTGCTTGGCAATATGTCATGTGCATGTTTACAGATTTTTTTAGTTTAAATGATTAATTTTATTAAATTATAACACTTTTTGAGTGTATATTGTGTATATATGTATGTGTGTGTGTGTGTGTATATATATATATATATATATATATATATATTACATACGTAGGTCCCATTATATTATAAACAGAAAGCAAACAGATTCTTTCTCACCAAGACCCATTCAAACATTGTGAATAACGTCCTTCTTCTGCTTCTCTGCTTTTTAAGTTGCTGTCTGGTATTTTTAAGATAAGTCCAGTTTAATGTAATAATCCATCTAGTTGAAAAATTCTCCCTTTTCCCAGTTCAGGCCTGACACAGGCTCAGTACTCCTGTGTTGACAGAGAATGTAGTCAATGTCTACTCTTGCCCTCCTGGCTCCTCAGTCTTCAACCTGATTTCAGTGTTAAGGAACTTATAGGAAAGTATCTTATTTTTAGTTTAAATGATTAATTTTATTAAATTATAACACTTTTTGAGTGTATATTGTGTATATATGTATGTGTGTGTGTGTGTGTGTATATATATATACATATATATATTAATATGTATATGTATATATATATATATATTACATACGTAGGTCCCATTATATTATAAACAGAAAGCAAACAGATTCTTTCTCACCAAGACCCATTCAAACATTGTGAATAACGTCCTTCTTCTGCTTCTCTGCTTTTTAAGTTGCTGTCTGGTATTTTTAAGATAAGTCCAGTTTAATGTAATAATCCATCTAGTTGAAAAATTCTCCCTTTTCCCAGTTCAGGCCTGACACAGGCTCAGTACTCCTGTGTTGACAGAGAATGTAGTCAATGTCTACTCTTGCCCTCCTGGCTCCTCAGTCTTCAACCTGATTTCAGTGTTGCCTCTTGACCCCCAAGTTGGAATGGGGAAACAGAGAAAAGTAAAAAGCAGACGATTCACACTTGACTAGTATCGGCAGAACATAATATTGGTGCACCGTGGATTTTGATGGCCCAATACTGGCTTTTCTTTTTTCTGGGATGCTTTGGAGTAATTTTCAGACCCCTGTTGGTGGGGGTATTTGGCTGCAATTCTTTGGCATGGATAATACCTTTTCTTACTGATGTTTGTATGTCAGTCTTGTTTTTAGCCTTCATAATTTCCTCAGTAAGATCACCTCATCCCCAGAGGTCATCCACCTCATAACTTTTGCCTGTGTCCACTTCAGTATGAACTAAGTCGACTCCCTTCTGGGCCTTTGCCCCTCTAATTTCTGGAAGTACGGCCAATTTCCAGACAGCACTCCTGGATGTGCTCTAATAGAGACCCTGCCCAAACGATAGCCACTGACCTGTATACTTCACAGCACAAGGCAGGTATCTACAAACATCTCTTCAATCTCTAGAAGACTCAAGTCAAGTACACTCAAAGTTCCTTTGGGAACTCCACTTGGCATAGAGTGAAGGGTTAAACCCTGCACTGAAGATGGGAAATGCCACAACATTAGAATCAACTAGTCTCAGAAGAATCCTGCTTTTCCACCATGTTTCATCAAACTGCAGATCAAAAATCTTGTGCTGTTACAGAAAATACTATAAAGTGGGCAGCTTAAGCAACACTTATTTATCATAGTTCTGGAGGCTGGGGAGTCCAAGCTAAAAGTGCTGGAAGATTCAGCTAGCATCTTGATTTGCAGACTATTACCTTTTTGTTGTATCTTAACAAGGCAGAGAGAGAGAGAAAATACTCTCTAGAGTCTCTTCTTATAAGGACACTAATCTCAGCATGAGGCTTCCATTCTTATGATCTAATTACCTTCCAAGGCCCTATCTCCAAATATGATCACATCAGGGTTTAGGAACTCAACATTTGAATGATGAAGTAGATGAGCCAATGCTCATAAAACCATCTTTTAGAATTTCTTTTGAAGAATTGCATGTGCAGTTGAGAAGCTCCCTTTGGTGGGAGGGCACTTGGATTCATTTCCTTCTTCCTTCCCTTCTTTCCTGCCTTCCTTCCTTATTTCCACAGGACATGAGGTGGGGGTGGGAAAGAATGTACATCTCCAACAGGGCCTCCCTGCTAAAATCCACTCCTGGCCTTCAAACAGCCATAGATCATGGGCATTCGTGTGTCTTGTGTACTAAGTGAGGTCTCTAGACTTGAATCAGGAACTTCCCATGTAAGGTCGCCTCGCACAGCATCACATAGAGCTCTGCACCATCAGCTATCTCCCCCTCCCACCCCATTCTACTTAGATTCATTTTTATGAGCTCTGTAAGTTTAGCTGAAATGCTGAGATAGGAAGAATAACATTTGAACATTCTTTCACATATATGAATGCTTAAAAAACTCTTCTTTACTCCCATTTAGAGAGACTTTTATTTTAAAAATTGCAGTTTCCTCCTGCTCCTTTGTAAAATCTTTGGGGACACACTCTAAATACAAAGAGTAACTACATTAAGTTCATCAGAGGTTAAGCATTTACTAAATGTTTTTGTACTGTGACATTTGCTTGATTGCTTTGTGTTCTCTGTCTTTTTCATGTACATAGAATCCATTTAGACCTGGTCTCAGACACCTGTCCAATAGAGCTTCTTGTGATAATGAAAAGTTCTTCCCTGTCCCATTTGGTAACCAGTTTCTGCCTTTGGCTATTGAGCACTTACAATGCAGCAACCAAACATCAGAATTTCTAATTTTATTTTATTTTAATTCATTTATGTTAGAAATTGAATTCCATTTAAATTTGAATAGCTACAG
Organism: Tupaia belangeri chinensis; assembly: GCF_000334495.1. Classification (NCBI taxonomy): domain Eukaryota; kingdom Metazoa; phylum Chordata; class Mammalia; order Scandentia; family Tupaiidae; genus Tupaia; species Tupaia belangeri. The sequence goes on from NW_006159883.1 coordinate 2,583,258, forward strand.
ACGCTTAGTACCAACCATATCAGTTAGTGAAGGGCCAAATGATCGGAATTCTGAACTTGAATGATTTTCCTTTGCACAACACTCAGAATGACAGTCAATTCACAGTGCACTCTACTCACTAATTACAGAAAGTTATTTATTAAGTTCAAATTAGCAAATAATAGCAGTTAAATGTGTCTAGTTGGTAATATTCCTATAAGTCACTTACCGTTGATAATATTCTAATACCAAATGATGTCCCTTCTAATTCCTAACACATTATGGTATGCTCATGCCCTTCTACTTCACATGGTGCAGTAAGTTTAGAAGTAGAACTCAACACAGTAGGTATCATCTGTTCTTCAAAGAGGATGCTTTAGCACCATGACTACAAATGTTCTAAGACTGAGTCTATATGTAACTGATAGAACAGACAGAGATGTAAATGTTTCTATCCTTTCCAAGGCCAGTCACTATGAAAGATGAGGTTGGCCATGACCATGTTGGGCATGAGTTAGTTTAATTTAAAAGTGCCACAAAGGTGCAGATGGTGCAGTTCTCACTAGTCTTTCTGAAATTAACACTATGTGCAGCAAGTTTTTCTAGTTTATGGATCTGTTCTTGCTTCTTGAAATAAACAATGTCTTGATATAAATAAAACCGTACCCTTTGTGAGAAATCTGTGCTGCACTAGCTACACCCGAGGTTAACCCGGAACCCTCACATTATCTCATTATCTTTTGTATATCAAGTAAGCTTATGGTATTTTTGTTCGCTTTTTTTTTTTTTTTTTTTTTTTTGCTATAAGGGTACATGAGTTTGCCAGACAGAGACAGAGCAAGAGAGAGCGGGAAAGTGAGAAATCCCCTCCCCTGCCATGGGGGATGACCATGTTGCAATCCCTTCTACTTCCTTCTCCTCTCAGGATTTTAAGCATACACATATGTTCATGTGCCCTGCGTGATTTTCAACATGGAACTCGAATCACCCAATTAGCTATGTGGAATTCAGTACCTCAAACTCAATGCCACCTGCTGGCCCCTGAATACACAGACATGTATATAGGGTTATCAGAAAAGTCATGATACATTTTTGCATAGAAAGCCACAGAAAAATACATCATACTTTTCCAACAGCCTAAAACATATATATGTGTTATAATATACATATATAGAATATATAATTTACTATTCATTAGTTTGCCAAGCCATCTAGCTACTATTTATTAGTCACCAGTTTAAGTAGAATGTCACTGAGACTGAGCTTCAGTGGGTAAGTTATATGCACATTGCGGGATTTCTTTGGCTACTTCTTGTTATTTGAGACTATCGAAGTCACAGAGTTAAGACTGATGTCAATGTACAGAAGTCATATGTGAATTTTCAATCATTTCTAAATTTGCAATATATATAGCAAGTCAGAGTACTGTAAAAAATGTTACTTCATTCTGAAGCTTCACTTTGGAGAGATGCTCTAAGGTATAGGGAAGTCAGAAGTCTGTTTGCTGGTTCTGACCTTATAAGAGGTATCCCATTGAATTGATTTTTAATTGTTTTTTTTTTTTAAATACTCAGATATATGAGAAAATAAATGAAGGAGAAAAGTAGAGGCAAGACATAGATGGGACACAGAAATGGATTATTATCTATTGATAATAACGTGTAAAGTATCCTGAACTAGACTGGCGTGAAGTGTGCTCATGTTGGGTAAATTCATTTTGTAAGCTAAGTGATATATACTGACGGAATGTATAAAATACATTTAAGTAAATTTTAAAAATAAATACTCAGAAAAAATTCAAAAGAAAAATTTTCTTTTTTTTTTTTTGCCTAGTGCCAACTAATCTGATTAGAACAGTGGCTTCAGTACAGTCTGATCGCTTCATATGATGTGGTATTACTAGACCTTCTG
>NW_006159883.1:2585510-2607394 GCF_000334495.1 Tupaia belangeri chinensis
GTTCTCTTTTTTTTTTTTTTTTTTTGCTATAAGGGTACATGAGTTTGCCAGACAGAGACAGAGCAAGAGAGAGCGGGAAAGTGAGAAATCCCCTCCCCTGCCATGGGGGATGACCATGTTGCAATCCCTTCCACTTCCTTCTCCTCTCAGGATTTTAAGCATACACATATGTTCATGTGCCCTGCGTGATTTTCAACATGGAACTCGAATCACCCAATTAGCTATGTGGAATTCAGTACCTCAAACTCAATGCCACCTGCTGGCCCCTGAATACACAGACATGTATATAGGGTTATCAGAAAAGTCATGATACATTTTTGCATAGAAAGCCACAGAAAAATACATCATACTTTTCCAACAGCCTAAAACATATATATGTGTTATAATATACATATATAGAATATATAATTTACTATTCATTAGTTTGCCAAGCCATCTAGCTACTATTTATTAGTCACCAGTTTAAGTAGAATGTCACTGAGACTGAGCTTCAGTGGGTAAGTTATATGCACATTGCGGGATTTCTTTGGCTACTTCTTGTTATTTGAGACTATCGAAGTCACAGAGTTAAGACTGATGTCAATGTACAGAAGTCATATGTGAATTTTCAATCATTTCTAAATTTGCAATATATATAGCAAGTCAGAGTACTGTAAAAAATGTTACTTCATTCTGAAGCTTCACTTTGGAGAGATGCTCTAAGGTATAGGGAAGTCAGAAGTCTGTTTGCTGGTTCTGACCTTATAAGAGGTATCCCATTGAATTGATTTTTAATTGTTTTTTTTTTTTAAATACTCAGATATATGAGAAAATAAATGAAGGAGAAAAGTAGAGGCAAGACATAGATGGGACACAGAAATGGATTATTATCTATTGATAATAACGTGTAAAGTATCCTGAACTAGACTGGCGTGAAGTGTGCTCATGTTGGGTAAATTCATTTTGTAAGCTAAGTGATATATACTGACGGAATGTATAAAATACATTTAAGTAAATTTTAAAAATAAATACTCAGAAAAAATTCAAAAGAAAAATTTTCTTTTTTTTTTTTTGCCTAGTGCCAACTAATCTGATTAGAACAGTGGCTTCAGTACAGTCTGATCGCTTCATATGATGTGGTATTACTAGACCTTCTGGGAATCGGCATTGTTGTCAAACTCATCAGTATTGGTACCGTCAGACCAAGGTGACTGTTTCTGAGTAACGCTGGTGAATAAAGTAAGTCAATAGCCACTGAAAACAGCAAGCACAATTACCTTTGAGTATTTTCAAGGTTGGTGAGGCTCTCAGATGTATCTTGGTGCATAAAACACATTAATTTAGGTATTATTTAAAATCCTTCATTCTTTGAGTACGAATGACGATATAAACAAAGGCATTCTGTTTCCACTTCTCCTCAAAGAACATCCTAGTTGATGGTTATATTAGTCTTTTATGTTTCATGAGCTCCTATGAAATTTTCTATACAAGAAACTTTTACTGTGTCTACAGTGGGACACTAATGGTGGCCACCTCAGCACCTTGAAGCCTTGTAGCATTTGTGTCACTGTGTGCACTTTCTAAAGGCAAACACACAATATTCTACAATGTAAGAGCCTCAATGAAGCCTCCTGTATCTTCTTGCTAGGATGAGTGGAAAAAAGAAAAGAGAGGAAGAAATTGGGAAAGGGGCTTCATCCGTAGACTTTGATAAATTCAGTTTTATTTATGAGGGAAGGTTGGGGAAACAGTACCGAGTACAACTCAGTTCTTCAGTTGTCTTGCATGTCACTGGGGGCCCTATGGAAGTTCTGCAATAATATTAAAGACAATGTGAAATTAGTTTTCTGTGTCACTTAGGTAGCTGCATTCTCTTTTGGAACATTCCCTTCTACCACTTTTTGTTTCTTTTTTTATTTCAAAAAATATAATTGATTTTATTTATCAAAAGCCTACATGTGCTATCTCTGTGGTCCAGTGGTTAATATAGTTGAGTTCTACATGGCCAACCCTGCAGATCAAGCATCAGACCTGGTGACTTGAAATACATACCAGGCACATACGTACATGTGCCCAAAATCACAAAAGGAGGGAGAGATGGAGGAGAAAGAATTGCAGCATGACCATTCCCTATAGGAGATACTTTGTCCTTTCACTTTGGCTTTGTCTCTCACTGTGAGCTCATGCACTGTTTAGCTAACAAACAAACAAACAAAAAAGGCTATGAATACTTTTTCACTTGTAATTTTTAATTTGTATGTATTAGTTGTACATATTTATAAGATATAGTGTGGTTTTACCCAAACACGTATATGGACATAATGATAAAATAACATATCCATCATGTCAAATATTTATCATTACTTTCTACTGTATACATTCAAATTCCACTCTTAATTATTTTCAAGTATATTTCAAATTGTTATCAATTCTGTTACTCTACTATGCTGTAGTATTCTAGTACTCATATTCTTTCAGATACTTATGTCTACATGCATTACTTCTGGCCTTCTCCAAGAAACTGAGAACAAGATTAGGCATTGAGTCAAGGCGTTTTCACTGCCTTTATACCCACACCTATGAAGCACAAGTGGGGGAAAAAAGAGTCAGAGAACTTACTCTTAGTTTTTTTGAGAACTGAGTTTTCCAGAAAAGCACAGGGACTGGGGAGTTGTGTGTCACTTTTGGAGTCGGTGGTTTGATGGAAACAATAAACATAAGTAAGTGATTCTTAAAATTGCTTTCAATCAAAGGAGTATAAAGTGGCCACAAGGTGGAGGTCCAAGGTGGAAATAAATCACAAACATTAATAAATATTAAACTATGACCATAGTATGCCATTATAAAGAGCTAAGAAAATCTTTAAGTTACAGAGTATAAGTGAACTTTTGCAATGCATAAATAGTATCATAAAATAGTTAAGAATTACTATTGCAATATATTGAAGTGATTATGCTATGAAATTCCTATTGTATAATTCCTAAATCAAGAGCTACACAATGTGCATTAAATGATCCGAGTTACAACTGCAATAAGAAAACTCTTTTTTGTCAGAGGACTTGGTAGTATTAGCGTAGTCAATACTACTTTGGTGACAATGACTATGATGGCTTATGGTTCATGGGCCTACTAGGCTGTGAAACATAAAATGATTCACTTGTAGATTAACCGTTATTCCTGAAGCCACCTCTTGGTGGCGGCAAAATGAGTCTAAAAATTTCCATTAAAAACTCTGAATAACACTAGTTTGTATATTAAAGGACTAGACCTCATACTACCTATTACTACTGAGATTGTTAATACAATATTTGTGAAAGCCTAAAGAAAGATGGGAACAGATTTGAATAAATACATAATACTGCTAATTTATTAATGTTATTTTAAAAGTTACGGCTTGATGTTTTCTTTTCTTTTCTTTTTTTTGGAGAGGTTTTTTGCTATAGGTTGTGTACATGTGCTAGAAAGACAGAGACAGTAAGTAATATATCTCCCCTTGGGGGATGGCCATGTCACAATCCCTTCTCCTCCATTCTCGTTTCGGGATCTTGGGCATACATGTGAGTTTAAGCCACTGGGCCCGGTACTCGAACCGCAGTTGACTACATAGTGACATGGCAATTATACCAACTGTTGCTCCCGACTTGATTGTTTCTAACAGTGTCTCAGTGGGCACTACTTTGAGTTCATAAGATTAACTAAGCATTCATTCAAATGTAATTAATAATTCTTTTTTTAAAGAATTATTTTATTTAAGTTTATTTATTTATTTATTTATTTATTTATTTAAATTTGCACAATGAGAGACAGAGTGAGAGAGAGTAAGTAAGAAAGCAAGCCACCAGGTCCAAGACTTGAACTATGGTCAGCCATGTGGGAGTCCAATGCACTTAACCACCACACCACCTGCTGGCACCAAAATGTAATAAATCTTTAACATAACCTTTTTTAAGAATTATTTTATTAACTTTATTTATTTATTTTAATTTGACCAGAGAAGGACAGAGTGAGACACAGAGAGAGAGAGAGAGAGGAAAAATGAGAAAGCATGTCACTGGTCTAGGACTTGAACTACAGTTGGCTATGTGGGAATCCAGCACCCTTATCCATCACATCACCTATGGTCTGGTAGTTGAGGGAGCCAGATCCCATGTGACCGACCATGTATTCAAGTCCCACCCAGGGGCTTGAAGAAAAGGCACAGGTGTGTGGGTTCCTGCCCCAAATCCTGCCAGCCTGGAGGGATGAAGAAGGAACTGTATCAGGACCATGCCCCAGAGAGGGGCACTTTCTCTCTCAGTCTCACTCTCCTGAAGACAGTTGTCCTCTGACAAAGTGAAAACAAATAAATACGTGAAGAGATTCCATAGTTTATATAAATGGCTTTTATGAAGGAATCCTATTTTATTTTTCTGCATTGAAATCCAGGAATCAGAATCTTCAATTTATTGAGAATCTTATAAAAAGTACTGAAACAAGAAGGGGACACATGGTTAATTAGGTGCTGCTTTAGGAGCAATGTAACACATTGTGAACAAAAACGACTTCTATGAAGTGACCATCGTAACCTAATTGACTACTTGTGCCTTATAAATGAGAGTTCATTAGCAAAAAATGGGGAAAAAATTGCATCTCATGGTGGTTATGTGATTCGGCTAGCATTACATGGTCAATCAATTGCCAAGTCAAGGTATAAGCACAGCCCTTCTTGATTAGAAGTTAATAGTCATTCCATTTGTTCTGTTCCCTTAAGAAGTAAAGGGAACTGGTGGTATTATGGGTTTTAGGGAAATTTCTAGGGCTCATTGGCTCAAGATTAGGCAAGTAGGACTTGTCTTTATTATTTTTGTCATTAATAACTAAAGCAGGGTTGTTATTTCAAAACTTAAATTTTACCACTTTCTTTAGTTCTCAAATTTAGTAAATGAATTTAAAATTTTACTTTTATCATGGGGCATTACAAAAGTTAATTTGCAGGCCCAAAATTGAATCATTACTGTTAAAATAATATTTTAAAATATGTACAAAAGGAGTACTGACTAGTCAAAACAGACATTGGCTTTATGTACTAAGCATTTTAGAGAGAACAGTATCTTTTTACTATGTCTTAATTAAAACATTTTTTTCCAATTTCTAATAAGGGTTTCGATTCCTAAAGTCAATGAATTATAAGTAATATAATAACCTATTATGTAGATGAAGACAAGATACAAAAACGATGCTTTAAAATGAGAAATCGATATAAGGCATAATGCTTAAGTTTTGGTTGGAAGTGGCTCTCCATGCTTCATTAAAATGACTTCCAACCCTAATGCCCTCTTGCTTCCCTAAATCATTACTGATAAAGGAGTTGGGATTTACCTTTTTCACTCCATTGGATCCCTGATACAGATATGTTTTTCTTGAAAGAAATACATGAAGTAAGAAACTTGAATAATTCTTGCATTCCTTTGTACAATTAAACAATATAAAGATGAAAATAACTCATTATTTTGCCTGGAGTGTCTAGAGCTTAGTTAAAGATATTCACCAGATTGGTGTTGAGGTTTGTTTGTTTGTTTGCTTTTTAGAATTTTTTGCTATGAGCGTGTGTGCTTGCCAGAAAGACAGAGAGAGACAGTGAGACAGAAAGTGAGGAATCACCCCTGAGGGGGATGGTCACACCACAATCCCTTCTCCTCCATTCTCTTCTCAGGATCATGGGCACGCATGCACAGACGCCCGGCATGAGTTTAAGCCACGGAGTCCAGGACTCAAATTGTGGTCGACTACATGGGAGTCCAGTGACATAGCCATTACACCAACTGCTGGTCCCAAGTCGCCCACCCCCCATAGGATGCTTGAGCTCACCTGAGAGCAATAAAGCGAAAAACCACAACCCCGACCCAAGCGGCGGAGAGCCAAGCCACAATCCTTCTCCTCCGCTGTCCTCTCAGAATTTGGGGGATGCACGCACATGAGTCTCGTGTGAGTTTCAAGTCACCGGGTCCTGAACTCAAATTGCGGTCAGCCATGGGGAAGTCCAGCACCTTAACCACCATGACAGCTGCTGGCCCCGAAATAATCTTATTTTAAGTTTTCTAGCTGGATGCTCTTCAGTTATTCTGAGAACCACTCTCTGATAGATGTGAGCCACATGGATGCCTGGATAAAATTGGTCTTAGTAATGTGCTGGGGCGGCAAAATGAGCTAGAAATATGGCAAACTTTCTCAAAGGATCTACAGATTAGACTTACGACTTTCCATGTTTTTCATTATCAGTCACAATAAAAACATTTTGCATATCAATCTAAAAGACACAAACAGCAATATTGAATCCACAGGCAATATCTTTCCTCAACTCCTAAAGTGCTCGTCTTGTTTGGTGAAGAAACTGGTGGGGTTGTGAACATGCTGCCCCCAAATGTAGCATGTAGTCATTAAAAAAATAATAAAAAAGCAAAAGCAGGAAGGTCATGCTTATCTCCCCCTTACCCTTCTTGGAGTAGGTCATAAAGTCCCTATTGGAGAGCTACCCTCCCCATACCTGGGAAAAAGAAGCCAAAGACACACAGACATCAAACCCTGAACGAACAGCTTTGCTGACTTCACCCCCGTTCTTGACAACTATATTGTGTCCCTTTGTCCTCCAGTCATACGGCTCCGTGAACCTGTTTGGATCTTCATTACTTTATGAAAGCTCCTGTATCACATAATATTTGGATTAAATGTGTTTATATCATTTTCTTTTTAAATACTTTGTTATAGAGCCATCAGCCATGAATTTAAGTCAGAAAAAGAAAGTTGTTTTTTGTTTTTTTTTCATTGTACAATTTCTAGTGCCCAGTGAAGGAAGGCTGAGACGTTCAACTTGCTATGGAGCCTACGTAAGAAACCCTGGGAAAACTGATAAAGGCGATATGAAAGGTAGGAATTCTTCCAAGGTCAGTGGTTCCAGATTTCTGTCTGTAGCACCTGGTTAGAGCAAAACTTAAACAGTTCTTATCCCTTCCTTTCCAAAGTCAGATTCGCAGGAGAACATCTGTTAGGATTGGGGCTCAGGAAAATTTGGATTTGACTACCTATATGTTATTGATCCTTTCCTTCCTTGTTGCGGGGGTGGGGCGCTATTGCTTCTTGTTTGTCTTGTTTTGGATCCTGAGAACTGGATTTGACTTTCCATCTGTCAGGACAGGCAAGTTGTCAGTTTTGTGTACGTAGGTAATGTAAAACTGTGGCCCCCAAAACAGGGCCCGATAGAAATGTGGGTTGTGTCACATTTGTTACTGTCGCCAGATCTCAGAAGGATTTATATGCAACTTTTTTTTTTTTTTTGGCTATCTTTGGGAGTGGTTTTGGAACTTAGAAGTGCTGCATATTTTTTTCTTTTTTAAATTGACAGTGTGTGTGCTCATCAGACAGAGAGAAGGAAGGAGGAAGAGAGAGAAAGGGAGAGACAGAGAGAGGAAAAAGTACCCTAAAACGTGGCTTGGCCACACTGAGATCTCGTCTCCATTTCTCCATCTTGTCTGAATCTTGGGCATGTGCTCACATGTGTCAGGCATAGTGAGGGCTGCATCTTTTGGCACTCTCTTGAGAACATCTCTTTTGTCCATAGTTAAGTTATAAAAGGCTTATTGGTTTTGATTCTGAGTCACAGGAATATATACCTCTGGTTTAAAAAAAAAGAAAGAAAAGCTGAGTTCAATATTTACTTTTACCCCAGATGAAATCTAAGCACAAGATATTTGAAGGGATTTAAAAAAAATAGTTCTACAGTCAAGAGATTGGTGAAATTGGAAACACATTCAGCAATACTGTGTGTGTATGTGTGTGTTGCCTTTCTGTTCTCTCTACTGGATTCTGCTTCTCCTATAGAAACTTTTCAGTTTTTCCCATTCTTGGGCCCTTGTTGACTATACACTCCACCTCCTTCTTACTAGAACTTCATTTGGCCTCTTTAACCTCCCCAAACTGGCTCCTCAAAGACCTCTTCTTCCCATTTGCTTCTGATCCTCCTCCTTCCCCTTGCCATCTTTGATCTCTTTGTTTCCTGTCATTCCTTGTATGTACTCCTTCAAGCCTCTTCTCTCACTCATCTGTTTTTCCTGGCCAGATTTTTCCCTTCCAATTTCAACACCACAGTCACTTTAACTTTTTTTTTTTTTTTAAGTTTATTTATATCCTTCACAAGAAAGAGAAAAGAGGCATCTTCAACAGGGTCTTCACGCTCGTTTCCCTCCTGATTTTCGCCAGGATTTAGAAGCAGGATGTAAACCTGGGGTCTTTCTACAGGGTCTCTTGCGCTGGCAGCAGCAAACCTAAAGCCAGCATGCACCATATCTGGGCCCTCGGCCAAGGTCACTGTAGCACTCCTCTTAAGGGATTCTAAGTCCCCCCAAGCCACTCCCTGAGGCTAAAATGGGAAGAAGTCACAGACTGTAAGTTAGAACTCTCATAACAGGTAAATATGCTCCAAAAACATTTTCTTGGGAAAAACGTACTTGTTTCCTCAGTGCCTTTGAGATGTACATTTCCTACTCTGGCTTTTCTAAGACTTTAACCTTTTGAAAGACAAACCAGGGAGATGATAGTCATCTGAAGGTAAAAAAGGAAACTGGGCAAATAAAAGTATCTTACAAGTCTTTTCCACAAATATTATTAAAAATATTTAGCTTTCTAAGTAGGTAATCTTACTTTGTTTCATCTACTAGAAATATAATTTACATACAGATATTATTTTATGGACTTGTGCAATTTATATTATTGTACCTGTACATGACTAACATTTTAGAGTGAAATCTATAAATTAGTTTGCCTATCTCATGTATGTTTATATATGTTTGTATGTTATATACATATGCTCTTAGTCTACCTTCATATTTTATAACCAAATTAATCTATAAAATTTTTAAAGAGTTCTATTCAAAATGGCTTACACTTAAATGAGGATTAATATTAAGTATTCCTAGAACTCTCAAAAATATAGAAACAAACCTGAAAGGTTTAAGGTTTAAATTGTGTTAAGTTCACACAATTTGGGATAACTTCAGAAAGTAGCTAGCTTTAATAACATTGGCAAAATAAAGCCAAGTATGACCTCAGAATTATCAGTATTAAATATAATGCAAAAATATAATTTTTTTCTAGCTAGATTTCTAGTAAAACAAACATGTTATTTCTACTAGATATTTCAGGTAATACTATAAATCCAATGTAAAAATAAATGTACAATAACATCTAATTGCTTGATACATATCAAATTTTGGAATAAAAGTTAAAAGAGAAAAGAGGGAACCAGCAGTTAGTATAATGGCTATATCGCTGGACTCCCACGTAGTCGACCGCAGTTCACGTCCCGGACCCGGTGGCTTAAAACTCACGCCAGGCGTGTGTGCGTACGTGCCCAAGATCCCGAGAGGAGAATGGAGGAGAAGGGACTGCGGCGTGACCATCCCCCCTGGGGGATGATTTCTCGCTTTCTGTCTCTATGTCTCCGTCTGTCTGGCAAGCGCACATGCCCTATAGTGAAAAGCCTCTCCAAAAAAAAAAAAAAAAAAAAAGAGAAAGAAAATAATCACATGTTTATGTTTTAGTTTCCTTGCTTCTGTGATATTTTTGTTATTTGTCTTATTGACAAAAAAAAAAACTTAAAATGGTGGCTAGCTTTGTTTTTCATGAGGAAGTCAGGCATAATTTTAAAGAAGAAATAAATTAAATAATCATAACTGCAATAACTTTATAAATCTTTAAACAATAACTATATTTTATAAAGTATCCATACTTAAAAACATTCAAAAATTATTTTCATAAATTAAAACCTTAAATTTCTAGTAATTGAGTAATGAATATTCATTGAAATAAAGATTATATTTCTTTTTTTACAGAATTATTTATTATTTTACTTTATTTATTTGTTTTAATTTGACTAGAGAGAGGCAGAACAAGAGTGAGAAAGAGAGAGAGAGAGAGAAAATGAGTCAGCAAGCTGCCAGGTCTGGGACTTGAACCATGGTTGGCCATGTGGGAGTCCAACACCCTGAACCATCATGCCATCTGTAGGCCCCTGAAACATAGATTATATTTCTATGTAAGATAAAACATTGAGATATTAATTGCTGAGCATAAATTTATCTACTTTTTATAAAAAAGGCAAAATAAAATTTATGAAAAGAAAATATATTTGGGTTTGTTAGTAAATTTATCATGTATCATACTGAAAACGATACTGTAAGGAAGTATATGGTTTTGGAAATTACAAAGTAGTATATTCATAAATTTGTCAATGTATAGAATGCTGAAGTGACAGCTCACTATTACTTACTTTCAAAATTCCCTAGAAATTAAGGTTACTAAGGGTTACTAATTGTAATTAATGTATACAATTAAAACTACTAAGAATTAAAAGAGAAATAACACTGTGTATAAAATATGCAAATAAAAATATATTTCTGTATAAAAGGTTGAAAGAATGCAGTTTTATTGAAAAAAGAAAAGAACAGAATGGTCGCTCCAGAATAAAAATGAAAACAAAAAATGAAAACAAAAACAAAATAAAAAAAAATCCTGATGAATAGATAAAATTTGTAAAGGTTTATGGTAAAAGAATCTTATATAGTCAATGCTGGCTAAAACTGGATGGATTTATTTATAAGCTCTTTCTAATTGGCCTTAATACTGCTGATGAAAAATTCAAAATATCTTCTCTATGCAAAAATGACAATTTTATTGGAATATTTGTCTGGTCTTGATAAGAGGTTATGATAGTTTTTATCTTTACCTTTTAAGTAATTGGTCTAGGGAACAAGGATTTTGAGTTTTATTAAGATAATTTTCTGTGCTTCATATTGCCTTTATTAGCTCTTTGATTACTTAAGAAAACCTGGTCTTATCAATATTAAAAGAATTAAGGTTCTTTGTTTCATTTCATTTTGTTTTATTTGCAACCAACAAATATTCTGTATTTGCTCTTGAAATATTTTATTAGATTACTAAGTAGTGTTTCCCAATGACCTGTAATCTTATTTAATCAGTTAAATTTTTGACAATTTCTCAAAATAAGACTCGAAGTCTTTGACTCCCATCTTACCTTGGGACTTTTCAGAGGGCCTTAAAGGATTTTACATCTCTGTTTATATTAATAGGGAAGCATTGTCAAATATAAATGATGTGAAAGCTTTATGTTTTTATTAGTATATATTAATATTGTTTCAGAAATTATCCGACATTTCTGAAAATCTGTTAGGTTCTGATTTAGTATTATTAGTCATAATATCAGTTATATAAAAATTTTACTCACCACAGAAATAACCAAATTTCCTTGTCAATTGCATAGTTTTTATAATAAACTCACTAGCTCTGAGAGCAGCAGTTGGTGTAATGGCTGTGTTGCTGGACTCCCATGTAGTTGACCACGGTTCGAGTTCTGCACTCAGTAGCTTAAATTCACACTGAGCACATGAGTGTGCATGCCCAAGATCCAGACAGGAGAATGGCGAAGGGACTGCAGCATGGCCATCCCCCCCGGGAGGTGATTTCTCGCTTTCTGTCTCTCTGTCTCTCTCTGTCTTTTTGGCGAGCGCACGCACCCTGTAGCAAAAGCCTCTTCAAAAATAAATAAATAAATAAATAAATAAATAAAATAAACTCACTAGCTCTTTAACATGGTTATACAGACATTTTGTGTTTTACTTTTATTCTTCTATGAAAGCAATTGCAATTAGCTATAGTACTATATTACTTCCGCATTTCTATTTATGAACAACAAGTTGAATGAAGCAGAGCTGAAGAAAGGAATCCCTTTCACCGTAGCCACAAGATGTATAAGATATCTAGGGATAAACCTAACTAAGAAAGTCAAAGACCTTTATAAAGAAAACTACGAGAATCTTAAAAAAGACATTGAAAGTGACATAAAAAAGTGGAAGGACATCCCATGCTCCTGGATTGGTAGAATTAACATAATCAAAATGGCAATTCTACCCAAATTAATCTACATGTTTAATGCAATTCCAATCAAAATACCAGAGATATTCTTCAGAGATCTAGAAAAGACAATTATAGAATTTGTCTGGAACCATAAAAGACCTCGTATTGCAAAAGCAATCCTGCGTAAGAAGAATGGAGTAGGAGGCATATCACTCCCTGATCCCAAGATATACTATAAAGCTGTGGTCATCAAAACAGCATGGTATTGGCATAAAAACAGACATGTGGACCAATGGAAGAGAATAGAGACCCCAGAAATAACTCCCAAAGCTTATAGCCAACTGATCTTTGACAAAGGATATCAGTCAATCCATTGGGAAAAGGAAAACCTCTTTAGTAAATGGTGCTGGAAAAACTGGGTATCCACCTGCAGAAAGATGAAACTGAACCCCCATCTTTCACCATTAACAACAGTCAACTCAAAATGGATCAAAGATCTGAACCTAAGACCTCAGACAATAAAACTACTTGTGGAAAATGCTGGGGAAACTCTGGGAGACATTGGAGTAGGCAAAGACTTCTTAAATAAGACTCCCAAAGCACAGGCAATAATCCCTAAAATAGACAAGTGGGACTATATTAGACTAAGAAGTTTCTGCACAGCAAAGGACACAGTAACAAGTGTGAACCGACAACCCTCAGAATGGGAAAATATTTTTGTTAAATATGCCTCAGACAAGGGACTGATAACCAGAATGCACAGGGAACTCAAGTGCCTTATGCGAAAAAAAAAAATTAACCGAATTAAAAGATGGGAAAATGAACTGAACAAAAATCTCTCTAAGGAAGACATATGAACAGCCAAAAAGCATATGAGGAAATGCTCAACATCCCTCATCATAAGGGAGATGCAGATAAAAACCACAATGAGACACTACCTAACCCCTGTCAGAATGGCAAAGATTAAGAATTTAAAAAGTGATAAGTGTTGGCGGGGATGTGGTGAAAAGGGAACCCTCCTACACTGTTGGTGGGAATGTAAACTAGTTCAACCACTGTGGAGAACAATGTGGAGGCTCCTCAAAGATCTATATTACTTCCTTTTCAGGAAATTTCATGAAAACACAGTAACAAATATTCTGTAATAAAGGTTTTTCCATAACTTTAAGATCATATGATTGCATTGTAAAAGTATTTCCAGGTTAATGAAGAAATTGATGGGTTAATAAACTGCTATTCTTTTTTTTTTGGAGAGGTTTTTTTATAGGGCGTGTGCGCTCACCAGACAGACAGAGACAGAAAGTGAGAAATCACCCCCCAGGGGGGCAGGCCAGGCGGCCGCAATCCCTTCTCCTCTGTTCTCCTCCTGGGATCTTGGGGGGCACGCACATGCGCCCGGCGTGAGTTTTAAGCTGCCAGGTCTGGGACGTGAACTGCGGTCGACTACATGGGAGTCCAGCGACATAGCCATTACGCTAACTGCTGGTCCCTTAACTGCTATTCTGAGACCTAGCAGAAAAATAATTAATTACACGAGGGTATGTAAACTGACAAAGAGGAATTTAAGGCACTTTTAAAATTTTTTTGAAATGTTTGTTTTTTATTGTTTTTTCTTTCATATTAAAGGAAACTTAAAAATGATTTATTTATTTAATCGCATTAATGATCATTATTATTTATTATCATGACCAGAGAAAGAAAGAAATAGAAAGCTAGAAAGCAAGTTGCCAGGTTTGGGACTTGAACAGCAGTTTGCTACAATGGACTCCCATGCCTTTAACATCATGCCATTTGCTTGTTCCAGAAAAAAAAAAATTCTCAAGCTATCCGTAGCAATTTTCTTTTTTTTTTGAAGAGGTTTTTTTCGCTATAGGGCGCGTGCGCTCGCCAGACAGACAGAGAGAGACATAGAGACAGAAAGTGAGAAATCACTCCCCAGGGGGGATGGTCATGCCGCAGTCCCTTCTCCTCCATTCTCCTCTCGGGATCTTGGGCACGCACGCACACACGCCCGGCGTGAGTTTTAAGCCAGTGGGTCTGGGACATGAACCCCGGTCGACTACATGGGAGTCCAGCGACATAGCCATTACGCAAACTGCTTGTTTCCCCATCCATAGCAATTTTCAAAGTATACCTTTGTAAACAAAGATTAACCAATTACTTTTCTCCCTACTTGATCCCTTCAAAAACCGGATATTATTAAAGAATATTCTTATTTTTCTTATTTTCAGTTAAAATCTGTTTTTCTTATAACTAACTGTACATGATTGAAAACATTGGTTATATTACCGAGACTTTAACTGGAATGTCCTACTTTCTGATATAACCAGATAGCTTTAAGAAACTGAGAATAACTAATGGAGTCATTAAAGCCCCTCAGGAAAACAAACTAATCTGATACCTTGCATACATGGTTCCCTTATGTGGCTCCCATAGAGGTAAATAAGAAATGTTGCTCCCTGGCAGGGCTTAGAAACTTAAGATTCTTTGGAAACCTCTATAAAAGAGGGATTCACCCAAAGCTAGCAGTACTCTAGCAGTACTTCCTCACCTTCAGCACCTATGAAAGGTCAAACTGAGACTAGCAAAGCAGACTTGGACTTGCAAAGAACTGATATGGTCAGTCTCCATCCTCACTGTGCTTATGTAATTAATCAGGTCTAGTTTAATGAGACTAGCATTTATTTACAAATAAGTAAGTCTTTCTTCCATTATATTTGATAAAAATGAAAGCAATTGTAGAGAGAAAGATTATGTTTCAGTGAAAAATTATAAAATATACTATGGGCATCTGATTTTAGGTGTATTTGCTGGTTTTAAGGTTTTTGTTATCTACTTGCAGACTGAACTGGATTCTGAATTCTAGTTTTGTATAATATCTCGTTATAAATAGTCAACCCAATATTTCCAATTCCCCCCACCCCCAGTCTCTGGCTCAGAATCACTAAAAATTAAAATTTTTCCTTTTCCCAGACTTTGCAAGCTGAAGCTGGATGACTCGAGTTTTAGAGAAATCACTACAGTAATACAAGGCATGGTCAACTTTTATGACATTCAAACTGCAAACCAGGAAAAACTGTCAGAACACCACTGCTTGCCCTTATTCCTATTCCAATTACAGAAGCTTCATGCCCAGCATCTTGAAATATTCTCAACTGGCTGCTCTCCAATCTTAGAAACTGGAACCAGCAGATGTTGTAATGGTTACATTACTGGACCCCCACAGAGTCGACTGTAGTTCAAGTCCTGGACCCAGCGGCTTGAAATTCACATTGGCTGCGTGTGCATGCATGCCCAGTATCCTAAGAGAATGGAGAGAAAGGATTTCGGTGTGGCCATTCTCCCCGGGGGATGATTTCTCACTTTCTGTCTCCTTGTCTCTCTCTCCAATGAGCAAATGTGCCGTAAAGCAAAAATCTCTCTAAAAAAAAAAAAAAAAAAAAGAGAGAGAGAGAGAAGAAAAGAAAGAAACTTAGTTTATAAAATTACTCCAGCCATTAACTTTTGCTCTTCTACTGTTTCCACAAAAATTCCACTTATTCACACTGCACAAAGAATTAATAATATTTGATAAATACATATATATGCAATGTTGGCTCCAGAAATGAAACAACTATGATTTGTTTAACTGGACTGAGAGATTTGTTTATTGTGTCATCAGGTGGGTAATCGACCGACGACTTCTGGACTGTGAAACTGGTTGGGAAAGTGTTAGAGCAATAACGGAGAGCAAGCCACATTGCCCTGAACTATGGCAGCTTGGCATCAGAGAACATAGAAACAGAAGAACCACTCTCACCCTCCCTTGAACTTCTCCCCTGCAGCAAGTCATAAAACATAGTAGGTCATTTTTTGACCTTTTTCTGGTCTTCCCAAAAGCAGGGCTTTGAGACTCTCATGTAGGAGGTGCTCTTCCTTTACCAAAGGAAAGGAGCCAATGACACAAGCGTTGCCAGAAGAGTCAGGACACAAGCCTTGCTAAGTTCACCCCAGTTGACTAATATTACATCAACTCCTCTTTGTCTTCTAATCACATTTTCTCATGACTGTTCAATTGTCTCATGTCTATGCATAGAAAAATACAGCTTTACCTGTTTCTTCAGGTCTTCTTTTCTTTACAAAGAAACACAACTCCTGTGTCCATAAAACCTAAATGAAATTAACTTGCATTCTATTAATCTGTCTTTTATTAAAGACAACTGTAAAATGAACATTGTTTATTCCCCTACAATATTTTTTATGTTGCACATGTTAATAAAGTAAACTGAGTATGGCTTTTAAGTTTTATGGTGACTACAATAATAAAATTAGAGTGCATAACTTTTTTTTTTTCATAACTTCTAAATTAACAAAAAAAATAGAAATATAAGCTATTCTAAGAAAGCACACATTAATAAATTGAAACACAATTGTAGTGTAGAAACTTAGAAACATGGGGGAAAAAAGTTAAATCCTAATAGAATAGTAATTACAATGCATGTAAATGACAAACCAAATCACAGAAACTATGAAACTAATGTAATGTAAAAGGATATATCAAGCAAATATAAATTCACAGAAAGCTGTAGTAATATTGATTTTTGAAAGCACAGAACATGAGGCAAAATATTAAGATACTAAGATGTTAACACACTTTAAAAATTAGCAATATATGAACAGGATGCATGCATCATAATATATATATATCCAACAATAAAATATTTAAATATATAAAGAAATAACTGACAAAACAAAAGGAAGGGAATGGCAAACAAACAAAAAAAAATGGAATTGGGGACCAGCAGTTAATGTAACGTTTATGTCACTGGACTCCCATGTAGTCGACCGCAGTTTGAGTCTGAGAACGATGGCTTAAACTCACACTGGATGTGTGTGTGTGTGCATGCTCAAGACCCCGAGAGGAGAATGGAAGAGAAGAGATGGCAGCATGGCCACCTCCTGGGGGGTGATTTCTCGCTTTCTGTCTCTCTGTCTCTCTCTGTCTTTCTGGTGAGCGCACACACCCTACAGCAAAAACCTCTCAAAAAGAAAACAAAAACAAAAACAAAAACAAGGAATTGAAGATTTTGTTTTATTTTTTTAATTATTTTATTTAACTTTATTCATTGTTTTAGTTAGTTTTTAATTTGACCAGAAAGGGACAAAGTGACAAAGAAAGAATGAGAAAGAGAAGGAAAGCGAGAAAGTAAGCTGCCAGGTCCAAGACTTGAACCATGTTCAGCCACGTGGGAGTCCAGCAACCCTAATCACCATGACACCTGCTAGCCCCAAAGATTTCATTATATGTCTCATAAACTATAAATTATGCAGAAAAATAGGCTGTAATATAGAAAAAATCTCAATAATACATCCTAACATCCATCCTGAACTTTGTGTCATTAGTCATATATGAAATTCTGTCTCATAGCACAACACACAATCTGTTTAAACATTTACAAAGTTGACCATACATTAAATTAAAATAGGGCTCAAATTCTAAAGGTTCAACTTAATATTTTATGTTGTTCATTTTTATCCACATTCACATTTATCCTCCCAAAAGTTTTCTTATAGCACAATCTATATACAAAGTGAACAAATTAGGGTAACCAGTTTTCTAAACGAGAAACACAATATCAGAATCCTAGAAGTTACTTTCTGGTCTTCTTCTAGATGTCATCTCCTTGCAGGGGATGTCTTGATTTCTGAAACTACAGATGGAGTCACAAAATGTACTATTTCACATACCGTGCTTTTTGTTCAACATTGCGCTTGCAAAATCCATCCTATTTGTAACTCTCCCAATTTCTCATTGGCTTCTAATTTTTGTACCATGCAAATGTGTAAATATACCACAAATACTTATAGATGTTAGAGTTACTTATACTTATTTTCAGTTTTAGCAATTTCATAATATGCTTGTACATATCACTTGATGAAGACATGTACCCTCATTAAAAATTAGCCAGAAGGCATGTGCCCTTTCCAGAGAGAAACAGAGGAAAGGAAAGTAAGAAATAGTACCCCTGTTGGGAGTGGTTGTTTCGCAATCCTCCATTTCTACTTCCTTTTGGAATTTTGGGCATGTACATACTTGTGCCTGGCATATTTTCTCAAGCCACCAGGTCTAGGAATCAAACCATGCAACTAGTCATGTGGAATCCAGTCATCTTGACCACCATACTGTAGGTTGACCCTAAATTTCTTTTTTTTCTTTTTGAAATTATGAAAATAAATTTTATTTTGTTTCAGAAGTGAAGTTATAACTTAAATAAACTATGAACAAGACTTGGTTGATGTGGAATTAACCTCACACAGCCTTACTTTTTTGTTCTTTTCCTGAAAATCTTCAAATACATTTAAATTGCTTTCTTCAAAAATAAACTAAGGGATCCCTAGATTTAATGAATTCTGTGAAGAACAAATCCCTTAACATTCATGTTTTCAGGATACTTGAAATATTAAGTTATATTGTATGTAACTTAATCTATCTCCTAGAAGACAAAATAACACTAATAATCAGTTCTCTACTCTTTACTTCTGTCTCCACAAAGGAAACCTACCACTTTTCACAATGAGGAAGCAGGAAACATACAATCATAAGAGGCTAACCTGAGATCACATTTATTTATCTCCTTTGACATAAGATTAAGAAAGCAACATAATAGTAACTTTTTTTTAACCATTTAACTCTGACTGAGAGATAATGATAGTGTACAATCCATTGGTGTTTATCAATTCCATATCCTTTTCCCCTATGTTATAAAAACATAAAATGTGGCTTAATGTTGAAGGGAAGGAATAGTGTGGCATTATTACACAAGACAATGCCATCAAACTGAAGAGACACCCAAAGGAACCTTTTAGAAAGCATCTTGGGACCAGCAGTTAGCATAATGTTTATGTCGCTGGACTCCCACGTAGCT
Source organism: Tupaia belangeri chinensis (assembly GCF_000334495.1). Taxonomy (NCBI): domain Eukaryota; kingdom Metazoa; phylum Chordata; class Mammalia; order Scandentia; family Tupaiidae; genus Tupaia; species Tupaia belangeri. The sequence goes on from NW_006159883.1 coordinate 2,604,299, forward strand.
GACTGCGACCCGATGGCTTAAACTCACGCCAGGCACGTGTGCGTGCATGCCCAAGATCCCAAGAGGAAAATGGAGGAAAAGGGATTGAGGCGTGGCCATCCCCCCTGGGGGTGATTTCTCGCTTTCTATCTCTCTGTCTCTTTCTGTCTGTCTGGCGACCGCATGCGCCCTCCCTAAAGCAAAAAAAAAAAAAAAAAGAAGAAAGAAAGTATGTTACTGTCCACTCCCCAAAATGCAAGGTCAGGCAACTCTAAGCAGGTACTTGGGGAAAAAACCGACAAGTTGTTTTGTATCTTCACTCATATTGTTCTCCCCCCACCCCCACACACAGAGTCACATTAAATGGCCTTTGTAGATCACTCTTATGGTAGTGACATAATGTAACGGGAAAGCAACCCTCATTTCTAAGTAGATATTACAACATGGTTGAAACTATAAATAGGATTCCCATCCCGGAAGAGAATAGTTAAATGGCAGACACTTGGATCTATGGACAAGTACTAGCCACACTAAAAGGGTTGACACTTGAAGCTTTTAGGTCATTTATTTTTGACTCAAGTAAAGGCAACTAGTCCACAGCAGTCATTCTTTCATCCAAGTCACTGGATTCACCTTGTAGATCCAATTTTAAATCGTTATCTACCATTATAATTGTCTTAGTCTTCTTCTTGCACTTCTTGGGAATTGGATAATTAGCAAAAATTTTCCTCTTTTTAATGTTTGGCAATATTTTCAGATCAAAATCCCATTCCTGAAAAGTTCTCAGCATACTTGCATTAAGGATGTCTGGAATCTCGAGGCCATAGCCCTTGTACTGTTGCCACTCGCCGACTGTCCACCAGATGATCTTCTCCCAGGAACAGTGCCGCCGGTCCTGCCTGTCTCTGATGCTGTTGTGTAACTCAGTCTGCTCCAGCTGGCCCCTAAATTGAGTTAAATACCTTTCAATAAAATCACAAGTGTCTCTTTGAATATCCCCCTTTTGGGGAATCAAGATGACTTTGAAACCACTGCAATTTTTCACCAATAAGATTAAGAGGTAAGGCCTTCTCATTCTTCAATTTTTCCTTTTTCTCTTGTTTATGGACCTCTCTTGTAATTTGAGCTGCTTTTCTTCTATATGGGTGGATGACTTTCTTTTCCAGTTCTGTATTTTTTCCCTTTGGTGCTGTAGGCATGGGAATGTCCGAAGACCTCCACACTCCAGACCTGGGTAACCTCCAAGGCCACAGCTCCCGCCGGTGTCTCTGCCTTAACATATGTGCACCCTCAACACTAAATTTCTTTTGATTCTAGAATTATGCAATTACTGGGTCATAGGATATAAATATGTCCAATTTCAGTAAACGATATTAAATTTTTTTTCGAAGTGGTTGAAGCAATTTACACTCTCGTTACCGATGAATGAGTTTCAGTTGCTTCATATTCTTGCCAGTGTTTGCTATGGTTTTTCTTTTCTATATTAACCATTTGGTGAGTATGTGTGGCATTTTATAATAGGAATTTGGATATTCTCCTTTGCAAAGTGTTCTAGACTTTTACCCATTTCTATATTTGATTGTCTGCAGTGTGACCATCAATTTGGAGACATTCTTCTTATACTCTGAGTATGAGTCCTTTGCCAGACAAAAGTTTGCAGTTAGGGTCTGCAATTCGGTGGCTGTATTTTTTGTACTAGTTGATGTCATTTGAGGAGCAGAAATTTGTAATTCTAAAACATCTTAGTTTGCTTCTTTTTTCACTTTGTTTTTCTTCATGATTATAAGCTTTTGATGTGTTGATTAAGAAATCTTTTGCCAACTCCATATCATGGAAAGACACCCCTAGATTTCCTTTTACAAGCTTTATTATTTTGCCTTTTACACCTATTTTGACAATCTATTTAGATTTCTTTTATACAATATAAAGTAGGATTAAACATTTTTTAACTTATTTGTTTTAAGGTCTGGGCTATCAGTAGCTTTAGATATTACCTTCAGTTCTGAAGCAAACAAAATTGCCTTGTGTTATAAGTATAAAATGACTTTTCAAAATAGCTGAAGCCCATAAATGATCCCATAAAATTCAATGTCGCTCTTTGGACAATGACATGTTGTAGTGTACCGTACAGGGAATGAGGTGATCCTTCACATACAATAGTTATTCAGAATTGAAGCAAATCAATGTCGGAACACTAGTCTCCTCGGATGTTAATGTGCGTGCATTTTCATCCAAGTTGATGAGATCTTTCTTTCCAATTCTAGCTCTTCTTTGAGTCTTTTTATACCTTACTGCTTGAAGTTAAGGAATCACATGTGGTTACCCTTTTGAATGATAACTTTAAAATATTTCAATTTTGTTAAAAACCTAACAGAAAAATAATTTTAAAATTTCCTCAAATAGTATCCTGTCTTATATAACAATTGTTCATTTCCCAATACTTCTTTCCAGCCTTTTTCTTTCCTTCTAAAATTCTTTTCATGTTCTCATACTTCATTTATTCAATCATATTTATTTAACTTAATTCTATTATTTGGTTTCTTACAGTGCATAATTCTCTGTGGCTGTTTTGAGCTTCTCTGGATAAAAATCAGTTTTGTTTATTTCATGATTCTCCATGGGGAGATTTAATTTAAATCACAACCATAAGCAAAATAAGTTTTATGATAAATGGGGCTAAATAATACCACATACTTTTAGTATTTTATAACAAACAAAAAAGGAAAGGTACAGGAACTTAATGATTAATTCTATAGATGCAAAGGTTTGTACAAGGAAATTCTGTGATTTTAAAAAACAGCCAAACTCTCTAGCTCATCTTGCTTTTAACATGAACTTGCACATGATTTTCGTATGAGGAATTCTACCATCCTATGCTTCTGTCCTACTCTAACTCAATAATAAGACCTCAGAAATTGGGCTAATTATAATAAAAAAGATTGCACAAGAAATATAGCATTTGGAAAATAATTATTGTATTGTAATAGTTAACATTAACTACCCTGAGAAATTCAATATCTTTAAATGTGCCAAATGTAATAAATTGAATATATTTAGAATTCTTAACGACATTAAGACACTGTCCTTTTCTCTCTCTCTCTCTCTCTCTCTCTCTCT
>NW_006159883.1:2608638-2616110 GCF_000334495.1 Tupaia belangeri chinensis
TGGGACCAGCAGTTAGCATAATGTTTATGTCGCTGGACTCCCACGTAGCTGACTGCGACCCGATGGCTTAAACTCACGCCAGGCACGTGTGCGTGCATGCCCAAGATCCCAAGAGGAAAATGGAGGAAAAGGGATTGAGGCGTGGCCATCCCCCCTGGGGGTGATTTCTCGCTTTCTATCTCTCTGTCTCTTTCTGTCTGTCTGGCGACCGCATGCGCCCTATAGCAAAAAAAAAAAAAAAAAGAAGAAAGAAAGTATGTTACTGTCCACTCCCCAAAATGCAAGGTCAGGCAACTCTAAGCAGGTACTTGGGGAAAAAACCGACAAGTTGTTTTGTATCTTCACTCATATTGTTCTCCCCCCACCCCCACACACAGAGTCACATTAAATGGCCTTTGTAGATCACTCTTATGGTAGTGACATAATGTAACGGGAAAGCAACCCTCATTTCTAAGTAGATATTACAACATGGTTGAAACTATAAATAGGATTCCCATCCCGGAAGAGAATAGTTAAATGGCAGACACTTGGATCTATGGACAAGTACTAGCCACACTAAAAGGGTTGACACTTGAAGCTTTTAGGTCATTTATTTTTGACTCAAGTAAAGGCAACTAGTCCACAGCAGTCATTCTTTCATCCAAGTCACTGGATTCACCTTGTAGATCCAATTTTAAATCGTTATCTACCATTATAATTGTCTTAGTCTTCTTCTTGCACTTCTTGGGAATTGGATAATTAGCAAAAATTTTCCTCTTTTTAATGTTTGGCAATATTTTCAGATCAAAATCCCATTCCTGAAAAGTTCTCAGCATACTTGCATTAAGGATGTCTGGAATCTCGAGGCCATAGCCCTTGTACTGTTGCCACTCGCCGACTGTCCACCAGATGATCTTCTCCCAGGAACAGTGCCGCCGGTCCTGCCTGTCTCTGATGCTGTTGTGTAACTCAGTCTGCTCCAGCTGGCCCCTAAATTGAGTTAAATACCTTTCAATAAAATCACAAGTGTCTCTTTGAATATCCCCCTTTTGGGGAATCAAGATGACTTTGAAACCACTGCAATTTTTCACCAATAAGATTAAGAGGTAAGGCCTTCTCATTCTTCAATTTTTCCTTTTTCTCTTGTTTATGGACCTCTCTTGTAATTTGAGCTGCTTTTCTTCTATATGGGTGGATGACTTTCTTTTCCAGTTCTGTATTTTTTCCCTTTGGTGCTGTAGGCATGGGAATGTCCGAAGACCTCCACACTCCAGACCTGGGTAACCTCCAAGGCCACAGCTCCCGCCGGTGTCTCTGCCTTAACATATGTGCACCCTCAACACTAAATTTCTTTTGATTCTAGAATTATGCAATTACTGGGTCATAGGATATAAATATGTCCAATTTCAGTAAACGATATTAAATTTTTTTTCGAAGTGGTTGAAGCAATTTACACTCTCGTTACCGATGAATGAGTTTCAGTTGCTTCATATTCTTGCCAGTGTTTGCTATGGTTTTTCTTTTCTATATTAACCATTTGGTGAGTATGTGTGGCATTTTATAATAGGAATTTGGATATTCTCCTTTGCAAAGTGTTCTAGACTTTTACCCATTTCTATATTTGATTGTCTGCAGTGTGACCATCAATTTGGAGACATTCTTCTTATACTCTGAGTATGAGTCCTTTGCCAGACAAAAGTTTGCAGTTAGGGTCTGCAATTCGGTGGCTGTATTTTTTGTACTAGTTGATGTCATTTGAGGAGCAGAAATTTGTAATTCTAAAACATCTTAGTTTGCTTCTTTTTTCACTTTGTTTTTCTTCATGATTATAAGCTTTTGATGTGTTGATTAAGAAATCTTTTGCCAACTCCATATCATGGAAAGACACCCCTAGATTTCCTTTTACAAGCTTTATTATTTTGCCTTTTACACCTATTTTGACAATCTATTTAGATTTCTTTTATACAATATAAAGTAGGATTAAACATTTTTTAACTTATTTGTTTTAAGGTCTGGGCTATCAGTAGCTTTAGATATTACCTTCAGTTCTGAAGCAAACAAAATTGCCTTGTGTTATAAGTATAAAATGACTTTTCAAAATAGCTGAAGCCCATAAATGATCCCATAAAATTCAATGTCGCTCTTTGGACAATGACATGTTGTAGTGTACCGTACAGGGAATGAGGTGATCCTTCACATACAATAGTTATTCAGAATTGAAGCAAATCAATGTCGGAACACTAGTCTCCTCGGATGTTAATGTGCGTGCATTTTCATCCAAGTTGATGAGATCTTTCTTTCCAATTCTAGCTCTTCTTTGAGTCTTTTTATACCTTACTGCTTGAAGTTAAGGAATCACATGTGGTTACCCTTTTGAATGATAACTTTAAAATATTTCAATTTTGTTAAAAACCTAACAGAAAAATAATTTTAAAATTTCCTCAAATAGTATCCTGTCTTATATAACAATTGTTCATTTCCCAATACTTCTTTCCAGCCTTTTTCTTTCCTTCTAAAATTCTTTTCATGTTCTCATACTTCATTTATTCAATCATATTTATTTAACTTAATTCTATTATTTGGTTTCTTACAGTGCATAATTCTCTGTGGCTGTTTTGAGCTTCTCTGGATAAAAATCAGTTTTGTTTATTTCATGATTCTCCATGGGGAGATTTAATTTAAATCACAACCATAAGCAAAATAAGTTTTATGATAAATGGGGCTAAATAATACCACATACTTTTAGTATTTTATAACAAACAAAAAAGGAAAGGTACAGGAACTTAATGATTAATTCTATAGATGCAAAGGTTTGTACAAGGAAATTCTGTGATTTTAAAAAACAGCCAAACTCTCTAGCTCATCTTGCTTTTAACATGAACTTGCACATGATTTTCGTATGAGGAATTCTACCATCCTATGCTTCTGTCCTACTCTAACTCAATAATAAGACCTCAGAAATTGGGCTAATTATAATAAAAAAGATTGCACAAGAAATATAGCATTTGGAAAATAATTATTGTATTGTAATAGTTAACATTAACTACCCTGAGAAATTCAATATCTTTAAATGTGCCAAATGTAATAAATTGAATATATTTAGAATTCTTAACGACATTAAGACACTGTCCTTTTCTCTCTCTCTCTCTCTCTCTCTCTCTCTTTTCTTCTATTTTTAGGCTTTTGCCTTAAGGTGTGTGTGTGTTTGCTGGAGACAGAGACAGAGAGAGAGAGATAGAGAGAAAAAATATTGAGAGAAATCATCTCTGGGGGAGAGGACCATGCTGCAATCCCCTTTTTTTCTATTCTCCTCATGTGATTTTGGGTGCACATGTTCCCAGAGTGATTTATGAGCTACAGGGTCTGGGGCTCGAACCATGGTTAACCACGTGGGAGTCCAGACCCTTAACCACCATGCCACCTGCTGGCCCCTAAAACACTGTCCCTTAAAATGATAGTAATTATTTAATAGTACTGATATAGAATAAAACATATGCCTTGGATATGATTAATATCTACTGTATACTTGAAGACATTTAAATAACTTCTTTAAACTTCTATGCTTAGAAGAAATCTCAAGAGTGTTAATTATATTAAAAATTGTTGTAGTAATATGAAGCTTACTTGTCATGGCTAAAATGACAGTCCTGAAGGGGAGCCACTCTGTCTAAAGAACAGAATAAATGTAACATCAGTAGAAATATGCATACAAAGTGATTAAAACATTGACTTATTCACATTCAGAATTGTATTTCTATGCTCATAACAAAAATGAGTTTATAAATTACCTATGTATGTAACACACACGTTTTGAAGGCTGCTCTTTATCTTTTACAACTCAGTGGAAATAAAGGATAGCAATTAAACAGGCATCCTAATTATCATAAACTCTGAGGAATTATAAACGCAGAGTACCAGGAAGCATTAATTCATTTTCATGCCAGGGTATACTTTATTTAAGATAGTACAAATCACCAAAGCATTTGAAATCTATGTGAAGGTAAGACACTCTAGTTAAAGAACATGTCTTTGAGCAAACTATACTGAGTGAAGAATAACCACTAACATCAATTTTTACAGTGAAAAGAGAACAACTTACATTATGGTAAACATATTTATACTGACTATGATGCATCTCTACAATTTCAAAATAATTAGTCAAGTTGAGCATATCAGCCAAAAAAGTACCAAGCAAACAAGTTGTATTTAACAGTAAAGAAATAAAACAACCTGTTAATTAATTGAAAATGTCTCTAGCCTAATACTTGAACAATCACTAATCCTAATGTAGTCCATTTAATTTTTGTCAACATAGATTATGACAAAGCATCTCATTATATTGCCCTGAAACCTTTTATTTATATCCATCTGCTCTGCCTCTTTGGATTAAGTAGAAACAAAACAAAACAAAACAAAAACATACAACACCCTAATAACTTAAAGCCTTCAACCTTTACATATAAGAAAAAAATTCCTTTCCTTTTCTTCTTAAGATAATAGTCAATTGGGACCAGCAGTTACGTAATGGCTATGTCGCTGGACTCCCACTTAGTCAACCGCAGTTGGAGTCCGGGACCCGTTGGCTTAAAACTCATGCCGAGCGCGAGTGCATGCATGCCCAAGATCCCGAGAGGAGAATGGAGGAGAATGGATTGTGGCGTGGCCATCCCCCCTAGGGGGTGATTTCTCGCTTTCTGTCTCTATGTCTCTCTCTGTCTGTCTGGTGAGCGCACGCGCCCTATAGTGAAAATATCTCCAAAAAAAAAAAAAAAAGATAATAGTCAATCATATCTTATCAGCCTGACTTCAGGTTCTTTCTGCATTGAGTTGATGTTCTTAAGAAAATGTCAGTTTTTCCATAATTGTATACAGTATTACAGGTTAGCCATGGCTGTGCAGATTAGAAAAAGGCTTCTAGTCCCTCATTCTAGCCATTATTTGTTCAAGCTATTATCAGATTATGTTGGCCACATCATAATATTGAGCATAAGCTTCATAATTAGTTGACCAAAGCCATATTTATGAATCTAGATCTCTGAGACTTTTTAAAAACATGTTCTTTATTAATATTTGTCTTCATTTTTTTTAGTGCAAGAGGGTTATGTGTATGCTGCAGAGATAAAGAGAGAAAAGCACCACCCAAAGGGATGTGATCATACTGCAATAATTTTTCCTCTATTTCTCCATACTGTCAAGATTTGGGGCATATTCCTGTAATTTTTTTCAAAGTGCTAGGGATGGAATTTAAACTTTAGTTGACAATGAGGAATCAGTTCCCATTACACAACTCTTAACTGCTGCACCATGGGGCCAGAATCTGTTGGATTTTTGTTTTGTGTGTTTTGTTTTGTTTTAAAAAATTATTGTTATTTAACTTTATTTATTATTTACTTTTAATTTTATCAGAGAGGGATAGAGGGAGAAAGAGAGGGAAAGTGAGAAATCAAGCTGCCAAGTCTGGGACTTGAATCTTGGTTGACCATGGGGGAGTTCAGTGCCCTTAACCACCACACCACCTGCCAGCCCCCAGAATCTTCTGGGTTTTTATTTGTTATTGTTCTGTTTTTTGTTTCTATAAGGTACTTTTAAGACAACTATTATTCATTATTTAGGCAAATACAGAGGGTGGATGGTTGCAGGGTGATTTCCATTATTCCACATTATGCTTGTCAGAAATTTAGAATTTTAGTTGTACTGTCAGGATTTCAGTCTTAAAATGTTTTCAATTCTTTCAAATCATTTTTTTAAGGTCTCATGCCATAGAAACATGACTAAACTAGGAACTTCAAAATCTTACTTTATGAGATCTATTTGTTGGCCAAATCAAATACTATAATAACTTCCATTTTCTTACAAGGGTTTGTCACTTGCACCCACCTAGTGATTAAGAACAGATATCCGGCACCAGACAGCTTGATCTTTACTTCAAATTCTGCTACTTAAATTAAATCTGGCTTTTTAATTCAGGAGTTATTTAGACTCTATTCCTTATTTCCTTATCTGTACAACGGAAATAACAATAATGCCTACCTTAAAGTTTTTCTGTGAGGATTTGTCTAATTAAAATATGTTACTAAGGAAACACCTAATACATAAAAAAACCTTAGTAGGTATTTAGCTATTACTTAGAACCAATTCTTTAGAATTGATACCAGAAAGTCTAGTTGTCTATTCTAATAGAGAGCAATTTTTCAAAATTTATTTTGCTTACAAATACCTTTGAAAACATGCATATTTTCAAGTTCTAACTGATTTGTTAGGTATTTTGACAAGAAAAAGTATGATACAGAAGCCCATATGACAATCAATAGAAGTGTTTTTGGTATCTATATTTTTTCATAAAGATCAAAATAAAGCATAGTCTTTTATGAACTTTTTTTATAAACTGGAATTATTCTATATTAATTAATGATCTATTAGTAGGTGGTATTTTAACTATGTATTAATTAGGAGGCATCTTAACGCCTTCCATTTATCTCCTCTAATAAAACTGCCTATAATTTTTAAATTTAATTTGATGCCTAGGCAATTCTTACTCATATTTATGCTGAGTTTTTAAAAAAATTATTTAGCTTTATTTATTGATTTACTTATTTTTTTAATTTGACCAGAGAGAAGGACAAAGAGAGAAAGAGAGAAAGTGAAAGCAAGCCACCAGGTCTGGGACTCTAACTGTGGTCGGCCATGTGGGAGTCCAGTGGCTCTAACCATCATGCAACCTGCTAGCCCCAGTTATCTGAGTTTTTTAAAAGCATTCTTAGCTTTCACTCAGAACCTTTTACTTCCAAATTAGTGACTGTCTCAAACCATTTATTGGCAAAAGTCCATTCATTTTCATTTAATTTCTTGCTTCTAATGAATTCTGCTCCAGTTACAGAATTCAAACATAAGTAATATTCCTTAGTTTACAGAGTTCCCAAAAAGTAATTCAAAATTTTCCTCAATATTGTGTGTTAAGAAGTGTTAACCTGGGCATAATAGGCTTTTAAAATGTGATTCTTCCCTTAGTTTGGCTAAAGCATGAAGGCCAAAGTTGATGCTGGATACAGAGATTTCTGAGAGAAATCACCATCAGTGTTCAAATTTGAGAGGAGGATTTCTGTAAAGGGAACCAGGCTGAGAATCCAGCCCCTGTATGGGAAGGGTCAAGGGGTGACATCCTCTAACCCCAAACAAAGGTGACAGAGAATTTTAAGAGTTCACTCAGTGAACTTGATTTTTACTCCCTGCAGTTGGGATGCAGTGGATTAATGAGGGAGTCATTGCAAAAAGGATCTTGCTAAAGAGGGCAGCCTGCCAGGGCAAGAGGACCCCAGTGGTATGAGTCTGTGTATTGCACTGTGGGGAGCTCAGGAGAAGTCTGGCAAAGGGAAACAGTGCCCATCTCAAGGCAGTTGCAAACAGAAGGACCCAACGGGGGACTCTTCACAGAACTCACAAAAGTTTCTATTGAGAGTCAGTTTTAAATATCTGCTAAACTCAGAGAATGCAAG
>NW_006159883.1:2616445-2647131 GCF_000334495.1 Tupaia belangeri chinensis
TTTACCTCTAGTGGAAGTGGAACTGAAAACTCAGGTTATCCTGCTAAAATAAGAGGAATAAAGAAATACAGAGGATTGATTTTAAATAAAAGTTGGAACTTTTACATTTTTTTTACATTTTACAAGCTATTTTAATTATCTAAAACTGAGACCCTTGGTAATTTAAAGAAATTAGCTTGATTTAGGCTTCTTCAGTTACAGGAATTTATAGCCCTTCACCAAGGAGATTGAAGGGACCAAAAATAATGATGACTTTTAAGTCTATCCTATGAGATCTGCATACTCAATTAAGCTGATTACAAATCTGTGCATCAAAAAAGAAAAAACAAAAAAAGAAACCAAAACAAAAAAGAAAGAAAGAAAAGAAAGAAAGAAAAAAGAAAGGAGACAACTGAAGCAAAGTCCAATACAAATTTCAGTTACAGAACTGAGAATGAGAATTTCCTACTTAATTAATATCTGTTGAAGTTTAAGTCACATTTTCTGTTTCCTGTCCGTGATGGCTGTTTTTTAGATAGATTTTCTACACAAAGCTAGATTTTCTAGTAAGTTATTTACTGAATTAAGCTATTAAAATATACATCCTATTCAAAGCTATTAAAAATGTACATCCTATTCAGTTCAAGTTGACCAGACTGCCACATAGATTTTTTTCCCCCAGCCCTTTCCAAATTCCACTGGACTGATGGTGAAAATGAACAAGGAAAAGTATAAGCCTACAACGTGAAGAGAGAACTGAGAGGAAGATCTTCAGTGCATGAGTTTGCAACAATTTTTTGAAACATCATGTATTTTCCATGTCTAATCTGGGAACAGGAACCAATAGCTCTTTTTTTGAAAAATACTGGCAGAGATTCAGCTAGCCAAGCTGATAGAAAGTAGAGAAAAGGACACAGAAAATAGAAAATAAGAAATGATCAAAGATGCGACAACAAAACTACACATCACAGGAGAAAACAAATCCTTAGATTGAAATGGCCCATATAGTTATTAGCAGAATAGATAAAGTTCTGTTTTAAAGCACACAAGGGGTCTTCCAAAAATTTCAGTGGTAAATATGCATTATGAAAAAAAAATACATGAATTAAAAATTATTTAATTTTATTTATTATTATTATTTTAAATTTGTTATTAGGGCATAAATGCACACGAGAGAGAGAGAGAGAAGAGAGAAAGTGAGAAAGCAAGCTGTCAGGTTCAAGACTCAAACCATGGTTGGCCATGTGGGAATCTAGAGCCTTAGCCACCATGCCACCTCCTGTCTTCAATATGTGAATTTCAAAATGTTTTCCACCAAAATAAATTCATACTTCAATTTCATTTTTTCACAACTCTTTTGGTGTTATATATATATATATATATGAAATTTTTTAACTCCAAAGAGATAGAGAAAATCTTAGATTAAAAATCTATAATAGAACCACAATCACTCTGATACTCATCTTCATCTTTTTATGAGCAAAAATAAATGCTAGATAATATTAGAGTGACATGTTTGATTTTTAAAGGAAAATTACTTTGCATTTAGAATTTTAGTCCAACAAAATCACTAAGCAAGAAAAATAAGTTTTAAATAGACATGTCTTAGCATGTAACTCTCAGACTTTTACTTGTCTTATTCTTAAATTCCTATTTCAGAAAAAGCAACTTGTGGATACACTCAAGCAAAATAAGGGCAAAAAGAAGACAGAGGAAGATTTTTAAAAATCACATCAAACAGTGCCTTTAACACAGAAATACAGCTACGACATCTCAGATGACAGCTTTGTAATATGCTGAAAAACTAGTCCTTTATACTTGAGTAGGAGATTCAGGATTAAGGGAATCTCACTGGAAGGAAAGGAGGTTCCTTATGTAACACATCTGAAAAGTGAATAATTTGCAAACTAGGTAAAGGAATATGAACCAGCAAAAACAATGACAATTTAAAAAATCTGACAGCAATATAATACATGTTAAAAAAGGAAACAATTACAATTTAAAATGATTTTAAATGACTGAAAGTAAAATTCAAATGAATGAAGAGAAAAAGAGCATGAGTGAGCATCATCTAGCCTTGATGCTAAAAATAAACTTTCTAACACACACACACACACACACACACACACACACACGTACTTTCTAGTGACATAGGTAGTAGTACAGCATTAGATTTCAATTGGCTGCATTTATACTTTACAGAAAAATTTAAATTTTGTTTTACCCAATCCATTGATATTTATCTCTATAAATTAACAACTATTCTGAGCTCTAAGATATAGAGCACACTGGATACATTCTAGGGGAACCTGACACTTATTTTGAAGATGATCTGTGGTGGTAGGGGGGCTTCCAAATCCCTGATGTGTGTGAGCTCCTGTTGGCCCATGTGCTACTAGAACTTCAGAGGCCTGTGTTTGGTCAAGTTCTGCCACATATCTAATGAAGCCACCTGTGTATCATTGCCATCCAAGGTGTCCCCATTAAATAAGAAGCCTGCCCTGTAATGGCTCTAGAATTGTTTCTGCCAGACATGGGCATGGTCCTTTGCCACTTCTAGGGCTGCTCAAAATGCTGAGAGCGATGAGCCCTGTTGATGGCAGTCAGTGAGGTCTTGGCTCATGAAAGTCTTTGCTGACAGATGTCACCTTGGCATTAGATGTACTGGTGTCAAAGCAGAGATCCCTGAAGACAACTCCAGCAGTGAAATGTAAGACTCTCTACAGGATGGGCACTGGCAGACAGTAGAGATGAGAATTAAATTCCTTTGCTTTGTAAGTTAGGACTACCCGTATAACACCTGCTATACAGCGGGCACCTAAGATATGATATGCATGATGAGTAAGAAGAAACAGGTATACAGTAAATGACATTCTGGCCAGTTTGTCTAGCTGGAATAATAACTTTAGTGGATATGTCCCATATATATATATATATATATTTAGATTTGTACCAGATAAGTGGGCTCAGCATTATATATTTAAAGGAATTTTAAAAGGAATCTTAAAAAGGAAGGAAAGGGCCAGCCCATGGCATGGTGGTTAAGGCAGCTGTCTCCCACATGGCCAAATGTATGTTTCAAATCCCAGACCTGGTAGTTTTAAAAATGTGTCGTGTGTGTGTGTGTGTGTGTGTGTGTGTGTGCGCGTGTGTGTGTGTGTTCCCAAATCATGAAAGGTGAAAGAGATGAATGAAAAGAGATTATGGTGTCATCATTATCCATAGGGAATGCTTTCTCACTTTCCCTTTCTCTCTCTCTTTCTGTCTCTTTCTGGCAATTGCACGTACCATCTGACAAAATTTAAACAAAGGGAAGAGTGCAGAAAGAAGAAAGGAAAGAGGGAAATAAAGGAAGGAAGGACATAGAAATTATATAAAAGAAAGACTAATGATGCAAATATCATATATCATCTAAGATTATAACAAATAGAATTCTTACTCAAAAAATCATACTACCTTCAGTAGAGTACAATTTCAAAACCTTTTAGGAAGACTTGAATTAAAAGATGAGGAATGTTTTGATTAAGAATTTTTTTTGAAAGGTTTTTGCTATAGGGTGCACTCACCAGCAAGAGACGACAGAAAGCGAGAAATCACGCTCCCCGCCCCCCGGGGGAATGGCCACACCTCAATCCCTTCTCCTCCATTTTCCTCTCAGGATCTTGGGCATGCACGAACACACGCCTGGCATGAGTTTAAGCCACCAGGTTCAGGACATGAACTGATGTCGACTACATGGGAGTCCAGCAACACAGCCATCATGCCAACTGCTGGTCCCAAGAATGTTTTATTCAAACTTTACTACATTAGCCAATATGAAAATTCTTTACTGAAAACTCCTATAAAATTATTGTGGTAATAACAGAAAAGATGTCATTGAGGACTTTGCTCATTGCATTAGAGTATGCCATTTTTGTTTGTTTTTACTTACATTTAATCACTGTACATCTTTACAGTGTACAACATGGTTTTTCCCAGCATGATACAGTCCATGTTAGTCAAGTCAAAGACATTACCATACACTGTCATCAATAGATAGCTTTTCATTTTTGTGTCTATTAAATGTGTTGTTTGCTATTTCCCTGGTCCCTTCCCTCCCACCCTCTATATTCACCATCTATTTCCCACCCCATTAACCTCCATACTATCTCTAGTGTATATAGTTGCCCTTCCTGCTATTACATCTTTCCATTTCTGCTATAGAAATATATGGCTGAGTAGTATTCTCTAGAGTGTAAGTGCCAATTTTTTTTCAATCTTATCATCTGTTCTTAGACATTAGGGTTGATTTCATGTCCTAGCAATTGTAAATAAAATTATAATAAACATGAATGTGCAAGTGTTTTTATTACTGAGGGTATTTTCGGTAGATATATAAGAGTGGAATTACTGGGTCATATAGTAATTCTATTTTTAGGTTTCTGAGAAACCTCCATATCATTCTCCACAGTGGTTGTACTAATTTATATTCTCACCAAAAGTGTAGGAGGGGCCCCCTTTCACCACAGCTTCATCAGGCTTGTAGCATTCTTTATTATTATTATTTTTAAAATTTTAGCCATTCTGATGAGTTAAGGAGTATCTTTCATGGTTTTAATTTTCATTTCCTTAATGATGAGAGATGTCGAGAATGTTTTCATGTATTCTTTGGTCATGTATGTCTTCTTTGGAGAGTTGTCTATTCAGCTCATTTGCCCATCTTATCATTGGATTGTTTGCTTTTTGTTTGTTTGTTTGGGGGATTTTTGGCAGTTCTGCTCCGTGAGTACTCTGCATGTTTTGGTCATTAGTCCCTTATCCAATGCATAGTTTACAAATATATCCTCCCACTTTGAGGTTTGTCTCCCCACTCTAATGATTATTTCTTTTGCTGTGCAGAAGCTTTTTAGCATAAGGCAGTCACATTTGTCTATGTACAGGACTACTGCCTGTACTTTGGGGGTCTTCTTTAAGACATCTCTAAGAGTTTTTCCTGTGTTTTCCACCAGTAGTGCTGTAGTTTGAGGCTCTACATTTAGACATTTATCCAGGTTGAGGTGATTTTTGTAAAAGGTGAGTGATAGGGGTCCAATTTCATTTTCTGTAGGTGGGTATATAGTTTTTCCAGGACCATTTTCTGAAGAGATTTTCTTTTCTCCACTGGATTGTCTTGTGCCCTAATGTTGAAGTTCAGTTGGCTACATATTTTGGGGTTTGTTTTTGGGTTCTCAATTTTGTTTCATTGGTCAACCTGCCTGTTTTTGTACCAATATCATACTGTTTAGACTATAGAACCCTAATATAGAACTACTGAGGAAAGGTTCATTTTAGTCCATCTTATGCCATTTTTACA
This sequence comes from Tupaia belangeri chinensis, assembly GCF_000334495.1. NCBI lineage: Eukaryota > Metazoa > Chordata > Mammalia > Scandentia > Tupaiidae > Tupaia > Tupaia belangeri. Next base: position 2,621,757 of record NW_006159883.1, read on the forward strand.
TAATTTTAAAATTACAGAAATATTATTTATATAAACATTTACATACAAATCATCTCAAATTTCAAAAGAAATGCACAAATAATGTTAAAGGAGTTTTTATCTAAAGAAGAAAATTCTATCCAGGAAATATTTCAATCTAAAAAAAAAGGACTTTCTGAGTATATTTTTAGTAATTAGTCTACTTAGTGAAATAAGTTCTTTGTTCTTGTAAATCTTGTTCTATTTAATAAGCATTATCACATGTAGAGTACAGCAAAACAGGAAATGCCTTGTAGAATAAAATTTACAAACAATATACAGCATTTATAGTTGACTAATCTCAAGATGAAGAAACTTCTGGATTCATAATAATCAACTCTATTTTAATTCAATTGTGTTCTATGAGAAATTCAAATCAAATATGCTAAAATATAATTAGATATATACTCTTTGGAGGAATTATTTCGGATTATGTCCAGTAAAGCCAAGTCTTCATAAAAGCTACTAATGGATATAATTTTTGTCTCTGCAGGAAAACTAAGAAGTAAACCCCCTTGAACTTCACTTAACCTTCAAAGGAATCACTTAAGATTTGACTTGAAATTCTTTGGAGGGGTTATGGTGGGAATAACAAGAAAATTTCCAAGAAAACCAAGATGAAAATGGGTTTTGATGCAGTTTTCTGCACAATAGTCAAAACACCCATGTCAAACTAAAATTCCTCTTAGTTATTAACCAGCAGTGTGTGCAGTGAAATTCCTGACCTTTATTTCACCTCCAGCTTCCCTCACTACCTAGTTTTTTTATCTGTCTGAATTATTTTCAAGAAGTACTTATATCCAAAAGAGTATAAGTTTTCTATCAGAATCCACCAATATAAAGCACTTTTATGGAGACCTTTGTATTAGTTTTCCATTTCTGCTATAATAAATTACCCCAAACTTAATAGCTTAAAAGCAAAATAAATGTATTATTTTAGAATTCTGTTGGTCAGTAATCTGAAGTAAGCATCACTGGGCTGAACTGAAGTCACAATGTTAGCAGGATTGCATTCTTTCTGGAGATTCTAAAGGAAAACTCCATTTCTTTGTACTTTTTATTGTTTATTTGTTTTCTTTCCAGCAAGTAAGGACTAATATGATTTTGCTTAGGTGCCTTCCTCCATCTATGTAGTACATTATTTCAAACTCTGCCTCCTTTATTACTCTAGCTTTGGCTCTTCCCGAGTTCTTTCAGGTGAACCATTATGATTTTATCAGATTTATTCAAAAATACAGGTTGTACTCTTCCTAACAAGAATCTTAAATGCATCTTTAAAAAAAAATGCCAAAGGATGAGTCTGCTTGCTGGAGAGAGATGAGAGAGAGTAGGAGAGAGAGAGAGACAGAGAAAGTGAAAATCACTCCCTACCAACTCTCAACATAGGGATTGTCATGATGCAATCCCTTCTCCTCCATCTCTCTAACCTTTTGATATTTTTGGCACACACACACATGTATCTGGCATATTTTTCAAGTGCAGAGTCTGGGACTCCAACTGCACAATTGGCCATGTGTTATCCAGCTGTCTTAACCACCATGCCACTGAGTGGCCAATTTTTTGTTGTTGTTGTTTTTTGTTTTTTTTTTTTTGAGAGGTTTTTGCCACAGGGCACGTGCGCTCGCTGGAAAGACAGAGAGAGACAGCGAGACAGAAAGCACGAAATCACCCCCCAGGGGGTATGGCCACACCACAATCCCTTCTCCTCCATTCTCTTCTTGGGATCTTGGGCATGCACGCATATGTGTCAGGCATGAGTTTAAGCCACCAGGTCCAGGACTCGAACCACGGTTGACTACATGGGAGTCCAGTGACATAATCATTACACTAACTACTGCTCCTTGCTGGCCAAATTTAATCACCTTTTTAAGTTTCTTTTCCATGTCAACTAATGTTCCCAAATTTCAAAAACCATGACATTGACATGTCACTCTCTGGCCTCCAAAGATTTATGTCTAACCTACTTGCAAATATATTCCCTTCATTCCAACATCTGTAAAGTCTCAACCAATTTCACCATTGATTAAATGTAAAAAATTTCATCTCAATGTTGTCAGCTCAGAAGTCCAAATGTTATCTAAATCAGATGTGAGTGACACTCTGGGTGTGAGACCTCCTGGGGCAAAACTTCTCTCCATCTCTGGATTTACAAAATTAAAAAGCAAATGATCTGCTCTGAAATACAATCTTGGAAAAGAATTAGATAACGGTTACAGAATTTTCCTTCCGAAAGGAAGAAATTGAAAAGAAGAAAAGAATGGCTAGTCCTAAGCAATTTCAAATCCAAATGGAGAAACTGCTAGGTTTCAGTGCCTGGAAATATTATTCTGCAGTTTGCAATTCTGTCCTGGGTCCTTTCTTCACCCATAAAACACCGCATTCCCTATTTTCAGGGTGGGAAGGGGTTGTCAGAAAGACTTGGTGTGATTTGTGTCAGGGATGAAGGGAAAAAAATGCCTATTTTTGCCTGTCTCTTAGTGATAAAATGTTGAAAATAATGTTTTTTCTTTTTTAAATTTAAGTTGTATAAAATGTTCCCATATCAAATTGCTTCTAGCAAAAACATCACTTCAAAAAATCTCCAACGACAACAGTAAAAAATGTAAAAGACTACATATCTACTAGTACTGCATCAAAACCATACCATCAAAATACCATGTATACATCTGGAATAAGATATTTAAAATTCTTTTGTTACAATTATCTATACTATTGCAGAAAAAATAACAGAGTACACTTTATTTTTTTATTTTTTAAAATTTTTTCTTGGAAGGGTTTTATGCTATAGGGCACATGCGCTCACCAGAAAGACAGAGAGACAGAGAAACAGAAAGCGAGAAATAACCCCCCAGGGGTATGGCCATGATGCAATCCCTTTTCCTCCATTTTCCTTTCAGGATCTTGAGCACACACACACACATAAGCACCTGGCATGAGTTTAAGTCACCAAGTCTGGGACTTGAAGCACGGTCAACTACATGGGAGTCCAGGGACATAGCCATTATGCCAACTGCTGGTCCTCAGAGTACACTTTAAATAAAGGAAAATTCGGTTATGTGAGTATTTTTCAGAGCAACAATTCATTTGGGCTAATCTAGGTTTTGTAATGACAGATTAATTAAGAGAAACTGCCCAAACTCTTGGATATAGCTAGAGAAAATGATGTGTTTGAACTAAAACAATGAATGTTTAAATTAGTAGAAGGAATACTTTTACATTTGTTCCTGACCCCAGATTTGTGTTGTGGACAACCTCATTGAAAATTGCTTTAACTCAGATGTGGATGGCAGTTTCACTGTAAAAAGGTACACACTAGAGAAACAATTTATTTTGCTATTTACTTTGGATTAATTTCACAGCTGAAATTGAATATGAAGAATGGCTTGTTTATTTTAGATAAGCTTGGTAACTGGAACCAAGTGGTGATGGCCCTGGTGTATGAGCCGTCTCCACTTATAATTAAACAAGCCAGCTTCTGAACAGAGGGAAAAACCTGCCTGGATGACATGTACAGGATAATAAGTTGCAAAAATTAAATTTTTATATTTAAATATAAAGATAAGGGACAATGAAGTTTACCCCATGTCCAATTCTGGATTAAACAGAAAAATCAGACAAGTGGATAAAGGCCCCAAACCATAAAGCATGTACTGGTCCTTTAATTGCCTTTGACTACTGCTCTATGGGATAAGTATGATGAGGTGACATAGGTAGAGCTGCTATTGAATAAAACTACCACATTATGCCAAAAGATTATGTTGAGGTGACCTCTGAAAGGTTACACAGTAGAGATCTCTGTGGATTAAGGCAGAGTATCTTTACAGAACAAGAATTGACCCTAAATTCAAAAGGGTGAATGTGGGAAGGTAAATTTTCATAGTGATTTACTTTTTAAAAAGACATGTATATAACTGTACTTATCTTTTAAAAGACTAAGGCTTATGCAGATGGACTTTAGTTGTTTTATTTTCTACCTTGTCTTTACTTCAGGTTGTGTTTCTGTTTGGGATGAAATAAAATGAGAAACACATCCCCGTTGCCTTCAATGTCTGCCCCTACTTGCTGAGTCCCACCACTCTTAGCATCCACACCCTGTTTGCACTTGAACACATTAGTTTTGCCAAATCTACTTAATGAACCCTGTTGCTTGGGTAGATTTCCACCAGATCACATATGTGATTCTATAAAAATTTTAAAAATATCCCCACAACAGAAATATTAAGTGGTTTAATTTTAGCCCATTGATAGGAGATGAAGTATGGATTGTCAACATGACTAACTTTTGTGACTGAAAATAATTTATAATATAGTCAAATAAGTGTATTAAAATATTGGCTTATCTGTTATCTTTAGTGTTAATATTCTGTGTTCTTTTACATTTTTTTCCAAATAAAACTAAAGTTGTCTGAGACTGAGTCGCTACTGATAAAGATTTATTAACCATGTAAGTTTAATACTTACTTCACAGTTTAATGTAGCTTAAGATATCAAGTTGCAGAAATAAAAACCTACTAACTCTGTTAACTCTGACCTTTCCTAACATGAATTATACTAAAGCCACTGCAATTGAGACTATGTAATTTTTTAATCATGAATTAAACATCAAAATTAACTAGAGTAGTTTTAGATATAATATTAATATATTGCACTCTTATGCTCAATGACTTATATCCTAAACAAGATTGGCAAAAGCACTAAATCAACAGGCTGAGAAATACATAGTCCCTAAAGAGAAATCGTACCCTAGTTGGGGGAGGTTTTTGGTGGTGGGGTTGGGTCTTTCTTCAGGTTCTTCCATATTCCCAATGCTTTTGTCTTTGAGAGCAAACTTCCCCAGTTAGTTAGATCATTGTTAAAAGTTTATGAAAGTGTTCTGAAGAAATAACATGTGAATCTTGGAGGAAGTTATTTCTGGCCTGGTTTACTTATAGGTCCCAAGAGGAATAAGGTCATATGAAAGTAAAAGCAGAGGTCTGCTCACACTATGCAAATGCCATGAGAGAACAACACATGCATAGAAATGATGAAGGATACATAGTTCTATGGAAATCAAAAAGTCAAATCTCAAAGGCTGTCCTATAAGATTCATTATTTAGTCATTTAAAATATGTGTATTTGTGGGGCCAGAAAGTGGTGTGGTGGTTAAGGTGTCTTGCTTCCACTTGTTAGAACATGGTTTGAGTCCCTGACCTGGTGGCTTGCTTTCTCATTTTCTCTCTCTCTCTCTCCCTCCACCCCTCGCTCTCTCTCTCTCTCCCTCCACCCCTCGCTCTCTCTCTCTCTCCCTCCACCCCTCGCTCTCTCTCTCTCTCAAGCTAGTGCACATGTCCTACCGCAAAATAATAATAATAATAATAACAATAAAGTTAAATTTAAAAAATTAAAACAAAAATGTGTATTTGCCATTCAGATTCACCTCCTTATTCAAAGTGGGACTGTTGTTACAGATACGTCCTTAATGATTTAGCAAGTATTTATTCAGTACTTTCATTGTTCTGAATTGTTTTAGGTGCTAGAGATAGAAAGTGGAAACAAAATAGACAATGGGCTGCCTTATAGAAGTTACAGTCTATATACAGTAGTATAGAAAACACAAAAACTGGCATTGGAAGGGAAAGTGGGTATAAAATTCTCATAAGCGATCAAAAATAATAATGGTAGTTTGAAGAACATGCTCATTCATTATCAATCCTCTAAAAAAGGGAAACTCTGAAAGCTCTTACGTGCCATAAAAATCTATTAGATCTATTAGATCAGGTTAATCTAGATTGAGCTTCAGGGAAATTACACTTACCTAATGAGAGCTATCATTAAAGTAACCAGCAGTGGGTGTAAGAGCATTCATTATTCTTTCATCAGTTATTCCCATGATTCATACAAGTGTACTTCACCACTGATTTATTAGGCCTAAAATCCAATATTATAAGGTAATTTGAAGTCTTATCAAAGCAGAGAAATTATTATGTAAAAGTTTCTGAATAACAAATGAGCTATGAAAAGAAACAAAAAATAAGCCCCAGGGAGCTCACATAGTTGGAACATAATCATACACTAACCACAGAACAATAATCAAAACTGCCACATAAATGTACTTTTATTCAGTTCACTAACTCATCAGCATAGTGGTGCTGCTGTATTCTAAGGAGACAGAATCTACGTAATACAATAAAACTACTTAGTTATGCCAATGATGATGGATGGTAGTACTAAAGTATGATCTTCACTTTTGGGAACACAGTGAGCTAGAACCCTTCACAAGCCACCCATTCCTTTTCCTTCCATAAATCTCGTTGATATAGCTGAGAAGTTTTATCTCAAAGCAAATTTCATAGTATATTTTGAAATAAATGTGGACCTATTACATTCTCTCTTATTTAGAGTTGTTTAAATAAAAATAATGATCAGGAGGTAATATAATTAAAAAATAAGTAAAAAGACTTGGAACGTCCTCTAGGTTGTCATTTTTAAAGCAAGAGAGAAAAATCAATGAATATGTTTGATTGAAAATGAATGGGTAATGGGGCTAGGAGCTGGCATAGCAGTTAAGGCACTGGATTCCCACATGGCTGAGCCACTGGAAATTCTGGACCTGGAAACTTGAAAATCATGCCGAACATGTGTGTGTGCATGCCCAAAATCCAGCAAGAGAATGGAGGAGAATGGATTGTATGTAGCATGGCAATCTTCCATGTGGGGTGATTTCTCACCTTTCCTCTCTGTCTCTCTCTGGCAAGTGCAAAAACAAAACAAAACAAAACAAAACAAAACAAAACAAAAACAAGTAAACTGATTCGTTGATAAGTTCATTCATTCATTTATCCTTACATTTACTAAATACTTCTGCTTCATACACAGACCTTTCCTTCACAGAAATAAGTAGCATGATTTATATTCTAGCAGAAGATACATCAAATAATTATGAGTCTTATAAATCATGTGGAAGATAGATGCTAAATTAGGGAGATTCCTGGAATTTTTCCAAGATATGGGTAAGGAGGCTAAAAGTAGGAGAAGATGATATATCAGAACTTCTGAGAAAATAATGGAGATAAAGAGAAGGCGGTAGAGTATTTAGATTTAAAGAGCTCCAAAGATTTCTATGTGCTCTCCAACATAAGGCATCTGCCTAGGTTAAAGTCCAGTCTTTGAAAGGAACATTTATCTCCCAACATGGCTAATGTTCTATATTAATTGGCAACATGGAGTGGCAGAGGAAAAGAGTAAATTTTTTTGGCAAGTGAAAATGAACCTATCTTCTCTGAAGAAGTGTGGTATACCATTGATGGCAATTTCTAGAAGGGGCAGGATCAGGATCGTGCACATTAGGAGCAGCTCCATCAGCTCAGTGCCTCATTTCTTTTGTTTCTCTCTAACCACTCCCACCTCCAACTTGAATCAACCATTAGCTCCACCTGGATACCAGTCCAGCTCCAGCCGTTGGATATATCTTAGCAGGAGCAGCAAGTATTTAAACAGCTTAGTTTTATCTTCTCCTGGGGTTTGAAAGTTATCAGTGAAGTCCAGCAAGGGTTAGTCTTGTGGCCATATTAAGTAGATATTTTCTTCTTTTTCCTTCATGACATACTAGTATACAGATCTGGGCTTCTGCTTGATCCCTCCCTTTATGATTGGTTCTCTCAGAATGGGGCCATTTCTACAACCTCTCCTCATGAGGGAATTTGGTAATTTACTTGGCCATCCTCTATCCTGTAGGTGGTTGGACTTTGCCATTAGTCTCTGCTTAGGGTTGTTTCTGTGAATAAAATTTCCTAAAATCATCATATAAATCTAGTTTAATATAAAATTGCCTAGGATTTCTTATTTCTCATGGATTGCTTAACCTGTCCTCTACTATGTCCTGAAATCACTTGACCCCACTGAGGTTAATAGCATCACCAAGCTGGTTAATTCAAGGCTTTCTTTGGCAGACACTCTTTTTAGGGTACTTATTTTCTACAGGCATGCCAGGTTTTCAGACCAACATTAAAATAATAAAATGGCATTGAGCCAGTGAAAATCATCTGGATTCTATCAGAGGCTGTTTCATTGACATTTTTTTACTTTTCCCTTCTTTCTACTGAATGAACCTACTGATGTCTATGCATCTGAATTTGTCTCTGACTTGAAAATAAAAGAACTAGGATACTGAACATAGACAAGAATCTTTTATCCAACACTCTGGCTATGGGGAAAAAATAATCTAAAACTTGGCTTCACCATCAAAATTATTCACGGGCACACCAGAATCACAGAATTCAGTCTATGACAAGATGTTCTTCTTATATAATATACTGGCTCTCTCTCTGTAACCAGATTGTGACTTCTTTCTACCAGCCAAAAAGCTGATATATTCTTGGAAATGTCTCTTCTAGAATTTTAAAAAGAAAATAACTTACACTCTAGGAAATTATTTTGTCCACAAAAGAAAGAGATGCCTTCTCCCTTAAACATTAAGACCTCCATGTCAGCTATATTTATAGAAGCCAAGTTTGCCAAATGTCAGTGTATGGTTTCATGAGGGAGATGACTCTTCTGGGTTCTAAGGCATGTATGGCTATTGTATTCTTATTGCAGAACAGAAGCTCTCAAGTCTGGCTGCACAGTAAATCACCTGCTGAATTTCCAACACATCCTTCTAATGCCTGTCATTTCCCAGGATTTTGATTTAATTGACTTTGGTTGAGACCCAGGCATTGGGATTTATTTTTTCAAAGCATACCAGGTACTTCTACTGTCCAGTGTTAAGAACCAGTTACAAGGTCAATTTGTCTTCTTTTTCCTTGTTATTGAACCCAGGTTCCTGATTACCTGGATGGAATATTTACCTCAGGTGTTTCCATTCTATTTCTCAGGTATTTCCTTTAAATGTGAGCAGGTAGAATAAATAATGCACCTGAATGCGAACCCAAGGACCCTCACCTCCAGTGTCTCCATCTATCTCCTCCTGATCCCAGGAGCCTTCCTAAAGATTTCCTCAATCACCCTCCTGATGCTTTGGAACAGATGGTTTGTCTTAACAAAACATTTTGCTATTTTTAATTTGTTTGGTGATTTAAGGCCAGATTCTTCCCTCAGATCCAAGAAGCCTTCAGTGGATTTCAAAACAGTTTTAAATGCTACCAGGTAAAGCTTATTCCACCCTAGTTAGTGAATTATATAGCACCATGATCATCCTTTAATTTTGTGATATCTATACATCTTATTATTTTACATCTCCCAGTAATACAGGACTTAATATTCTAACGCCTCTAGAATCTCCTCCATCTAGAATTGTTCCTTTTAAAAAATATTTAATATTGCTGACTTGAAAGCCATTTCTTACCCAATGCTACTTGATATTCAAAATTATTTATTATTTGTTTTATAGTTTTTATTTTTAAAGTTTTGCTCTTTAGGAAATGCCACTAGTAATGTAATATGTGGCATCCTATTAAGTTATATGTTCTTTTCAAATACCCTTCAACGTTATTATGAAATAAAAAAATTGAATTTTAAATGCAATGTTGTGTGCTCTGCTAGCTGCAGAAAATAAGGCCTTTGGGGATAGGTTTGGTAGTATAGATTCACATTAACGTATTCTTTCTTTTTCATACAAAATGCATCTACAAAATTATATGGTTTAGAGTCATAAAAATGAAATTTAATCCATGCAAGTAACTACATTCTATGATTTAATGGGTGGATAGATATATTTTTAAAGAAATATGCATGTTTAGTAATAAATTAACAATTTTTAAAAATAATTTTTTTATTTAACTTAATTTATTATTATTATTATTACTTTATTGATTTGCCAGAGAAAGACAGAGAAAGAGAGAGAGAAGAAAAGTGAGAGAGCAAGGCACCAGGTCTGGGACTCGTACTGCTGTTGGCCATGTGGGAGTCCAGCACCTTAACCACCAAACCACCTGATGTCCCCTATATTGGAAATTTTAAGGTAAGCCTAGTGGTTACTGTAGGAAATAACATTAAGTTAAATGGTTTGAGTCTCTTCACTGTCATTTCCTTTTGAACTATCCCTTAGTCTTGTAGGGATACAGTGAACAAGAGACAATAAATTTGTACATTTAGCAGTTGAATGCAAGTAAAGAGGGAACCCCATGAGATTTCAAATAATGAGATAATGTATCACCTCTTCTACAGGGCCAAGTCCAGATCTAGTTTTACAATTTTGGAGTTTCATTATATTACTCTACTTAATTAATATAACATCTGATTTTATTAGATCTTTTCCGACTGGCAAAATCAAATGATTCCTTTAATGGGATAATAAAAAAAATTAATTTTATGTTTTTGTCCATTTATTCCAGCAATCATAAATTCAATTTTGAAATGGCACACTGTTGATCATCATGTTAATGAGGACAATGGCAGCCCACCATATTTTTTTAACATCCTATTTGGCAAAAGTGAATAAACATAATCATAGAATTAGTCTGGCAGTGAGGACACTCTTGTTTTAACAGAGGTTTTCAAGGCAAGTCACTTTACTTCCCTGAGCCTCAAGTTATCTTCCCTGTAGAATGAGATGGTTAGACTATCTTCCACTAGTTAAAATTCTGCCCTCTTGGGTCCTAAGGCATTCTGAGAGGCGGCTCCATGGCCAGAGGAGCTGAGAAGCAGTTATACAGCCTTCATTTCATCCAATCAGGTGCCTCTTTTGTAGTTAAGGTTACTTTTATTTGAAAATAAATCATTTTCTAAAACTAGTTTGAAATATGATTAAAGATTGGTCAAAGTCTTGGGACCAGCAGTTAGCATAATGGCTATGTCGTTGGACTCCCATGTAGTAAACTGCGGTTCTCGTCCTGGACCCGGTGGCTTAAAACTCATGCCAGGTGCGTGTGTGTGCATGTCCAAGATCCCGAGAGGAGAACAAAGGAGAAGGGATTGTGGCGTGGCCATCCCCCCGGGGGGTGATTTCTCCCTTTCTGTCTCTCTGTCTCTCTCTCTGTTTGGCGTGCGCACGTGCCCTATAGCAATTTGGGGTTGGCAAGTTCCCGAAGGCAAAAACCCCTCCAAAAAAAAAAAAAAAAAGATTTGTCAAAGTCTTATCCAATTCCAGAAGTAGAAGAACATTTTACAATAGGAGTTCAGTTCTTATGTCATGCCCAAAGACTCTGACTGGAAAGCTAAATTTGCATGCCAGACTGATATTTTATAGACTTTGATATTAAAGGATGAAATCAATCAATTATGTGAGGCTAATACATGGTCTGAGACTATCAATCACCATTGTAATCCAGTATAGCACATCATAATTACTTTAAATGCTTTTGGATTAAAAAAAAAAAATCAGTGCCTAGGAGTACAGAGTCAGAATCTGGAGGAAATGAAAAATGGTTGTGGTGATGCGTATTTAGAAAATATGTTCCCAAGTTGTTGTTCTGCTTACCTGCAACAACCATTTACTCTGTTTTTTGTGCTTTTATACCTTAATTTTCTATTTTATTTTCCACCATAGAATTGACATCACTATTTATGATAATCTAGTGAAGTAGGATTAGAAACTAATATTTTGTTTTTACCCAGAGGAACCTTCTTTCTAAAAAATGAGAATCGTGATCTTCCATAAAATGGCCTTCTCTTGCACCCTGAACACTCTGAAAACCTAGATGAACTTCATTAGCATCTACTGAAAAAAGGTAGTATTGATTCCTATTGAAAAAAGATAACTAGAATTCCCACTGTGCATCTGTTTCAATTATAGTCTATGTCAACTAGCAAAAAATCACTAAAGGCTTGGAATCTCCTTGCAGTGACCAACCTCTTTTGATTTCACAGCTGCAGCCTACAAGACAAAGGAAGAAGAAAAGCATTTTCTGCCATTTTGTAGGTTGCCTCTTCACTCTGTTTATTATTTCTTCTGTTGTGCAGAAGCTTTTTAGTTTGATATAATTCCATTTGTCTATTTTTGCTTTTGTTGCCTATGCTTTTTAGATATTATATAAAGTATACTAAGGCCATTTTCATAAAGTGTTTCTCCTGTGTTTTCATCTAGTAGTTTTATAGTTTGAGTGTCTGACATTTAAGTCTTTCATTCATTTTGAGCTAGTTTTTCTAAATGGTGAGAAAGAAGAGTCTAATTTCATCCTTCTGCATGTGAATATCTATTTTCCCAGCATTACCTATTGAAGAGACTGCCCTTTCCCATTGTGTGTTCTTGGCACCTTTGTTGAAAATTAGTTGGCTGTAAGTGTGAGAATTTATTTTTGGATGCTCTATTCTGCCCATTGGTCTTTGTGCATGTTTTAATGCCAGCACTATGCTATTTTTGCTACCAGGCTTGGTGTGGTTAGAGGGGAAGTGGAAACAGGAAGATATTGTTCAAAAAGTACATAATTACAATTAGATAGAAGGAATACATTTCAAGAAATCAATTGTACAGCAAAGTGACTTTAACTATGATGATATATTCATCAAAACTTTAGAGAGTGTATGTTATGGACTCTTACTACAGAAATGATACCTACATGAGATAATTCATTTGCTTATTAGCAATATTTAATCACTCCACAGTGAATATAAATTTTAAAACATCATGTCATGCACTATAAAAATATTCAATGTTATCTGTCATTTTAAAAGTAAAGAAAAAGAAGCAGAAGAATGGAAAGAAGTAAGGGGTTTAAGAAGCTGGACATGAGTTAACTTATGTAAAAGATGTTCCCCAGAAATATAAATGAATGTTTATCAACAGTATGACTTCCTTCCAATCATGGCTATGTTTACAGGCTAGATGATTAGGGATGTGGAGAGACAGAACTCTGTCCTTTTAAAATTTTTTTTAAACTTTTGGGAACCAGCAGTTAGCGTAATGGCCATGTCGCTGGACTCCCACGTAGTCGACTGCAGTTCGCATCCGGATCCGGTGGCTTAAAACTCATGCCGGGCGTGTGTGCGTGAGTGTCCAAGATCCCAGGAGGAAAATGGAGGTGAAGGGATTGCGGCGTGACCATCCCTTGTGGGGGGTGATTTCTCGCTTTCTTTCTCTATGTTCTCTCTGCCTGTCTGGAGAGCGCACGCGCCCTATAGCAAAAACCTCTCCAAAAAAAATTTTTTTTTTAATTTTTAATTAATTAGTTTACATTCATTCACTGAGCATCATCACAGCATACAAAATGTGATTTTCCATCCAGAATAGATAGTGGTTTAATCATATATGATATTGTCAATAAGCTTCCATTTCTAGTTTCATACATATATATGCGTGTGTGTACATATATATTTATGTATAATTTATATATATGTTTTCCCTCTATTTTTCACTCTCTGCCATTTCCAACCCTCCTACCAAACTATCTCTGGTGTATAGCTGTTTTCCATTCCATTTTCCCCCACATTTTACTGATTCGCAAAATTTCTTAAATAATCTAACTACTTTAAATAGCAAGTTCGCATGTTCAGCTGATATATACACATCTGTGAATATATGACTGACTTAGGCATGAAAGTCTGAGTAGAATGAATATACTATAAAGTAGCACCTAGGTGATGCTCTATAGCTTACTATGGTTATTAAAAAGATATTTTTTAATTTCAAGAAAGGCGGTTTTAGCTTTAATAAATAAAAGAAATGCTAGAAAACTTTGCTTAAAATTTAAAGCCAGGAAACAACAGGTTAGCATTCTGTTCAGATAGTGGGTAAATGAACCTGTCGGCAACTCAAGTTAGGACAACAATGCTTAAAACTGGAAAACTAAGCCCAGAAGAAAATCAGCAATGTTTTAGTCAAAAGACATAGCATTCTATTTCACCAGTTCAGTCTCATGTACTTAATCTATTTTCTGTTGTAGTCTGATCTTCCCGATTAAATTTTGTTATATGATATTCAACTCCATACTTGTCCCTATGATTAAGTGGGCCATTTTCTTAATTTTTGAACTCTTATTTCTGTGTGTATTTAATTTTCCTGGTATAGCACTCCCTTTAGAACTTTTTGGAGAGATGGTCTGGTGTTGGTAAATTCTTTCTTTTCTTGTCTTTTCTTCCCATATGAAGGATACAGTTACAGTTTTCTTGGTTGAAATTGCTTTTCCCTAAATGCTTTGAATAGATTTTCCATTCTTTACTTGCTCACATTGTTTCTGATGAGAGGTCCGCTGTTACCCTGATGGGACATCCTGTGTAGGTAACTTGACATTTCTTTCTTGCCAATCTTAGGTTTTTGTCTCTGTCTGTGATTTTGGTCAATATGGCTATAACATGTCTTGGAGAAGATCTTGGGCTGATTCTATTTGGAGTTCTTTGTCTTTCTTGGGCATGGATCTTTGAATGCCCCTCTAGGTTTGGAAAGTTTTCTTATAGGATTTCATGGGATAGATTATCAATGCTTTCATGAGTCTCTTTGCCTTCTGGGATATCAATTATCCAGATTTTCGGACATCTGATAGTATCTAGTATTTCTCATATATTATTCTCATTTATTTTGGGAGGGGGCAATTTTCTGTTATTGTGGTGGATTTTTCTAGGCCAGTGATTCTACCTTCTACTTTTAATTTCATCCTCCAAGAAACATGAGAATGGGCTGCAGAAGTAGAATTCTATGATAGTCAGTGATATGTCTAAGATAGCTTTCCAAAACTCTATGAGTAGTGTCCATCAAAGCAACTATTCTGATGAAAGGAAAGCTGAATTTACAGCAATCTCTAAAGTTACACTGTCTTAATTCCAGCCCTAGTTTTCTTATTTCCTAGCAGTTCAGCATTTGAAAGCTTTCCACAACAGCTACTCAATTCCCTGATTAGAAAGTTATTAATGAATGCTAGTTATTGTTACTGACATTGCTGCCCAAATCAATCAACCTCAACCTGACTTTCCAGACCAGAAAGTAATCCTACATACAATATAATAAATTCAGTGAGTATTGGGTCATCTGAAAAGTAATGACACAGTTTTGCATAGAAAAACATGTCATGACTTTCCCAATGACCTAATACTTGCTAAGCACCTACCAAGTAGTAAGCACTTTTTTAGTGCTGCAGATAAATACAAAACAGGGAGGGGCTATGGTGATTTATAAGATATAATTTAGTTTAAGTTGGGCAGATGATTGTAAATATAGGTATTCTCAAGTGCTGTTAGAGAGTGATTAATTCTGTGTAAATGATGGAGTTGGTTTAGGGAAGGATTCATGGGGAAGGTGTAATTTGGGCATTATCTTATGGGGAAGAGTTAGAAGATAAACAACTAAAACAAGGGAAAATAAAAAATAGCTCGGAAAAATTACAGAGAATAAGAGTGCTTACTTCTGGGAAAAATAGCAAGAGAACAAAGATACCCACTCTAGTATGTCAACAGCTCTGAGCTGCAGTGCTGCTTCCTAACCTTTACTGACTGTTTCC
The DNA here is from genome assembly GCF_000334495.1 of Tupaia belangeri chinensis. Taxonomy (NCBI): domain Eukaryota; kingdom Metazoa; phylum Chordata; class Mammalia; order Scandentia; family Tupaiidae; genus Tupaia; species Tupaia belangeri. The sequence continues at coordinate 2,637,119 of NW_006159883.1, forward strand.
AAGCTTCAATATCCTCCTATGCACCACTACCATATCTGGTTGCAGTAAAAACTGAATGAGTAATCAATTATCAGCACCATATTTGTTATATACTATGGTGGTGGTGAGATGATATTGAAGACATTGTTGATGATTTGGAGAAATATGGAATTGAAACAAATTTTAAAAAGGCAACCAATCTCCTCGTGGAAACTTTTGGACAAGATAGAGAAAACTGGGAATTTAGAACACAAAAATTGGTGAGATTGGGGTTTTACACAAGAGTGAGAGTTATGATCACATCAGGACATCATCCAAGAAGCAGAATAGGTGATGGCATAAATAGGAGAAAGAGTAATACAAGGCAGGGCCTATAGCAATAGTACAGAAAAGGTATGTGGAGGGTGGACCCAAGAGCAACAGTAGTACAGATAGAGAGCTTGGTGCAATCTGAGAGATTTTGGAAGAACCCAGGGACTGACATGTGGTGATGGTGGGAAGTAAGAGGGGAAATAATAGAAATTTCTAGCTTGGCCGATTGACTTCATAATGATTTCCTACAAGTAGGTCAGGGAATATAGGAAATGTGAAGGAATGAAAATAGTTGTCAGGAGAAGATTTCAAAAACAGAAGATTAGTGGGCCAGCAGGTGGTGTGGTTAAAAGTGTTTGTCTCTCACAAGGTCAACCACAAGTTGTCAGGAGAAGATTTCAAAAACAGAAGATTAGTGGGCCAGCAGGTGGTGTGGTGGTTAAAAGTGTTTGTCTCTCACAAGATCAACCACAGTTTAGTTTGAGTCCCAGACTGGGTGGCTTGCATTCTCCCTCTCCCTCTCTCTCTCTCTCTCTCATTCTGGTCACATTGAAAATAATAATAATGATAAATAAAGTTAAAATATATTTTTTAATAGGAGATTAGTATGTAAACTATTCAAGCCTTCCATTAGATCCCCTGAGCATCTGAAGAGAGCACACAGTGTTCCATATAATGAATTTGTTTCTTCCGGGAAAAGTGTAGTGTGCCAGTCAAAAAGGCAGCACACATCTGAACCACGCAGGGAGGAAGAATGTATTCTTAGTACAGTTATGAATATGTAAGGATCCAGGAAAGATAATCAGAAAGTACCATTTTACTAATAACTAACACTGTCTTCATAAAATCATTATCTCATGCAAGCAGCACCATATCTCATTCATTAAATGGATCAAACTTTCTTGCTACCATTTCAAAACTAAAATGGAAATATTTGCTCCAGCCCAGATAACTGGTTATTGGAGGAGCTGGCACGCTTTATACCAATACACACTGTTTCTAGCTATAACTATATATTTAACTTATATGTTCATAAATATAGATGTGCAGATATTTTGCATTTTAAAAGTATGACACATTTAGAAAGAGTTATAGTTAGGGTATATTACATTTTAAATGTACAATAAAAACTTTAGCCATAAAATTAAAACTTTAATCATAAACCCTGATATCTGGGAGAAGATATATTACAAAAATGTTGAAAAACACGTTAGCAATAATAATGAATGAAAGTTTATAAAGCAAAGGCCCATGAAGATCTCGGCTCACCACTGTTGAAGTAGCCATCAGTAGAAGTGAACTGTAGACAGTTAAACCACCCGAACTGACTACACAGATACTCATGTATTTGCTTTTCAAAAAATGGTTGAAATTATTATGCTTCGTATTTTATTAGATGCTGGTACTTCAGGGTTAAAAAAATACTTTTCCAATGGAGAATTCAGAAAAGGACCCGAGAAATGATTATTACCACATCATGTGTAACATATTATGGAAGACATTCAAAGGAGACATTTCAAATTTAGGCTTTACAGCTAAGGACAATCAAGGCCTGCTTGTCATTTTTTCAAAACTTTCTACTTCCAGAATAGATCTTTGATTTGGGCCTTTAAATTTAACTTACTTTGGAGCTTCTTTCTATAATATTTATTCCTCTTAAGTTTAGTAATTACAGAACCAGCAGATGGCATAATGGTTACGTTGCTGAACTCCCACGTGGTCAACTGCAGATCAAGTCCCAGACCCAGTGGATTAAAACTCATTCTGGGCACATGTATGTGTATGCCTAATATCCCAAAAGGAAAGTGGAGGAGAAGGGATTGTGGTGCGGTCATTCCCTGGGGCAGTGATTTCTCGCTTTCTGTCTCTCTGTCTGTATTTGTCTCTCTGGCAAGTGCATCCATTCTATAGCAAAAAAATCCCTCTAAAATAAATAAATAAATATTAGAAATTACTCAAAAATGGACCTAAGTTGCTCCCATCTTCTGTGGTAGACCATGGTAAAGAGGTTAGTGAATAAATTCAAAATAAGTTTCTGCATTTAGAATGAAAAATACTAGAGCTGGAAGTGTATTAAATCCAACTTAAATCCCACCGTTTCATAACTCTCAAATATATAAGTAATTTAAAAAATGTCTATAAATAAGACAAAAGGTGTTTGTATATATAGAGTACAGTCTCTCTAAGAGTAAGGTAGGTAAAATTTTCCCTGATGATTTATTGAAGGAATATTTAACATTCATGCAAATGTAGACAAGACTTGATCATTAATCTTCTCTAACACTCTGTTCACTTCACCTGCAAAGAAACTTGCCTGGATTTCCATATACCACATTCACTGTGTTTAATTTCAGGAGAATAGTTTATTGTAGTTTCTTCTGACTATTGTGTTTTTAACAGTGGCTATTTTTCTTTTTGTTTTGTTTTGTTTTGTTTTAATTATTAGAGGGTGTGTGCACTTACCTGACAGAGAGAGAAAGGAAGCACTCCATAGTGGGGTGTGGTCATGCCACAATCCCTTCCTATTTCTTCATCCTGTTGAAATTTTGGGTGCTCACATATATGCGCCATAAGTGCTTTACAAGCTACTAGGACCAGGTTTCAGACTACAGTGTACCATGTGGGATCCAGCTTTCTTAACCACTAAGGTACGAGACCCAGACCAAATGATTTCTACTTTAAGATAGTAGCCCAACTAGCTCTTGAGTGATCTTTGTAAGGGAATGCATATGGGGCATACTAAAGAAGAAAGGAAGGAAAGAGGAAGGAAAGAGGGAGAGAGACAAAAAGAGCGGAGAGCAAGTTCAAATATAATTTTTAATCACTAGCAGCAATTTTAAATTTAAAAAAAAAGTAATGTAAAGGTAATGAAGAGAGTAAAAAATAGTTAGAAGTTTTAGGATAGAATAAACAAAGAAAGCAGAAAAACTTATAGAGCAGGGTCAAATGGAAACAAGAAGATTTTTAATGCCAAAACTGTGATTGGACCAACAGTTCTACAATAAATTAATGAAGTATTGCTATGCGAGAGAAAATTATATAATGGTGAAATCACTGACATTATATAAATGAGATTTAAAGAAGACTTGGTAAGTCTATAAATAGGGATATGGAAAATGACATCCTGCAACTGTAAAATAAATGGCCTCAATTTAAGCCCAATAACTTATTTCTGCTACTGTTGTTACAACCAGCCACCTTTGGCTCACACCATCAACCTCCAATAAAACACAGCTGGCAGCACTGGTTACAGAGGTAATAGACTATGTCCAACATATTTGATCCACATTTAAAGGGATCCTGCTGTCTACATCATCAGAGTAAGGAAGATAAATTGATCAAAACAGTAAGTAAATAAACCATTAAATGAGATGCTGGTTTCCAATTCTGTGGCCTCAACACCTCAAAGACTTTTTACATACTCCTTAAAACAATAGTTCCTCTCTAGTTCACAGTTGGTACTTCTTGCTTCCCATAGGTTCCTACTGTAAATGTCTAATGTATGTTCATAAAGTTGGCAATGGTAAATAAGATGTTCACGATGCAGTGGAGTTTATGTAAGCTTCTGACAAGCCTAGAGTCAGAAGTATAATACATCATATAAGTATCACTTAGACTACTGGTCCTGAACCTTGGCTGATTAGCATCATCAAAACATTTACAAATAATGTTCTTATCTCCAGGAACCTGGGCCCAAAAATTCTGGTCAGAGATGAAGTCTGAGTATTGGAGTATAGCTAAGCATTGGCTGCCAAGTGATTGCATACAATGCAGCCAAGATTGGAAAATACTGACTCAGATATTTCTGATAAATCACAGTGTAATTTGGAAAAAAAAATCCACTAAAAATAAAAGCATTTACAAGCCAACACCTAAATGCTAATTTTATCATCAGTTTTCCTCCTCAAACTATAATGACAGTAAGTTCCTACTTCACTGACGTTTCTGTTCCAGTCTTTTGCTTTCCCCTCTTTTTTGAAATTGACTCATGTGTTTTTCTTAAGGATTTATAAGATTACTTTACATATTCAAATGCCAGTCTTTTGATTGATGTATGTATTGTATCTTTTGTCTGATACAAGTATTGAGAATATTTTCTCCCAGTATGTGGCTTAGTTTTTCATTTCATTCTTAATAGTATCTTTCAAAGAGAAGACATTTAAATTTAGATAAAATCCCATTTATTAAGTTCTTATAATGGTTTGTACTTCATGAATCCTGTCTATCCCAATAATTTAAAAAATATTTTTCTATGTTTCCTCCTACAAGCTTCATAGTGTCCACGTTCAAATTTAGGTGTATGACCTATCTTCAGTTCGCTTTTGCATGTAATGTGTAGTAGAAAGTTGGTGTTCATTTTTTTCTCATAAATTTAACCAATTGCTTTAAAACGATTTCTTGAAAATATGTTCCTTTCTCAATGGAGTTATCAGGATCTTATTTTAAAATCTGTTTGTTTGATATATATGTATAGGTCTCTTGTGGGAAACTCTATTAACATTCCATCAATGTATGTATTTACTTTTATGCTAATACCATTCTGTCTTTATTAGTACACATTTACAGTAAATCTCGACATCAATTAGTAAGAGTACTACAACTTCCTTCTTTAGCAAAATTGTTTTGGTCATTCTAGACCAGGTCATTTGCATGTCTATATACATTTTAGACACAAATTTCTATAAACAAGTCTGCTGGGATTATTGGGATTGTGTTCAGTCTGTAGATCAATCTGGAGAGAACTGATATTTTAACAATATTGAGACTTCTATTTCAGGGACATGATATATCTCACCATTTATTTATGCTTTCCATAATTCCATTCAGCAATGTTTTAGTTTTCAGCTTATAGGTTTTTCATAAGTTTTGTCACATTTTTTTAGTTTTTTTGGTTGTTTTCATTTGTTTTTGCTATAGGTAGTGTGCTCTTTCCAGAGAGAGACAAAAAGATAGAAAAAGTGAGAAATCACTGCCCAGGGGGATGGTCATGCAGCAACCCCCTCTCCAATCTCATCTCAGGAGTTTGGGTACACACACACACACACACCCCTGATGGGATTTTCAAGACCCTGGGTCCAGGACTTGAACCAGGAAGCTGACTGTGTGGGAATCAGTGCCTTAACTCCCACACCATCTGCTGCCCTCCCCTTTTAAACTTTTACTCATAAATGATATCTTAAAATTTCACTTTCTTACTTTGCTTTTGGCATATGAAAATATAATCAATTTTTGTATACTGACTTGTAAATCTACAATCTTGCTAAATTCATATAATCATTTTAGAAGTTATCCTTTAGATTCTTCAGGATTTTCTAAATAATCATATTTTTTTACTTCTTTATTTACAACCTGTATGTCATTATTGCTTCTTCCTTCAATTTACTGGCTAGAGCCCCCATCAAAAGGTAGAAGTGATGAAAGTGAACCTTTTTGTTTTTTCCTAAATCTTAGAAAAAGCACTTAATAGTTTACCATTTATATTTTACATGTTACAATAATAATTATAGGTTTTCATGGATTTCCTTTATAATATGGAGGACATTTCCATCCATTTGCAGCTTTATTACAGATTTTTAAAAAATCATAAATGAGTATTGAATTTGGTCCAATGTTTTTTCTAAATTTATTGAGATGATCCTATTTTTTTCCTTCTCTGTCCTATAAATAAGTAGAACAAACTATATCAAGTGACTTTTTAATGTTAAATTAGCTTCTCATTTCTGGGCTAAAGCAGTTTTATGCATTACTGGCATAAAGATTAACCATTAGCAATTGAAATGTGCTAATATTTTATTAAAGATTTTGTCATCTATGTTCTTGAGAGATATTGGTTTGTCATTTTCTTTCCTCTAATGATTTGGTAATGATTGTTTTGAGACTTACGGTGCCCTTATAAAGGAGTGCAAATGTTTATGTAAAATTCTTATAATTTCTTTTTTAAATGTGTGAATTAATGAACCTACTGAATTCTGTGGAAATATTTTATTGTAAAATTAATGTGTTTAATAAATATCATTTGACATAATATTTTTTGAAATTTCATACATACCTTTTAGCTACATTTTAGTAGATGATTAACTTTGAAAAAATTTTGCAAGTATGTTTATATTAGGTCATTGAGAAAGTCATGATGTAGTTTTTAATTTTTCTATGGAAAAATGCGTCATGATTTTTCTGATGACTCAATGTTTTAAATTAGGATAATCAAATCTTCTTTGAGTTAGCAAATATTTTAGTCTTCATTTTCTAAAAATTTCTTTTCTTTCTTTCTTTCTTTTTTTTTGGGGGGGGGGGGGAGGTTTTTGCTATAGAGTGTGTGTGCTCACCAGAAAGACAGAGAGAGAGAGAGAAAGCAAGAAATCACCCCCCCTCCCCCAGGAGGGATGGCCAACACCACAATCCCTTCTCCTCCATTTTCCTCTTGGGATCTTGGGCACACACACATACGTGTCTGGCTGAATTCAAACCACCAGGTCCAGGACTCAAACCACAGTCGACTACATGAGAGTCCAGCAACATAGCCATTATGCCAACTGCTGGTCCCCATTTTCTAAAAATTTCAACTCCCACTAGAAATTTTAGAACTCACATAACATAGTATTTTCTAAATATTCCTCCTTATTTACTAGTCTGAATTGAGCCATAAAGACTTATGATAATCAACTTATTTTCTCCAGTTAAGAATATGCATAGTTTGCCAATACATAATTTCCACCATATTTTTAAGTTTCCTAATTTGTGAAATAAAAGACTAGATTATATTATCTCTAGGATTCACCTAAAATGTTACCATTATGTATAATATATGCCCCTGGAAGAAATGTGCACAATGAAATGAACTTTTGGGTGCACAGGTTCAGGAGTTAAGTGAACAAAATCATGGTCTTTTAAGATTGGAATCTAAACTAAACTCGAATATGCCAATAGCTCATTGATTCCAAGTTGTTATTACCTTCTTCAGATATGCTGTTAAATATTTTACCTAAATTGTACATAAATTTAGCCTGCCAAATTTGATAGATCGTGGACAAATATGGAAGATTTATTGCTGAGTGAGGCAAGTCAGGTTATGAAAGAGAGACCTTGAATGTTTCCACTTAACATATACTGAGTGTTCACTGTCTATGGTAGGTAGAGACTGAAAGACTGGAGTGCATAAAAGCATTGAAATTAGTTAAGGACACTGGAGATGTTGAAAGAGGATGGGAGAAGGGAAGAGTGTAGAGAAGGAATTAGGGAGAAAAATAGAGAAAGAAGACATTCGTGAGACACAGAAATTGTTTATTACCTGTTGATAATAACTATATAGTATTCTTAACTGATCTGAGGTGTATTTAGTGTTTGGTAAATTTTCTCTACAAGCTAATGTATAGCAATTGGATGTATAAAATAATAATAATAACAAAATAAATTTAAAATTTAAAAATTAGCCTGTGAAATATCTTAATAAAATCTGTTTTTGAGAGTTTCTAAAGTATTTCACAAGAACATTTAAGATTCATTCTTACCTGTTTAATCATATTACTAATAATACCCAAACATATTTTTCAGATCAGAATGTGGACATTTTAGTAACATATAGTCTTTACTACAATCACATGTATTAAATTGTCAGAGAAATCTCCACTAAATCACTGCTGTCCCATTTCCTTATAAAGACTGTAGATGCATAGAATTGAACTCCTGGAGTTCATGGTTCAGGATAAAATTCCATTGTTGTTTTAGGGAATTGAGCAATAGGTATTTTTAAAATGAATGAATGACATAGGGGACAGAATCCAACCAGATAGACTATTATACATTCAATTTTTTTTACTTTTTTTTTCTTTTTTTTTAGAAGGAGAGGTGAAGAAGAGGTGAGGAAGATAGGAGGAGAGGAGGTGGGGAAAGGAGGGAGAGAGCAAGGGGAATTTTTTTTTTTTTTGAGAGATTTTCACTGTAGGGCGCGTGCGCTCGCCAGACAGAGAGAGACATAGAGACAGAAAGCGAGAAATCACCCCCCAGGGGGGATGGTCACGCCGCAATCCCTTCTCCTCCATTCTCCTCTCGGGATCTTGGGCACGCACACACACGCGCCCGGCGTGAGTTTTAAGCCACCGGGTCCGGGACACGAACCGCGGTCGACTACGTGGGAGTCCAGCGACATAGCCATTACGCTAACTGCTGGTTCCCTATACATTCAATTTTTAAGAGAGACTTTTGCTATAAGGGCACATGCTCACACTGGAGAGACAGAAAGTAAGAAATCACCCCCCTAGAGGAAGAGCCATGCTGCAATCCCTCCTCCACCATTCTTATCTCGGAATTTGGGGCATGTACACACACGTGTCCAGCGTGGGTTTTAAGCCACTGAGTCCATGATTCAAACCACAGTCAACTACGTGGGGGGTCCAGCAATGAAACAACTACGCCACCTGCTGGTCCCAACAAGTTAGTTTTATCTACCTACTTCCTTCACTCTCTTACTTTACCCTAAGCCTCCTTCACTGGAAGTAGCCTTCCTTGAACTCTAATTCCTCCAGTTGAATCATCTTCCAAACTTTAAAGTCACTAAAGGGACCTGAAGTCAATGTATGTTCTACTGGAGGGCAGGACTACCTGGCTTTGTTTTCATACCCACAGGGTTTAGCACTACTCTGGCATAGAATATATGTTTTTTAATGTTTGTTAAGCCATTTAAAAAATTCTCAATTCTGTCATTCAGTCCCTACAGACATTGCTATTAGGCATAATATATACCCATGCAAAAAAGTGCTCAACCAAACAAACCACTATTTGTACAGGTTTAGTAGCTAAGTGGACACAATCTCAGCCTCTTAAGAGATTGTCGTCTAAATGATACTCCTATGTATATACAGCAAAGATATATGTGGATAAGCATTGTAAAGTATATTAAAATCTCACCAGGCAATTAAAATGTACTAACATTTGTATGGCAACAGAAACTTTGGCTTAAACAAAAAAAGGACAAACAACTGATAACTTGATTTGTGTTAAATTACACTTAATTTCAATCATCACTGCTTCTATAAAAAAACAAACGAACATGTAGGGAGTTATCAAATTCTGGTAATAGAATTGATTTTTTTCTGATTTAATTTTAATAATTGAACTGAAACAATAATAAAAATATAAACAAATAAACAAAAAGAACTGCATAAAAGATATTTTCTTATCTGCACTGTGTTAAATTTCACTTTGCTCTTTAGTCCAGTATGATTCTGTTAAGATACTCTCTAAAATTTGATTTTTACTTAATAATAGCTACTATTACACTTAACATCATGTCTCCTTTCCTTATTGGCTGCTACACATACTGTACTAAAGCTAAAAGCAATCTCGTTTCAGATCTACAAAATCACAGTAGCCTCATTTTCTTTACTTAATGTACTCCGATCTATGCTCGGGTGGTTAAAACAAAATTGACTACTGCTATTACTACCTTTGTAAGGTATATATTTTTATTCAACTATTTCACAGCTCAGTTCATTTGATAGTGAGTTCATGTAAAAATTTTCAATCCCTAGTTTACTGAATGCAATACTTCAAACTTTAATCTTGTCTGTTACATTCAAAATAAAACATCTATGTTATAACCCTTTCCTAAAAAAACCTCTTTCATCTTGTACACATCTAGTAAATACAAAATACTACAAACCCTATTATTCTCAGCAGCTTTTGCTTTGATTTCCTACACGAGGTTCAAAAACCTTCTACCCCTC